>NC_090360.1:10477121-10802349 GCF_035084215.1 Heptranchias perlo
AATAACCCTGGAAACAAGTTTGTCATTTATTTTGGCATCAGGCTTTCTAACTGAATCATAAATAAATACTCTGTCCACCCTCCCGCCAATGATGATAAATGGATGCTGAAGGATTCCACCTGCAATCCTGTTCTTCAAATCAATTCCCTAGACATTACAGGTATTTGTCCATTGTTGCTTAACCAGAAGAATGATCGGGGAGAACAGATTTAGTATTTGAAATCTTTCCATGTCTCTATCATAAATGGTATTATTTAATTTGACTGTCCTCTTATCAAATTATGCATGCCCTGAAAAGAAACATATGGGCAGCGAAACCAGAGACCACTTCCAAAAGGAGATATTCTGAAGAATCAAAATCCAGTCTGTCAAAGAACACACACATTATTGCTATTTCTCTATCTATAACTATCTCCCTCAACTCCTCTCACGCTCTCTATGGAAAGACAATTTGTTTTAAAAAGTGAATTTACTTGCACACACACACACACACACACAACATATATATATAATCTCTCACAGTCTGTAGTGTCACTGTCGTGACACTACAGACTTCCTACAAAAACTCAGTACCCACGGACCAGTTGAACCAGGAACACTTCTCACCACGATGGACGTCTCGGCACTATACACCAGTATCCCCCACGATGACGGCATCGCTGCGACAGCATCAATACTCAACACCAACAACAGCCAATCTCCGGAAGCCATCCTACAACTCATCCGCTTCATCCTGGATCACAATGTCTTCACCTTCGATAACCAGTTCTTTACCCAAACACACGGAACAGCCATGGGGACCAAATTCGCACCCCAATACGCCAACATTTTCATGCACAAGTTCGAGCAGGACTTCTTCACTGCATAAGACCTCCAACCAACACTATACACCAGATACATCGACGACATTTTCTTTCTATGGACCCACGGCAAGGAATCACTAAAGAGACTACACGATAACATCAACAAGTTCCATCCCACCATCAAGCTCACCATGGACTACTCCTCAGAATCAGTTTCTTTCTTGGACACACGAATCTCCATCAAAGACGGGCACCTCAGCACCTCACTCTACCGCAAGCCCACGGACAACCTCACGATGCTCCACTTTTCCAGCTTCCACCCTAACCACGTCAAAGAGGCCATCCCCTATGGACAGGCCCTGCGAATACACAGGGTCTGCTCAGACGAGGAGGAACGCAATGGACACCTACAGACGCTGAAAGACGCCCTAGTAAGAACGGGATATGACGCTCGACTCATCGATCGACAGTTCCGACGGGCCACAGCAAAAAATCGCATAGACCTCCTCAGGAGACTAACACGGGACGCAACCAACAGAGTACCCTTTGTCGTCCAGTACTTCCCCGGAGCGGAGAAACTACGCCATGTTCTCCGCAGCCTTCAACATGTCATCAATGAGGACAAACGCCTCGCTATGGCCATCCCCACACCTCCACTACTCGCCTTTAAACAGCCACCCAACCTCAAACAGACCATAGTTCGCAGCAAACTACCTAGCTTTCAAGAGAACAGCGTCCACGACGCCACACAACCCTGCCACGGTAACCTCTGCAAGACATGCCAGATCATCGACACAGATACCACCATCACACGAGATGACACCACCCACCAGGTGCATGGTTCATACTCCTGTGACTCAGCCAACGTTGTCTACCTCATACGTTGCAGGAAAGGATGCCCCAGAGCATGGTACATTGGCGAGACCATGCAGACGCTGCGACAACGGATGAACGGACACCGCGCAACAATCGCCAAACAGGAGGGTTCCCTCCCAGTCGGGGAACACTTCAGCAGTCATGGACATTCATCCACCGACCTTCGGGTAAGCGTACTCCAAGGCGGCCTTCGAGACACACGACAACGCAAAATCGTCGAGCAGAAATTGATAGCCAAGTTCCGCACCCATGAGGACGGCCTCAACCGGGATCTTGGGTTCATGTCACGCTACACGTTACCCCACCAGCGAACAAATGTTATCTGTTTTTAATATAATGGGTCATTTGCTGGCTCTCTCTGCCTTCCGGATGTTTCTGCCTCTCTCTGTGTTTTTTTTTTCTCTGTTTTTTTTCCCTGTTTGTTTTTTTGTTGAATGTGTATTCGGAGGTTCTGCAGGTAACACCTCTCTGTCTGAACACGGTGATTGCCTTGGCAACGGGCAGTTGCAGGGGCAGTCTGTAAACACCATGTATTATTGTTCAATATGTATAAATGCGTAGGCTTCAAGGAGATCTTGAAACATTTGCCTGAGGAAGGAGAAAATCTCCGAAAGCTTGTGAATTTAAAATAAAATTGCTGGACTATAACTTGGTGTTGTAAAATTGTTTACAATTGTCAACCCCAGTCCATCACCGGCATCTCCACATCTCACAGTATAGGAGAAGGATATAGAGATCTTTTTCCCTAAAGAGGGAAGGACAACAAGATTTTTCAATGATTTTATGTCTAAAAAGGGATAAAATATCAACTCTTTGTTGACAAAAAGCAAGTGAAGAATAAATTACATTCCTAACTCTTCATAACTTCATTGTCCTGACTTTATACTACTTGTTCAACTGGGCAAACTCAAGCAATGATTTGTTGTTAAGAACTCTTGAAAGGAGTAGTTCATTTCAGTACTGAATGTAAAGTACAATTTTGGCCAAGTTCATGTGGAGTCTATTTCTATCAAAAGTTTCTGATCACACTGAAAACTCACTCAGTGAAGGTGTTGCTGCACCATGTCCATGAGAGAACATGCTCAACAATTTTCAGATTTGACTTCCTGACTTGTTTCAATAGTGTAGTTCACTTTTTTTGGCCGCTTTTTCGCTCTTGTTCTTAATTATGGTGAGCGCGGTTCGCAAAGCCAACTGAACTGTGCGGAAACTTTGTCACCTTTCAAATTCAGCTTCAGGCATTCATTCAGCGCTACTAAGTTGTTAAAAGAAAGCACTTTCTTCAAGCTTAGGCACAAAGAATTCTTGAATGCTGAATTCTCAATGTGAACCACCTGTCCAATAATGCAAATATTCAACTGAAACAAGCTCGTGCTTCATTTCTGGACTTCTCTTGCTCATTTGGCAGAATATTTGCAACAACCAAATTCAGCTGATAACCAAAAACACCACAGTTTGTTAAACAGTTGGCTCTATGTTCACTAGCAAATGTTGTGCGCATAGTCTCTTCAACCAGTATTTGTGGTGTTGTGCAACACATGGCAATTACAGTTAGCTTGATACTAGGCTGCTTTTCCTTTTAGTTTTCCATAAATACAGAAGACGTTCTCATCATAGTTAATGGAAGCGTACTCTTCTCCATAAGCAATGACATTTTTCATGTCCAAACCAAACCTGTTCAGTGCATCTATACTGCAAGCAGTAACAAATTTTGATGTAGAACCATAGAAGTTTATAGCATAGAAGGGAAATTCAAACCATCATGTCTGTGCTGGCTCTTTGCTTTAGCAATCCAAAACCAATCCTGCTGTCCTGCTCTCTTCCCATAGCCCTGTATCTTCATCTTCTTCAAATACTTAGCCACTTTTTTTTAAAAGATGCAATGGGGTCTCAGCCTTAACCACTCCCTGTGGCAAAGCTTCCATGCTCCAACAATTCCGTGCATGAAGAAATTTATCCTGACCTCTTCCTTCACTCCCTTAGTGACCTATCATCAAGGAGGAAAGATTTCCTCTGTGCGATGTGTAACAGAACCGTAAATGCATTTACAAAGAATGGGTTTACAATTTTGTTACAGATAGCATACATAGGAATTGTTCCTCCCCACACTCAGGTCCTACATAGAAATCAAGATGAACATCACGTACGCAGATTTTAGCATCAAAATATTGCATAGCAAGTGAGAAGAATTTCCTCTGTCCCTTGACTGAAGCATCTATTTTAGATAGCATGAAGTGTGTCTCTATTTGCTATCTATTGTGCTTTCCACAGAAAATCAACCTAGAACATTTTCTACACGACTCTCTTTGTTCTTCCCAAATGCACTGTAGTTACCACTGAGGAATCAGAGAACAGATGAGCAATCAGCTTGCTTTCACATTCATCTGACAAATAAATATAGTGGTACGTTACAGCCTGGAATACGGAGACCTGCTTATTGGTGATTATGAAATCTCTATGCTTGACTTTATTGGCACAAGAACATTATTCAAACAAGAGTTTTGCTTCAAAGACTGATCTACAGCAATATGCCTGTTGACTGAGGCATGATTCTGAAAGGCACTGATATAATCATATTTCATGATGAATGTACTTTGATGAAGGTATGTTGGCAAATATGCATCATGCACTATACTTATCATATTTCACCAGCCAGTCTTTCAACTCTGGCTTACTTTACCACTAAAACATTTTGATCATTAAGGGTGCATGTACACTGCAGCTAAATGGTGCTTAATTAGAAATGTTCTTTGTAATGCTGATTACTATAAATTATATTGCATTTCAATATGAATGAATGCAAATTAAAGTTAATAACACATTGTAATTTGCCCCATTACCATTTCTTGTTATTTGGTATGCAGGGACGTAGCACTTTTGTTTTGCAACAAGCCATTCTATATTAATTATTTTTCTTCATAGTTAAAAGATTTATGTATCCCATCTCCTCTCCTGAACTTTCAGCTAATTAACAACTAAACTACTAATATATGAACAAATCACTTTCCCATGCAAATTGATCTCGAATCCAAAAAAAACATTAAACCTACGGATGGAGTTATCCATAAGCTGAAGTTAGATCGCAACTTAATGCTGCACTAATAATTTATTGAAAACCTTGAGTCATAAGCCTTTATATATTTTAAAGCGGCAATGAATGGAAAAAATATCCACCATAGGATGTAGAAAATGATCTACATATTAATTATATAGTTGTGCAGGAAATGTTATGAATATCAGAAACAGAACTTTACATGGCTTAAATTCTAAATTTTAGAATGACTTTTAAATTATTTCCCAGAAAATGGACAATGTGCCATGAGCTCTACAGACTGCATCTTGAGTGTAATAAGGATCTTGAGTCCACAGCACCAGAAATTAATATGTTGTGCAGTTCTTTCAGAGCCCCAGTTGTAATCTGTCTGGCTTGTCTGTTACATGTTGGTCAAGCTGCAGGAAGTCATACTTGTTGGAATATTTTTTTTTTTTTTTTAATATGTGCAAAAGTTATTGCACAATTATGAGCATTTTCCCAACGGGTACTATTAAAAGATAATGAACAGCCGTGCAATAAGGACCAACTTTTTAGTCAGTTATGAGCACTTTTAAAATATAGAATATGTTCTTCATCTTACTTTTGCAAAACTGAAAGCAGCAACAGAATTATATAAACTAATTTGTTCAGCTTACAATTTCTTATGGCGTAACGGTCAAAAAATCATGAGCGATATACAGTATATTGAAGCTGTCCTAATATAATTCATGAAGTCAATAGCATAGATCACTATTTTGCTTGCTCACATTGAAATATATATTAAATATTTAATATAAAACTGCATAAATAGTGCTTTTCATTTAAAAAAAATAAATGTCTGAGCAGGATACAGTTATTTCTTGTTCTGAAGACTATCATCTTCTGCAACAAATATTTTTAATTTTCATTTTTACAAAGTCCTGAAGTTCTTCCTTCAGACTGAAAGCAAAAGCAACTCTGTCCATTTACAGTGACTTGATTTTTTTCTTTATCTTTGTTGAAACACTGAAATGTGGTCTCCCCAGTGGCTGACTGAATTTATCCAGTGAGCTATACAGAACAGGATGGTCGCAAATTTGATCCCTAGTCTGTGTTGAGTTAGCTGATCTCTGCTGGGATGTGAAAATTAGCAGAGGAAAAAATACTGCAACATAACTTATAAAAATATTTGCACAAGTTGAAAGATACTATGACTGAAATTGTGATTCTTTTACTTCTTAGAGCAACATTGTTAAATCAAATCATATTGTATGTCAGACAAAGCAGTACTTCAACTCAGCAGTCAAGTTACAGATAAAGCACTACATACTGCTCGAATCTAATTTTCAAGATTTCTGTTGTAAGAGATAATTTCACAGCACTTGGTCCGTATGTGATGATTTTCTCATTTCAAAGTTGTCATTCCCACTAATTGGTGTTTGATATGCAGTTAGCATTACATTGCCACTCAAAACCAATCTATTAATTTGGTTTTGTGTTGAGGGCAGGAAGGAAGAAAGGTTAAAAGATTAGACAGCAGATTTTAGCTTTTAACTTCACAGGGAATAATGTGATTGGTTCACAGACTTGGATGTACTGGGGACATAAAATGGTGAAGAAATCTTGGGGCAGTTAAGCTTACAGAGAATACAGTTCTATGACAAAGATAGTTTGCAGCCATGCAACAGATTTTTAAAACCAATATGCAGCATTTTTTTAACATCACATCAAAAATATGTTAAAAGAGGGCTAATAATTATAACCATTGGTTGGAATGCCTACTTGCTAAGTGTGAAGTTCAAGTCCATAGTTTTTTTTGTTCTTAAAGCGTGTGTATAATTATACGAACATACGTACGAATTAAGAGCAGGAGTAGGCCATTTGGCCCCTCGAGCCTGCTCTGCCATTTGATAAGGTAATAGCTGATCTGATTGTGACCTCAACCCCACTTTCCCGTCTACCTACTCGAACCTTTGACTCCCTTGTTAATCAGGAATCTATCTAACTCAGCCTTAAAAATATTCAATGACCCTGCCTCCACTGCTCTCTGGGGAAGGAAGTTCCACAGACTCATGACCCTCTGAGAAAAAAAAATTCTCTTCATCTCCATCTTAAATGGGAGACCCCTTATTTTTAAACTGTGGCCCCTAGTTCTAGTCTCTCCCACAAGAGGAAACATCCTCTCAGCATCTACCCCTTCTCGTCCCCTCAGGATCTTACATGTTTCAATAAGATCACCTCTCATTCTTCTAAACTCATATGCATACAACCTTTCCTCATAAGATAACCCCCTCATCCCAGGAATCAGTCGAGTGAACCTTCTCTGAACCACCTCAAAAGCAATTATGTCCTTTCTTAAATAAGGAGACCAAAACTATTCATCTAAAAACTAGCTATTATAATATAATAGCAATAACATATCTTTGGATTCCCAATGTATGCTATAGCTCTGATGTACCCTCACTCACTGCAACAAGAGTCAAAAATAAATTATTTTAGGATTTAAATAAATGTGCACTTACTTGCTAATCCAGTCTGTCCCAACCTTAGTTCAGCTAGTGACAGATGATTGTGAAGTGTCACTGTATCACGTGGTCCCTGAAAACCCGATTAACCGGTAGCTGAAAACAAAAAAAAAGCTGGACATACCCAACAGGTCTGTGGAAAAAGAGAAGTCAGATAACATTTCAGGTCCTGAAGAAGGTTCTTAAGATCTGAAACGTCAACTGACTGCTTTTTCCCCCCAACAGATGCTGCCTGATCTGCTGAGTAATTCCAGGTTTTTTTTCTGCTTTTGCTTTCAGATTTCCAGGATCTGCAGCTTTTTATTTCGTGTTTAAGCCTGCAGCTGGGTTGTATCCCAGAACCTAGCAGAATTGCAGCCTTAATGGAGGAAGAAAAGCGATCTCCTCCGTAATCCTGATACTGTAAAATCCGAAAAGACATTCTCTGCTGCAGTCAGTGCACAGAAGGCACCCCCCCGGGCCAGGGGTGCAGAAGTGATATTCTAACCAAAACTTTTTTGTAGATAGTTAGTGGTGGAACTGCAATGTTGAGGATTCTGTCATTAATGATGCTCGCTCATATGTACAGTTCCTCCAGTTACTAACGGCACATTTAAGTAGAACTATACAATACTTTGGGTCTCAGCAAACTAATTCCATTTATAATCATAAATCCACAACAGATCTTATTCGCATCACAGCATTTTTCGCCACCAGGTGATTTATAGTCCTTTCTCTTCAATGTTCTGCGAACCCAGTTCCACGGTCGCACAATGTCAACCGAATTTTGCAGAACTTGTGAGCAATGGGAAAGTCTACTGTCGACGTCGTGTTAACACCTAAACTCTGCGTGTTGCCACTGACGTTTGAAAGAAAAAAAAAGTTTAAAAATATAAACTTGCAGGCCTTTTCGAAGTGCACGAAGTATAACCCGAGGTTGCCATGGCATTTTTAAAAACATTCCACTTGTAAATGTTGTACTGGATAACCCACTTGTGATTTCTTCACTCGTGGATTACAAAATCAGGGTCACTTACGGATTATCTGTATCCCACAGTAACCTGGAGATAGTCTCTTCATCACGCCTGAGATCTTGTCCATAAATAGATTTAATGAATAGACGTAATAACTGGTCAGGAATTGAACAGTAATATGACTTATCTGCAGACAAAAAAATTACTTTCTGTTGTTTCTCATGTGATGGACGAGTGCAAGATGAAATGCCATACTCGCATAGTTTGGTTACTAAGTAAAGCGGTTTATACCAACGCACTATTGTTCGACTTTGTTGCAAAGTAGTTGGACGCAGGTAAAGGACTGTCCATAAAGTTACCATTTCAATCACGTCCGTCTGATAAAACGTCACATAATCTCCTGCAAATACGGAAATATTTATGCCGCCTCAATTTGCCAGAGTGGGCCTGGTCCGACTTTAAAGATGACAATCATTCTTTAATGTACCCTGATTCCGGTTTGCATTGTGTGGGCTGCAAATTATCCTAGTAAGTGTAAAATTCGGCGGGTGCAGAGATAATTATGGCCCCAAGTAACATGCATATTACTTTAGTGTGTCTGACAGGTCTACAGACCAAGTGAAAGTTAGCAATCGGTGTTCTCCTGTATGGTACATGGAATATTCTAATCCAGCCATTCTCAGACCCGTGGTTCCAGCATTACACCAGCTGAGCAATTAGTATCATTATATGGACTGACTGTTGCTATAATGTTTTTACTGTATCTCTGCATTATATTAAGTGTATCCGCCCTATTCCACCTACAGCCCTATTACACTGACAATCCACGGTTACACCCCGATTACTGTACACTGTCAAATAAAATTAGGTCACAGACCTAAGCTTTAATTGCAAGGGAGGCTTTTTTTTTAAAAACAAAAATTGTTTTAAAATACAGTTATCTTCATGAGTCTACCTCGAGTGCCCCTACTCTTCAGAAGCAGGTGGATCCCATCTTTCTGTGAATAAACCCAGGCTGCAATTTCGGGGATCTATTATTATTATTTTTTTTTTGAAACGTTTACATAGACTTGAGCATAAATCAAATCAGAGAAAGCGGCGCATCCCTGGGCTTTGAACCGTGGCTTCACACACACCTGCAGTGCACGGCATTCACTCACCAGTTCTCCTGCATCCATTCTATGGCTCCCCTTTCATCGAACTGTTTCTCAAACTCATACTCCTGAAGAGAAATCACTGACATGTTCATCCTCTGCTCTTTGGTTTCCTCCCCACGGCATGGAATTGTACCAAAAAAATATATATATAAATAAATAAATAAATAAATTTTATACACTGGGTTGGGGGGGATGATTTTTACAATGTGAATGTGGTGGAAAGCGCCACGATGACTTTGAGCGGCGCCCAGCAAAGGACAGAGGCGCTGCGCTGCGTCGCGTCTCCGTCTCCAAGCGCACAGCCCCCGCTCACCGCGAGCGCAGCAAGGAACGTTGCCCGGATCGCACCTACCATCCCTGAGGTGAGAGTGGGGGGGGGGGGCGGGGGTGGTGGTGGAGAGAGACGAAGGGAAAGAGATCTCTCATTTCCCGCCTTGTATCCCTATAATTCAGTTGCCTCATCATATTAATTTTATTTTTAATGATTATATATGGATAGCCAGGTTTTTTTTTCTTCTTCTTCTTCTGTGCGATTTTAAATGAGATCTGATCTACGAACCCTCCCCCCCCTCCCCCCCCCCACCAACCTTCGATGTTTCGAAGGGTGGAAGGTGACGCAGGGTTGTCGCTTGACAGGTCCGGGGTGCGCACGCGCACACGGGCGGACTGTGCTCTCCCTGTCACTCGAGGTTTTTTTTTTGCTGCTGTTGGGTTGTGGGCGGCGCCGGCAGCAAAGGGACGGCGCGGTACACGCGAGGCTCTTTGCTGCTTGCTGCTGCTGCTGCTGGGTCGCAGGGATGACTTCGTGCAATGCAGACCCTCCTCTTTTTTTTAAAAAAGAAACACACACACTTTCATTGCGGGTCACACTGCCTGGCTTCTGATTTTTTTTTTCTTTCTTGTTCACATTTTGGAGAAGGAGCTACCTGTTGCAGGGACAGAAAATGCAAATCATTTTATTTCGTTTCTCATAGACTCACCGATAATACTGCAACCCCAAGTCTCGCTGATTACAATTCCTAAAGTACACGCTGTTTATTTTTTTTTTACCCATATTTGCAATAGTGAGATTTGAGGATAAATTGGGTATGAATCCATGTTAATGAATGGGACCGCGTTAGTTCAGCCACAATAAGACGCGCAGAAGCAGGTTGTTCTCAATTTCCACAAAATAATTTTCCTCGCTTAAAGAGATTTGAAAGACTCGATACAACTTTACGCTTTAATGTGCAGGCTTGTGATTTAACTTTCTACTTTTTGCACGTTTTTAAAATGAGCAAATCGCACCATTTTTGTTGCAGATACCATCCAATGCACAAAATGATTTTATGATGACCTTTTAATCAGGGCGTAGGCAGCAAATTTAACATTGTACGCACTCTTTGCAAACAGTGTCATTCCATTCCCCATCCGCCCGGTGTACTGTATTTTCGTAAGAGACATACCCGCCCCGGAAATGTTTTTGAATTCTATATTTAAAAAGTTATTTTTCGAACACTTTTTGCTTAAGTTGATTTTGTAATGAGGAACCCCGCATAAATTGACATTTTTTAAAAATATGAAAAATTCGATGTCCATTCATGAGGTTCCTCACTACAGTACCTTGAATTAGACATTCAGTTATAAGAGCAGAGATCATTTTTGACATTTGTCTGAAATGAGCAGCACCAACGAATTTTATTTACATAGGGCAGGGTATAATACATTATAGTCAAACAATTAATATGAAATCAAATATTGAGTTTATCGTACATTTGAAAACAGTAAAGTACAAAAAAATGAAAAGCTCCAAATTCTTGAACCATGTAACCACAAACTAATAATCTCCCTCTCCCTCATATCACCTCTCCCCACACACTCATTTACTCCTCTTTTCTCTTTCTGTCTGTTATTACTGCCCTTTCCTCTCGTCCTCTCATTCCCTTATGCAGGTAAGGCTGCCTGTTTTTTTTTTGTGACTGATCACGTCCTTTGCTGCTTTTATATTGCCCAGGATTCAGTTTTTTTTAAAAATGGGTCATTCCAGCCACTGGCCTTTCCAAGTCCAGGAAATTTATTTCAGGATTGCCACTGGCTGTGCGGACCTGTGTGTCAGGAAGCAGCGGTGCCAGCATGGCAATTAACTTAACATCAAATCAGCAATCCTTATACAGCATCTCTCATGTAGCGATTGAACATATGAATGTAGCTACAAAGAACTGCATGCATCTGGGAGATGATAGTCATTTATCCCTGCTATGAATGTTCAGTCCATATTACAGACTGGAAATAGTCAGGTTTTACTGAACCAAGCCAGAACTAAATAGAAAACCTAAAACTCAAGCCATCAACAATGTCCAACTTCCACACAATGTGTGTGTGTGTGTTGTGGGGGGGGGGGGGAGGGGGAGGACATGAAATGTCTAGTCACAATGCTCCATGCATCATGAGTGTGGGGCAGGCTTGATGGACCAGCTGGTCTTTTCCTGCCAGTCATTTTTGAATGTTCGTATATTTATTAGTGCAATCTTATTTATTAATTAGAAGGTTATTTATCCATAGAGTCCACACTGTAACAAAAAATACAATTTGAGATGTCCTAGGTATACAGCACGTCACTTTTAATGGACTCATTTGTACGTGGTTAATTTATCCATTGTTTGTGGCTGTCTGATAGATCCAGACAGGTCACAGTAAGCAGATTGAAAGTTTCCATGGATTATTGTATGTTAGATACTGCACAGGTTTTCAAACTAGGGGGTTCATGAAAGGGATACATGTGGTGTGCAAGGTGATCAGATTTCTGTCAGTCTGGGCCTCAGCATAAGGTAGCACTGTCTCTTGAGAATTTTTATATTTATAGACTTACTCGCACATTATTTCTGTTGATGTACACTAATAACAAAGTTTTGTGCCATGATAGTTGTGTTTTCCTTTGGTTAGTTGACACTGTTCTTCAGAAATTAGGACATGGAGTCCCCTAACTGGCAATATGGCATTGAAGGAGTTTGTGAAGGGGCTGAAACAATGGTCGTTTAAATGACATTCTCTCTATTCAATCCAATCTCGACATCATTCAGAACACTGTTTTAAGCCCAGCAACAAGTGCCAGGAGCTCATGGACTTCTTTGTCACTAAGACCATTCGTTCAGCTGCCTCTGCCACATCCCTCCCAGTCCCTTGCCTTCCAAGCCAAGCTTCCCCCCTGCCCTAGCCCTGAACTCGCATCTTTCTCTCCTATCTCTCCTCATGCTCTCTCCAAGCTCAACTTGTCCACCTCCTGTTTTCTTGACCCTACTCCTGACTGCCCAACTTCCCTTCCTGCCCCCATGCTAGCTAATATTGTAAACGGTTCTTTCTCCTCAGGTACTGTCCGTCTTCCTTTCAAATCATCACCCCCTCCTCAAAATACCCATCCTTGACCCTTCTATCCTTGCAAGCTAGCCCCATCTCCAACCTCCCTTTCCTCTCCAAAGACCTTGAACGTGTTGTCGCCTCCCAAATCTGTGTTTGTCTTTCCTGCAACTCCATGTTTGAACCTCTCCAATCTGGTTGCTGCCCCTGCCACAGCACTGAAATGGCAGCAATCAAATGATATCCTCTGTGGCTGTGACCATGGTGCACTATCCCCCCTCATCTTTCACAACCTCTCTGCAGCCTTTGACACGGTTGGCCACACCATCTTCCTCCAGCCCCTCTCCTCCATTGTCTAGCTGAGTGGGACTGCGCTGCCTGGTTCCACGCTTACCTGTCCAGTCATAGCCAATGAATCTCCTGTAATGGCTTCTCTTCCTGCCCCCACACCTTTGGGAGTCCCCCAAGGATCTATCCTTGGCCCTCTCCTAGTTCTCATCTACATGCTGCCCCTCGGCAACATCATCCGAAGACAAGACATTAGGTTCCACATGTACGCTGATGACATCCAGCTCCAACTCGCCACCACCTTTCTCGACCTCTCTACTGCCTCCGTGCTGTAAGACTACTTGTTCGACATCCAGTCCTGGAACAGCCGCAATTTCCTCCAATTAAACTTTGGGAAGATCAAAGCCATTGCCTTCGGCCCCCATCACAAAATCCGTTCCCTCGTCATCGATTCCATCCCCCTCCCTGGCCACTGTCATAGGCTGAACCAGACAGTTCGCAACCTCGGCATCCTATTTTACCCTGAAGCTGAGCTTCCAACCCCATATTCTCTCCATCACATAGACTGCTTACTTCCACCTCCATAACACTGCCCGTCTCCACCTCTGCCTCAGCTTATCTGCTGCTGAAATCTTCACCCATGCTTTTTTTACCTCCAGACTCAACTATTCCAATGCTCTACTGGCCAGCCTCCCATCTTCTAGCCTCCATAAACTTAAGCTCATCTAAAACTCTGCTGTCTGTATCCTAACTCGCACCAAGTCCCACTCATCCATAATTCCTGTGCACCTTGACCTACATTGGCTCCTGGTCTACCAACCCCTGGATTTTAAAATTCTCATCCTCATATTCAAATCCCTCCCGGCCTCACCCCTCCCAATTCCTGTGACCTCCTGCAGCCCTACAACCCTCCAAGAACTCTACGTTTCTCCAACTCTGGCCTTTTGTGCGTCACCCACTCCCTTCGCCACACCATTGGCAGTGGTACTTTCAACCATTTAGGCCATAAGCTCCGGAATTCCCTCCCTAAACCTCTCTGCCTCTCCACCTTTCTGTCCTCCTTTAAGACCCTTCTTGAAACCCTACCTCTTTAACTAAGCTTTTAGTCACCCGATCATAATATCTCCTTCTTTGGCTTTGTGTCAATTTTTGTCTGATTACGCCCCTGTGAAGCGCCTTGGGGCGTTTTTCTATGTTCAATGTTAAAGGCGCCATGTAAATGTAAGTTGTTGTTGTTTAATACAAGGTCAGTAGAATTGGTTTCGGTTTTCAGGATTTGTCCATTAAGTGTGACAGTCCATTGCAAATGCATCACCTATAAGTGAAAGAATAAAAGACTTGTATTTATGTAGCACCTTATCACAACTCTTAGAAATGCCTCAAAGCACTTCAAAAACAATGGACTGGATTTTGCTGTAAAAATAACAGTGAGGCCAACAGCACACATGCTGTATTTGCACTGTAGATACAAACTAAACTCACCAGAGAAAGTTAAGTCTTGTCCATTCCAGTGTAAGTACACTTTTAACGGCATGGTAAGTCTTAATTACTGCCAAACAACCTCTCTGGCACTGAAAATTAACTTTTAGAAGTGTGAAGTCTCATTCCTTCAGCTTTTAATTATAGTTGGACATTTAAAACATTTAAATACTTTTTAAAAACTTTTTCTTTCTGACTCTTTTAAACCTGTCTCTTAATCCAATCTTTCTTTCCCTCTCTTATTTCGCTTACTGTACCTGATTTGACATTGAATTCATATTCTAACTTACACTCCCTGATTCAGATTCTGCGCAGCTCATTAATGATGTTTCAATCCGAATGGTTAAGGAGATACACAGCTGCTTGCCCTGTTCACACAGGTCCCAGATGCCCTGTAGAGGGCACCACGCTGAAAGGATCTCTAATTTGCAGGAACTTGCCGTGCAAAACCCCAAAGAAAGTCTATATGGGAAATGCAAATCTAACGAATGGCTGGCGCCGTTCGTTCGCTGTTCACAGCAAAATCCGGCCCAATGAACTACTTTGGCAGTGACAGATGTTATGTAGGCAAATACGCACAAGAGCTCACAAACAACAACGAGGCAAACAATTGGTGCAGCCGTTAATAGTATTAACTGTAAAGATCAGTTCACCTGCTCTCTTCACAATCAAAATTAAAACTGTTTTATTCCCAGCGCTGTTAGCTTCTTTAATATTTGGAAAGAATTCAAGATAATTTAATTCTTCTGTATGAATTCCCAAGTTAAATTGCAGGAGGTAAATGCTTTTAGCTGCAAGGATAACAGTAAAATGTGTTGTACAATCAATTAATTGAATGGTTGAAATTTCATACTCAAAAATTGAAATAATTGTTTCCAAAACAGATCAGTTTGTCATATCAGAACTCTCATTATGAAAAATCAAAATCTCAGTTACAGTTGCCTTGGGAACACTGTATTTTATAATCCCCGAGGACAGAATTTTAAGAATGTTGGTAATTTTACCACTCAATGCAAATGGGAAAACAACACTTCTGATCACAATGATGCTTTAACAGTATTACCAGTGCTCCATGTTTGTTAATGTAGGTTTGAGAAGGTGATAATTCTAAGTGAACTCGACAGGCCAATTACTTCAGGATAGATTGGATTATTTTATATTTCTCACCAATTACACCATCATAGCTATGAATTCTAATCTGAACAGAGTTTGAAATATGAAATAAACCCCATTACAATTTAGTTACACATTATGATAGATCATTAAGTAAAAAACAGGCAGCCTTCATTCCATTCTGACCCAGCTAACCTACATATCATGAATTAACTAATAAATTAACTATTTACTACTGGGTATGCAATAAGAACTAGTGTCGTCCTCAACCATGTTGTAATACTCCAATGAAGGTAGGCATCCGAAACTTGGTTACAACTTTCTGAAAAATAAGGCTTATGACAAACATTTTTAAAAGAGATCAATTTTATGTGCTTTCGAACGGACATCCCTCAGAATATTACTGTTAGAAGTGGGTTATTTTTAGAAGAATTTAATGTATGAATTGCAATATTTTAATCTTGAATACTTCATCTCTTTCACCGATTTTTCAGCAAGGTTGCATGGACTGCTCGTGGCTGCAGAAAGATAAACTCTTTGTAAAATAACTTCTTAAACTTTTATGCTTTTCTGGCAGAGGAAGGTTAATAAGGTTTTTGTTGTTTAATATCCAGTGAACACCTATTGAACATAGATTTTGTTTTCTAGGTTGTGGTGCAGAACACTTAAGATTCTCCACAGATGCTGTGTGACCTGCTGAGTATTTCCAGCATTTTCTGTTTTTATTTCAGATTTCCAGCATCCGCAGTATTTTGCTTTTGACTTAAGATTCTCCAATCTGCTCCCACATTGATCTGTAGTTGTGGTTTTTTTCCAAGTTTCGCCACTGCATTTCTGGCCTACTTTATTCCCTCTCTCGCTCTTTCCCATTTACAGGAATGCCCTGCAAATATAATTTCTTTGTATGTAATAAGACAGTAACATAATTTAAGTCAACCCAAATTCCTAAACTGATTGAGAATGGCTCTAGAAAATGATATGTACAAAAAACTCTTGCAATAGAAATCCTAATCTTTGTTTCTTCAGATGTCTGCAGTGAGCATTTTTTTTTGGAGGGAGAGGGTAAGACAAACTGGAATAGGGCAAAATTCCAAACTACAGTGAGTGTAGTTAAAAATCAATTAGGAGACTTCAAAACTTTCTTGGAAAATGTAACTTTCCAAATTATGTCCATTCTCATTCGGGAGCAAGAGGCAGGTTTGGGGACTGAAAATTACAGGATATTCCATTCTTTATCTCAATGATAGCTGATGGGAAAATAACTTTTTTCTAAGCCAAGCATTGTTCCAAATGATGAAATTCCAAATGCTCTTAATATTTACTCCTTACTACTGGGTGAGAATACACTCTGGTGAACGTGAAGTAGTATCCAATAAACCAATTATGGAATCATTGAGGTCAAATTTAAACCAGCACTATTTTCTACTTTAAACAATGAAATTGCTTGGAATAAATAACAGCCAGCTAAGTGGTGGCTGATTTTACCATCATCAAATCACTGCCTGATGTTACGAAAGCTCCATGACTGCACAATTGTTATTGAAATAAAAAGAATCAAGGATTAGAAAGCCATCTTAATCTATTTTATTTCTGATAGCACTTCAAATTGATCTTTACTTCTATAGTGTTTTTTCTAGCCTTTCAAAAAAAAATCTTTGCACTGTAAAGAAGGTGATTGGAACAGTTCAACATTTTTATCAAGTCTAAAATGGACTTTTTAGATTTATTTTATCAAGATTAAACTGATGATAACATGAAATTCAGGTTTAAAGTTAGTTTTACTTAGAATCATAGAGTTGAATCATTAAATCTACACTGCAGAAGGAGGTCATTTGGCTCATCATCAGCAAAGTGATAAAAGGTGTCGTTGACAGTGCTACCATGCGGCACTTACTCACCAATAACCTGCTCACCGTTGCTCTGTTTGGGTTGTGCCAGGACCACTCTGCTCCAGACCTCATTACAGCCTTGATCCACACATGGACAAAAGCGCTGAATTCCAGAGGTGAGTTGAGAATGACTGCCCTTGACATCAACGCAGCATTTGACCGAGTGTGGCATCAAGGAGCCTAGTAAAATTGAAGTCAAAGGGAATCAGGGGGAAAACTCTCCAGTGGCTGGAATCATACCTAGCACAAAGGAACATGGTAGTGGTTGTTGGAAGCCAATCATCTCATCCCCAGGACATTGCTGCAGGAGTTCCTCAGGGCAGTGTCCTAGGCCCAACCATCTTCAGCTGCTTCATCAATGACCTTCCCTTCATCATAAGGTCAGAAGTGGGGATGTTCGCTGATGATTTCCAGTGTTCAGTTCCATTTGCAACCCCTCAGATAATGAAGCAGTCCGTGCCCGCATGCAGCAAGACCTGGACAACATCCAGGCTTGGGCTCATAAGTGGCAAGTAACATTCGTGCCAGACAAGTGTCAGGCAATGACCATCTCCAACAAGAGAGAGTCTAACCACCTCCCCTTGACATTCATTGGCATTATCATCGCCAAATCCCCCTCCATCAACATCTTTGGGGTCACCATTGACCAGAAACTTAACTGGACCAGCCACATAAATACTGTGGCTACAAGAGCAGGTCGGAGGCTGGATATCCTGTGGCGAGTGACTCACCTCCTGACTCCACAAAGCCTTTCCACCATCTACAAGGCACAAGTAAGGAGTGTGATGGAATACTCTCCACTTGCCTGAATGAGTGCAGCTCCAACAACACTCGAGATGCTCAACACCATCTAGGACAAAGCAGCCCGCTTGATTGGCACCCCATCCACCACCTTAAACATTCACTCCCTCCACCACCGGCGCACCGTGGCTACAGTGTGTACCATCTACAAGATGCACTGCAGCAACTCGCCAAGGCTTCTTCGACAGCACCTCCCAAACCCATGACCTCTACCACCTATAAGGACAAGGGCAGCAGGTGCATGGGAATACCACCACCTGCACATTCCCCTCCAAGTCTCATAGAAAAATAGAAAATAGGAGCAGGAGTAGGCCATTCAGCCCTTCGAGCCTGCTCCGCCATTCAATATGATCATGGCTGATCCTCGATCTCAATACCATATTCCCGCTCTCTCCCCATACCCCTTGATGCCTTTTGTGTCTAGAAATCTATTTAGCGCCTTCTTAAATATATAGAAACATGACATCCTGACTTGGAAATATATGGACCCCACTAGTCTCGCGGCGGACACAGAGGAATTCATCAGGAGAATGAGGCTCCGAGAATTCTACCACAAACCCCAAGATTTCAGCAGCGAACCCAATGAGACAATCGACGATCCGGAACAGCAGACAGAGGGATCCGCGGTACAGCAACCGAAGAGGAAAGAGTCAAACTGGACTCCTCCGGAGGGTCGCTGCCCTCAGCTTGACATGTATGCTCAAGCTATCAGGAAATGCGTCAATGCCAGATTCATCAGCCGCACTCAGAAGACAGTCCAGAATGTCACCCGAGCACAACGCAACGCCATCAACGCTCTCAAGACCAACCGCAACATCGTCATCAAACCAGCGGACAAAGGAGGAGCCATTGTCATACAGAACAGAACGGACTATTGCAAAGAAGCATACCGACAACTGGACAACCAGGAACACTACAGACGGTTACCCGCAGACCCGACCAAAGAACACACCCACCAGCTCAACAAACTGATCAAGACCTTCGATCCAGACCTTCAAAACATCCTACGCACTCTCATCCCACGTACTCCCCGCGTGGGAGACTTCTACTGCCTCCCAAAGATACACAAAGCCAACACACCCGGACGTCCTATCGTATCAGGCAACGGAACCCTGTGTGAGAACCTCTCTGGATACATCGAGGGCATCCTGAAACCCATCGTACAGGGAACCCCCAGCTTCTGTCGCGACACTACAGACTTCCTACAAAAACTCAGTACCCACGGACCAGTTGAACCAGGAACACTTCTCACCACGATGGACGTCTCGACACTCTACACCAGTATCCCCCACGATGACGGCATCGCTGCGACAGCATCAATACTCAACACCAACAACAGCCAATCTCCAGACGCCATCCTACAACTCATCCGTTTCATCCTGGATCACAATGTCTTCACCTTCGATAACCAGTTCTTTACCCAAACACACGGAACAGCCATGGGGACCAAATTCGCACCCCAATACGCCAACATTTTCATGCACAAGTTCGAGCAGGACTTCTTCACTGCACAAGACCTCCAACCAACACTATACACCAGATACATCGACGACATTTTCTTTCTATGGACCCACGGCAAGGAATCACGAAAGAGACTACACGATAACATCAACAAGTTCCATCCCACCATCAAGCTCACCATGGACTACTCCTCAGAATCAGTTTCTTTCTTGGACACACGAATCTCCATCAAAGACGGGCACCTCAGCACCTCACTCTACCGCAAGCCCACGGACAACCTCACGATGCTCCACTTTTCCAGCTTCCACCCTAACCACGTCAAAGAGGCCATCCCCTATGGACAGGCCCTGCAAATACACAGGGTCTGCTCAGACGAGGAGGAACGCGATGGACACCTACGGACGCTGAAAGACGCCCTAGTAAGAACGGGATATGACGCTCGACTCATCGATCGACAGTTCCGACGGGCCACAGCAAAAAATCGCATAGACCTCCTCAGGAGACTAACACGGGACGCAACCAACAGAGTACCCTTTGTCGTCCAGTACTTCCCCGGAGCGGAGAAACTACGCCATGTTCTCCGCAGCCTTCAACATGTCATCAATGAGGACAAACACCTCGCTATGGCCATCCCCACACCTCCACTACTCGCCTTTAAACAGCCACCCAACCTCAAACAGACCATCGTTCGCAGCAAATTACCCAGCTTTCAAGAGAACAGCGTCCACGACACCACACAACCCTGCCACGGTAACCTCTGCAAGACATGCCAGATCATCGACACAGATACCACCATCACACGAGAGGACACCACCCACCAGGTACGTGGTTCATACTCCTGTGACTCGGCCAACGTTGTCTACCTCATACGTTGCAGGAAAGGATGCCCCAGAGCATGGTACATTGGCGAGACCATGCAGACGCTGCGACAACGGATGAACGGACACCGCGCAACAATCGCCAAACAGGAGGGTTCCCTCCCAGTCGGGGAACACTTCAGCAGTCATGGACATTCATCCACCGACCTTCGGGTAAGCGTTCTCCAAGGCGGCCTTCGAGACACACGACAACGCAAAATCGTCGAGCAGAAATTGATAGCCAAGTTCCGCACCCATGAGGACGGCCTCAACCGGGATCTTGGGTTCATGTCACGCTACACGTTACCCCACCAGCGAACAAATGTTATCTGTTTTTAATATAACAGGTCAGTTGCTGTCTTTTCTATGTTTCTACCTCTCTATCTCTGTTTTTTTTTGTTTGTTGTTTTTTTTTGGTGATTTGTATATTCTGTGAGACCTGGCAGGTAACACCTGTCTGTCTGCACACTGATTGCCTTGGCAACGGGCAGTTGAAAAAACTGTCTGTACTCACCAAGCATTGTTCTGTGAATTATAAATGCGATTTCATTTCGAGGATTTCATTTCACATCGTTCACCTGACGAAGGGGGAAGCCTCCGAAAGCTTGTGAATTTAAAATAAAATTGCTGGACTATAACTTGGTGTTGTAAAATTGTTTACAATTGGAAATATATCGCTATTCCTGGAACTCCCTACCTAACAGCACTGTGGGAGAACCTTCACCGCATGGACTGCAGCGGTTCAAGAAGGCGGCTCACCACCACTTTCTCAAGGGCAATTAGGGATGGGTAATAAATGCTGGCCTTACCAGTGATGCCCACATCCCATGGATGAATAATAAAAAAAAATCATGCCTGTGCCAGTGCTTGCTCTTGAACTGTTGTTATCTACTCTATTCCTATTTCTCAGCTCTTTTTCTGTATCTTTTTATATTCTTCCTTCATGTTGTTATCCAATTCCCTTTTAAATGATGTTATTATCTTTGCCCCAACTGTCAGTTGTGATAAACAATCTATATTCCAATAACCTATTTTAAAGTTGATATTTCAATTTCTTCACGAGCCCGAGATTGAATTTAATATTACCTTACTCGAGCTAAATCAGGAAATTCAGCAACAAATTAATGAGTGACTGGTTCAGTAAACCAATGAATGTCACCCAGTTGTCAATGTATTTTACTGCACCTGTAAAATGATGGATTTATAAAATATGTGGAAGGTCAACTTTAATTCAAGGATTAAAATAATTACCAACGGTAATATTATAGGCACTAATGTAACGATTGAAATACAGTATGTAATATAATATATTCAGAATCATTCTGATAGCATACTGATTGTAACTGATCAGGTTCAAACATGCTGATTTTCAAGTATTGCTTACCTGAAGTATTGTTTAGCTTATAATAATTTTATTCTCTTATCTTGATAACATCATTCGTAAATGAAGGCAGTTTGGTATTTCCAAAGTGATAAGGCTATTGCTGTACTACTGTAAACTTGAATCATTTGCAGGAACAATAAACAGAACATTTTAGAGGGCTACTTGGTGAGTTTGAGATTGTGGAGAACATATTTGTTTGTGTTTTTACAGTGTTCTATGGTGACAGTATTAGTGTGAAAAAGACTCCCTCCAAAAACTGCAAGCTATTTGAAAGTGATGAGGCTAAAACTTGTAACCTGGTTAGAATAAATGTAAATAAAATCCATTAAATAAGATATAATTGTATTATTTATATGAAAAGACTCACATTTATACAGCGCCTTTCATGACCTCAGGGTGTCCCAAAGTGCTTTGCAGCCAATTAAGTACTTTTGAAGTGTAGTGACTGTTGTAATGTAGGAAATGCAGCAGTCAATTTGCACACAGCAAGGTCCTACAATCAGGTTGAGGGATAAGTGTTGGCCAGGACACCAGGAGTACTCCCTGCTTTTCTTTGAACCTTGCCAAGGGATGTTGTATATCCACCTGAGACAGCAGACTCAGTTTAACATCTCATCTGAAAGACGGCACCTCCGACAGTTCAGCACTGAAGTGCCAGCCTAGAATACGTGGTCAAGCTTCTGGAGTGGAACTTGAACCCACTACCTTCTGACTCAGACGAGAGTGCTACCACTGAGCCAAGGTTGACAACACGGTAAAATAGAGTGGGGTGGAGTATTGAATCATACATTTAAAAATTCTCAATTAATCTGAAAGTCCTCCAATAGCACAATTGGTCAGCACAGTTTTTTGACATGTTTGTGTCCAACATATGTGTCTTTTCATTAAAAATGGTGGCAAGCATTATCTCTCCAACTTTATTCTAAACCTCATTCCATTCAATGGTAACATTTACAGTGTGTGCATTTTATTAAATTCAGAACTTGTTTAGAGGTAGTATATGCTTTAAAATATTCAGGAAATTCCACAGCTACAGATCTTTTTAAAATAGCATCCATTTCAGTACTGCTGTGCTTCTTGCTGGTATATTTTTTTAGCAGAAGGACTTCAGCAGTTCAATGAGAAGGCCTACCATCGCCTTCTCAGTGCAACTAGGGACAGGCAATAAATGCAGCCTTGCCTGTGTCGCCCACAACACAAGAACAAATATTTTTAAAAATCTTAATTCCTTTATGGCCCTAGCACGCCCTTGTAAAAAATAAAAACTGTTCCTTAGAATGTTAGAATATAGCCAAACTAGAAGAAATTAACACTTTAAAGGCACATCAAAAAACCTGCCCTGATTTTTAAAAGAAAATTCTTGGAGTCTTGCTATGTTTGTTAAGAATGACCTTCATTTTCCACTGCAACCTCTTGTCACACTGAATCTTTTTGGGATCATGAAAGTTGTAGTGGTTGCAATTATTCGATGACTATCCATAAAATTATTTTGCTGTTCCAGTGTATTCCAATACACTTAAGCAATATAATTTGGCATAGTCACGGGTTTCAAATCAAAAATGTCCATATGCTGATGTGTTAATATGTGTAAATGTTATACGAAGAGACATCTGCCAACTCATGCAAATGAAGAAGTTTAATCCCAGTGACGGAGTATGTTGGATTACATTGATCGTGCGATTTGTGCAGAGGTCAAACATCATTTGATCTAAGTGGCATATGTGTTCCACAAATGCTTCACTCACAAGATTTGTGGTAGCAGGCAGGAGCTTTGTACTGCGGTGGGAGGTTTGCTGGTCCATGAACATTTTGCAGATCCATCAGGCAAAGAAGTGGAGATCTCATAGTGTGTGTGACATCCTGAACCACTGTTCAGATTGGTTGGATTTGGGCAGGTCCAGAAGATGTGCAAAAACATGCCTCAACCTTTCCAGTGCTGAATCCCACTCAGCAATGAAATCTGTAGTTTGTGGAATCTGTAGAATTTGTTCAATGTATATGTCTAAGTTGACCTTTCAACTTATTTTACCGCAAATGTAAAAGTTTGTCTCTAATTAGTTCCCTGTTCTTCAGATCTTATTCCTTCGAAGTCATGTCTTACAGCATCTACAATATACTGTGCTGTACATGTTATCCTCTAGTAACCTGAGAAATAATAGTTACATTGTCTGTCACATGAGATTATTGTTCATATCAAAAAGTCTCAGTTTTACTGTACTGTTCTATCTATTACCAAATTAAATTAGTTGATAATTTATAAAAAGCAAGATAGTGAATATACTGCTGGAAATGCCAAATATTTCTTATCAATTTTTTTTGTGAACTTCATTTCTATTCCACAGCAATATCCTCATCTTTCTCTTGGGCATCTGTCAGCAGCATTGTGGTTGCCCAGTTATAAACTGATTATGTTGCAGGACAGTGTGGGAGGTATACTTTCAAGGTAATGTATATCCCTTTAAATCACAAATAGGCATTGTGAAAGTATAATTAAAAATCTCATCGCTTTTGAAGACATGCTTACTTTTATTTTCTACAGCCCATGGAGTCCTCGCATTTTGGGTTTCTGCTGGCATTGGTAAGCAACTTCACAGCGCACATGGCTGGTTCTGAATGGCAAACAGAAGGTGGGAAAAATCACGAATGCCTGGGTACTGCAGACTGAAAATATTCTCTTTGTGTCCTTTTTAAACTACTAAATAACAGAACAACATGAATGGTTTTCAAAGCAATAATTCTGACACTAGGCAATTGCTTCTTCTCATGATTCAAACCCATTCCTGTGGATTATATCATCTGAATTTTTAAAATTTGTAACTTATTCCCCAATATGCATAGTTATGTATGATACAAGGTTCGATAATTTTACTGAACTAGCAATATTATTCGAGGAGCATGATGTTTGCGAACACTTCGGTAGTCAGTTTCGTGATAAGTGCTCCTGGCGGGTAAGGTTCTGCACCTGCAGCACATTCATAAAATCAGCCCACATGCCTTTAGCGCTGACTGAAAGTGTGCTGCTGGGATGGCAAGTTCTGTAATTGTTGAGTGTGCTGTTAATGCTGATTGACAGTATTTACTGTTGATGTTTGGTTTATAGGAGTTCTGGTCTTTGGATTAATCTTTATGCATTTTTGCTGGTCTGGGTTTTGCTCTAATTTTTGGATTTTTGTTATTTATTTTGCTCTAATATTTTCAATTTCTGGCTTTTTGGGACCTGCAATTACTTCAGGAGACTCTTCTCTATCTGCTTCTGCTGGAAGAGGAAGAGGAATGATCAGACAGGTCCGTTTACATGAGGCAGACTGCTTGACTGGTAACCAGTTGGGTCTACCAACCCAGACACAGCTATCTAGATATTCTGAAAAGATCTGGCTTTGCGAGCAATACTTTATCAGGAAGACTGTTGTAGAGTTTATTCTATTTCCTTGAGCAGGACCTTTGGACAATTTACGGCAGGGTGGCTGTGCTGGGTGGTTGTGAAGGTGGAGCTGGGCTGCTGATAGTTCCAATGCCAGAGGGCTGAACTCCTGGAAGGACGACCCAAATTGAATCACAGTTTTTACAGAATTTTGAATTGCAGAGAGGGTCAGTCCAAGCTGAATTACCTGGGTGTTGGAGGGAAAACAGCAAAAGCTCAAGTGTATCCTTCCCTATCTCTGTAACCTCCTCCAGCCCTAAAACCCTCTGCGCTCCTCCAATTCCTGTCTCTTGTGCATCCCCGATTTTAATCGCTCCACCATTGGCAATCGTGCCTTCAGCTGCCTCAGCCCTAAGCTCTGGAAATCCCTCCGTAAACCTTTCCACCTATTAGACGCTCCTTAAAATCTACCTATTTGACCTGCCCTAACATCTCCTTATGTGGCTCGATGTCAAATTCTGTTTGATAACGCTCCTGTGAAGCGCCTTGAGATGTTTTATGTTAGGGGCGCTATATCAATGCAAGTTGTTTTTGTTGTATTGGGTCAACTAAGGAGCACCAAACTTGTCTGTGAAGAAATCTGTAGGCTGGACCTCAATGGATGTGATGGGATAACCTGGACAGGGTAGTCTTGGCAAATGGAGTTGAGTGAAAGGAAGTCTTTAGCATACCCAGTGCACTAGATGTCAGAGTCAATACTTCAGTTTTCTGCTTTAAACAAATACACCAGTTTAATGGGATAGCATGGTGTTGTAAGAACACTGGGTATTTACAGAGAAGAATATTTATCAAGGGCACCAAATTAATCCATAACCCTTCTCCCTAACTCCTCTTCAAGGAACCATCTGGAGATTACCACCCAGTTTATGCCTAGGAGTGAATGATGCCCAAATTTGGCTTGCTGAACTGTCTTGTATCTCCCAGTTCAGGTTATATTAGCATTTACATTATCAACCTCATTTAAGGGTCAGCACAAGTTGCTAAGTGAATGAATTAACCCTTTCTTGCCAATTATCAAAGTCGTCAGACAACAAAATCATGAACTAACAATTGTTTATTAATGTCAGTATCATAGTTAGCAGCACTTATTATACAAATAATTAGTAGATAGGGTTAACTGACAAAATAAGTAAGAGGTTACAAAGGCAGTTCAGTTATGTCACAGTAATTCAGCATTGACTGCTGATTATAAATTTATGGTTCAGATCACTGAGATTGATATAAATTAGTGAGATTATTTTTAAGATTAGACTCATTAGATAACTGACAAGTAAACAGCATTAGATAGCCAGTCTATTGAATAGATTATAGTCTATATGCTGTATTTAGCAATGCTTCCAGATAGTATCCAGACGCATCCTTACTGATGAGCTGGTTGCCTTGCTTCCCTCTGGGAGGATGGTGATAGCCTTCTGAAACATCAGTGATGAACCTCTGTCTGTAGAGGTGCTATCTGTTCCTCCTTTGCTTTTGGGTAAATTCACTTTCCATGCTGGTAACTGTATCTGGACTAGCTGTCTTAAATCTTACCTCCATTGATCTCGGTGAAAACTGTACATCTAAATGACACACTTATATTTGCATGTATCTGGCAAGTACAGCCACACAATCTTAACTTCTGTAACCTTCTCTTTCTCTATCAGAAATGCACTTTCTGATTTTACAGATCCTTCTACGTATACTCGACAAAGTATTACTAAAAGAACTAAAACTAAACTAAGAACTGAAGATTGAGAACTGAGACTGAATATTAGTGTCAAAAACACCAATTTATATATATTTAATTTCCAAAGAAATCTCAATTCTGTTTTGGCTTCTGAGTAACACATGTTTTACAAAAGTTCAGGCCTTCTGGTGTCAATCAGCTCACACAAGCCTGTTGGTACCCTTGATAACCTCCAAATCAATGAAACACTGGCAAGTAGGCATGAAAGATCACTCATTACTCTCCAGCTTCAGGCGATTGCTAATGAAGGGCCTCACACAGGTCTAGACAAGGCAGTACACATTCATGTCTCCCTTAACTAACCATCTCTGGGCCTGTGGTCTTGATGGCTTGTCCTCTATCCCTGGTGAGGAATGTTTTCTTTGTATAAGCCTTCATGATTAAAATAGCATTAGCTCATTCCTTTCCTAACATCCAGTCTGACTATTGACTCAATGTTGAAGACACATTTAAGTTAATTCCTATGGCATTTCTCCTACAGGATTATGTTATAATTTTTTTGATTCCTGGCTGAATCTTCATTTTGTCAACAATAAAACCACTAGGCATGTTTGAGGAAGCACTTATGAAAAATTTCTGAATTTAATAAATGTTTTAAATTTAAGCTAACAGCGATCATTTCAATTTATGAAATATAAATGAGTCATTCCAGAAAATGTTCGTGAATGTCATGTTGATAGTATATTGAAAAAGATTAAGGACTAATCAAGACAGTAACTCAGTTTCTGAAAACACAGGAAAATGAATCAGTTCCATAGACTGGGTGAACCACTGTTTTCAATAGCACATCATTTTTATCTCTCATATTCAAGGTCATCTCCTTGACCTAGCCATCTCATTTAGCCTCTCTACTCTCATGGTCTCAATCACTGACAAGGCTATCTCTGGTTACTTCTTTGTATCCCACATCCCCCTACCCATTTTGAACCCCACATCCTTCAGCTTCCAACTCTGGAAAAAACTCTCCCTCAGATCAATTGCATTTGCACTTTCAAGCGGCCAACTGCCCAGCCTTTGGCCTTCCATTTGCCACGCTACTTCTGCAGCTGTCAATCTACTCAACTCTCTCCCACCCTGGTTATTCCCCGTGGTATGACCCCCATCTTTGATTCTTTAAGTCTAAGGGGCACAGACGAGTGTATCTGGTGCACAATTGATTTAGCCATTCACCACCAGATCTGCTGGACCACATCCAGCGCTATTGGGCCTCACTCTCTGCTGCCAAATACAGCCACTACTCCAGGATCATCTTGGAGAGCAAACATAACCCCCGGCTTCTTTTCTCCACTCCTAACCCTTTTCCTCAAACTCCTCTGTCCTTCTCCCTGCACTCTCACCTCAAAATAAAGCAAGGAGTTCAAGGACTTCTTTGTCACTTGGATTGAGGGAAGCTGCCTCTGTTGCTTCCCCCCCACTTTCCCTTACCCAACAAACCAAACTCCCATCAGGCTCCCCCTTGCCCTAGCCCTGAACCTGCATCTCCTGCTGCCTTGACTCTACTAAACTGCTGATCACCCAACTTCCCTTCCTGGCTCCCTTGACAGTTGACATTGTGAATGAATTCCCTTTTAAAACCACCATCATTACCCCTCCTCAAAAATACCACTCTTGATCTCTGTCATTGCAAACTACCACTCCCATCCCCCTTTCCTCTTAAGTCCTTGAACGTATTGTCACTTCTCAAATCCATGCCCACCTTTCCTGCAACTTCATGTTTGAATCACTCCAATCAGGTTTGGGCCTCTGCCACCGCACTGAAATGGCCCTAATCAAAGTCACAAATTACATTCTCTGTGACTGCGACCATGGTGCATTTTCCCTCCTCTTCCTCCTTGACCTCCACAGCCTTTGACATAGTCAAACACACACTCCTCCTACAATGTCTCTCTTCTGTTGTCCAGCTCAGTGGGACTGCCCTCGCTTGATTCCACTTTTACCTATCCAATCGTAGCCAGAGCATCTCCAGTAGTGGCTTCTTGGCCCTTCTCAACAAGCATCAGTTACCTATTTGATACATCTGTGGAAAGCAAATTGACTGATATTGTACAAGTTGGTTGCAGGTCTCCTTGCAACAGAAGGCACCTAAGCTTGTAGAGGCAGTTCTCTTCCATCATTAGCACGTAGCTGTGCCTGTAGATATGATTGGTGCAGATGTTCTGGGTCTGGTGCCATTTGATCTTGGTGACATGCCTTCTTTGTTCTTGGATGAAATCATGTGATTAAACAGCATTCCTTATATTTTGCAATGGAACGGCAGGAAAAAAGTGTTAAGGGATTCCTAATGGGCAATAATCTTGCTGGCCTTTAAGGGACACGTTTAGTACTTGGTGGGATAACAGTAAAATGTTATGCCTGATGTAAATAAAATTAAGTTGTTTGATGAAGCTCTTGCACAGCACTACCTGTATGAGTGGACGACTGGGTCAGAAAATTTGTGCACAGTGGGTGGGGAACGAGCGAGTTCCCATATTTCATGATTATCTGGCCCCTGCATGTTCACCAACAGGAATTTCTACTCTTATGTCATGTTTGTAATGTTTCTAGTGCTTTGAAAAAGTGCCACAAGATGGCGCACTAACTGTGTTACAAACGATTTTAATACATCCAGCCATCAAAACCTATTATTTTAGATTATTATTTCTAAATCATTACATTGATTAAACTAGTAATCTAAAGAATATTATGTTTTATTTCTCTTTCTTTCTTATTCTCACTGTTTTCTTTCACTTATTCACGATGAAGGAGACAGAGATGTGACTAGTTCACAAACCAACAGCAACTTCATGAGCCCTGATCTAAGGCTCTGAGAAGTGCAGTTGCACTTTCTGAAATTTACTGTGCATGATATCATAGTGCAAACTTATGTTTACCAATCGATAGTGTAGCTTGATACTACACGTCTTTGGTGAATATCATTAATACAGAAATTCTTTATATGGAGACAATAATTTAGATACAAACATCTGAAACAGAGGTAAATAATATAACCTAGGATTTTTTTTTAAAAACAGGCCGGAGAACTGGATTACTGTTATTTGTCCAAAACACAAAGCAATGGAAATTATTTTTTGTACAGAACACATTGTCATCTAAAGAAAAATACTTGTGCACATACATGGAAGGAGTGTAGGCAACAGAGAAACAAATATTTATTACTAAAGAAGCTGTAGATTGTGTGCAGATGCCAGCTGTGTTATTGTGTATGTTCTGAAGTGGCTGTGAAAATAGTGTAATTTTTCACACATTAGTACAAATTATGAGGCAAAATGAATGAGTGTTGCTTCACGTATATGATGTAAGGGGAAATGCAAGAAAAGGTTGGAAAAGCAAGAACAAGTGGAAAGATTATACCCAGAACATGAACCTGTCTTTCCACAATGCTGATGGATCTGATATGAATTGCTATCACTTGCAGTTTTTTCTTTTTAAAGGTGATGTTTTGGTGAGCTGAGACACTGAAACTGGGAAGGAGAATCTCTGACAAGCCAGAAGGTTGATGAAAAGATGCACGTCCAACTTTGTGAAGAGGCAGTGATCATTCCAAATGCTATCCCAGGAATTACTAATATCAATGGAACAGACTGTTTAGCTCTTCAAATGTTATGAAACTGTAAGTGGCAGCAGTTAGTTACAAGGACAGAGCTTCTCAAATACCTTAAAGTCACCATTCCACATTTTCAACTTCCTTCGAGCTTTATGCATGCTTCACAATTTAAACTGGATATGCTCTGTGTCTGGATAAATTGTTGGACAGTCAACCACTTGCTATTTTTCCTAATTTATTTATCCTGCACATATGTTAGAACAGATCCATCATCCAGTCGGGGAAAGTCACTGCGTCCAGATCCGTCTGGAGGATTAAAATTCTGTGCATTTAACTTATACATGTGCTGATTTTGTGCATTACACATTGTCTTGCCCTCATTCATAAAATTCCTCTGGAATCAATCATTTGCATGCACAAACCCAGCATTGTTTTTGTTATACCAAATACCAATTAAATGTAAGCTTGTAAACATGCTCATCCTTGCCTTCAAGTGCATGTTATGTTATTGGCGCCCATTTTAAAGGGATCAAAGCAGTGGAGAGAGTGGGCTGAAATCAGCACAAAGTTGCGCTGGAGACATTGTAAGGAGCAACCGGACTGTTTCCATCCACACAGCAGCATTGGTGCTTCAGCAAGTCTCAGTTTGCTGGATATATTGGAGGAGCAGAAGAGGGCCTGGGAGTTTTGAAGCCAGAAAGGAATGTCAGATCCTGTTATTATACTTGTGAGTGACAATGTGATATGCCTTTGGAATGTTGAGTTACATAAAGTTAGATCCCCCAACAGTTCCTGCTGCTGAATTCTGATCTTTTGAGTTAGCATACATCTCCACACAGAAGCCACTGCTTCAAACTGCCAAATGAACGTAACTTTGAGGACTATTTAAATGTGGTTTGTGAGATCCATTTGTCTGTAATTAATAATTTTGGACTTTTTTTTAAGAACATAGAGCCTCTCTCTTGCTTGAACACGAGTGAATCGATGACCCTTGATTGATGCATGCTGTTTTCGCGAGTAACCTTCGACTAGTACCCCACAGAAAAGTACGGCAGGTATGGAATTCATCCGTTCCTGAATTTTCAGCAAAATACCGCCCTGTGTGGGCCAGAATGCCAAAAATCTATATGGTGAGTAAATTGCAAACATGCACCATGGGCTTCCTTCATCCTGCTGCATGCTTACTCCTCCTTGTATTTCGAAATTATGTAGCAGACCATAATTATTTTGAGCACCGTTGCTGGACTAGAGAGACCCCATGAGTGGTCCAAACAGCCACATCTTTGCTTAAGCACCCCAATGATGACTTCTAACAGTAATTCTGGTTGAGCCATGTGTTTATGTTCTGCTGCTGTTCAGGAATTTCTCAATGTGGTCATCAGCCATGTTTACAGAGGATACACCTGAACTCCAAACAGCCATTAGCTCACTCTGTGAGCTTTCAAATAATATGAGCACCATGGACTGACAGCATAATGAAGAAATTGTTGGTACTCCCTGAATAATGTGCATTTATTTCTATTGTTTCTGTTATTATTAATTAAATGGAAACCATTTCTATTTATGCAGGCTGTGAGGAACATATGGGTGTCTATCATGCCCTAGACTCTTGGCAACCCTACCACTTAATGAAAGTTCTGTGCCTTATCCAGAAAACAATGCCTTCTTTCTACAGTAAAAAGTGAAGAAGTTTTTGCCCCTTGCAAACTTAGTATCTGTCTCTTGTTCGATACATCTGTGGACTGCAGACTGGCTGATCTGGCAGGTGTACCCTGTAGTGGCTTGGAAATATTCAGTAGTATAAAAGCTTAATGCTATGGTAACCTTCACAGCTCCAGGAGGAGCTGTCCACTGATAGAAGTTGTCTCCAAGTCAGCTTGGAACTTACGGCATAGCTCGGTGACAGCATCTCTAGTGAAGCGGTGGTGGCAAAGTCAACTCTCCTTTGACAAGCCCAGGTATGAGTGTTGAGGTCCACAAATAGGCTTCAGGTACTGACTGGTGTGGAAATAACATCTCACCTGTTGTCACATCTGCATTTGGTCGCCCCTCATGAACTCTTCATCTTTTTCCAATTTATAGGGTTCCATAGGATCCCTGAAGAAATTCCCATCTGCAGCAGTTTGCTGCAACTTTAATTGCAGCTACAAGGAATAATCTTGGTAAATCTGATCCATAGAAAAGGGAACAAAAAAAATGCAGAAACAGCACATATATTTATAATGCATGTATGTCAAAGTCTTGTCAGGCAAGAGGGGAGGGGGAGATGAGAGGGGAGGGAGTAAAAGGAGAGAGGGGAATGGTGGATGAAGAGGGAAATTAGGGGGAATGTGGACAGGAGAAATGGTCAAGAGAGAAATGGTGGATGGGGAGAGTGGAGGAGCATGAGATAGGGGGCGATAGGGAGGGGGAGAAAGGCAGAGGCGGAGTGGAGGTAAGGAGGTGGAGGGGAATGAGGATGGGAGAGAGTAATAAGTGGGGGAGGGGAATTGGATAGCTATTTGAGGAGGTGGGTGATTAAAAAGTATCAATTTTTGGATATGGTCAGATGGATTGCAGAATTGTTTCTAGTCCTGTACATTCCAATATTCCAGATTTAACTTTCCTGTACCATTTATCATCTTGTACACCTCTATAAGATCATCTATCCTGTCACTTCAAGGCTTAAATGTCTAATTTTGTCCATTCCTCATAATACAGGCATCTGACTCTAGTGATCAGCCTTATGGTTCTTCTTTTAACTGCCTCAAACACTTGACTGTCTCTTTTTTTTAATATTCATTCTTGGAATATGGGTGTCACTGGCAAGGCCGGCATTTATTGCCCATCCCGAGTTGCCTTTGAGAAGATGGTCGTCTTCTTGAATGGCTGCAGTCCGTGTGGTGAAGATACACAATGCTGTTTGGGAGTTGTCGGATTTTGACCCAGCGACGATAAAGGAATGTCCAAATCGGGATGGTGTGTGACTTGGAAGGGAACTTGGGAGGCAGTGGTGTTCCCATGTACCTGCTGCCCTTGTCTTTCTAAGTGGTGGAGGTTGTGGGTTTCGAGGTGCTGCCGAAGAAGCCTTGGCGACTTGCTGCAGTGCATCCTGTGGATAGTACAGACTGCAGCCATGTTACACCGCTGGTGGATGGGGTGGCCAATCAAGTGGACTGCTTTGTCCTGGATGGTGTTGAGCTTGAGCGTTGTTGCAGCTGCACCCATTCAGGTAAGTGGAGGGTATTCCATCACACTCCTGACTTGTGCTATGTCGGGGGTGGAGAGGCTTTGGGGAATCAGGTAGTGAGCCACTTGCTGCAGAATACCCAGCCTTTGATCGGCTCTCGCAGCTGTGGCATTTATGTGGCTGCTCCAGTTGAATTTCTGCTCACTGGTGATCCCCAGCGTTGATAATGGGGGATTCGGCGATGGTAATGCCACTGAATGTCAAGGGGAGGTGATTAGGTTCTCTCTTGTTGGAGATGGTCATTGCTTGACACTTGTGTGGCACAAATGTTACTTGCCACTTATCAGCCCAGGCCTGGATGTTGTCCAGGTCTTACTGCATGCGGGTATGGACTGCTTTATTATGAGGAATTGCGAATGGAGCTGAACATTGTGCAATCGTCAGCAAACATCCCGACTTCTGACCTTATGGTGGAGGGAAGGTCATCGATGAAACAGCTGAAAATAGTTGGGCCTAGGACGCTGCCCTGAGGAACTCTTGCAGTGATGTCCCAGAGTTGCGATGATTGGCCTCCAACAACCATCTTCCTTTGTACTAGGTAGTAGTCCAGCCTCTGGAGAGTTTTCCCCCTGAATCCCATTGACTTCAGTTTGACTAGCGCTCCTTGGTGCCACATATGGTAGAATGCTACCCTGGGGTCAAGGGCAGTCACTCTCACCTCTGGAATTCGGTTCTTGTGTCCATGTTTGGACCAGGCCTGTATTAAAGTCTGGAGCTAAATAGTCCTGGCAGAACCCAAATTGGGCATTGGTGAGTAAGTGCTACTTGATGGAAGGAATTGTCAACAGTGCGATCACTTTGCTGATGATTGAGAGTACGACGATAGAATGGTAATTGGCTGGGATGAATTTGTCCTGCTTTTTGTGGACAGGACATACCTGGGCAATTTTTCACATTGTTGGGTAGATGCCAGTGTTATAGCTCTACTGGAACAGCTTGGTTGGAGGTGCAGCTATCTCTGAAGCAAAGGAAATCAGCACTACAGCTGGGATGTTGTCAGGGCCCATTGCCTTTGCTGTGTACAATGCACTCAGCCATTTCTTGATATCACGTGGAGCGAATCAGTAACTAGAAATGGACACAGTCATTAAAGGTGCAGACTGACTAGCATACTACACAGTTTAAGCATAACCTCCTCTGATTTGTACTCTACTTCTTTGGCTATATGATTAATGCTCTGCAGTGGTTGTACATGTTGAATATTGAGGTTGCTAAGGACACTTTCAATTTCACCCTTAGCTATTTCAACACCATTCATGATATATGCCACCCATTTTTTCCTCCCATGTGCAATACTTTACACTGTCCTTATTAAATTTTATCATTAGATGCCGTATATTGTCTAACTCATTTCGTAATCCTGAGCGGCTTCTCAGAATTAACTATCCCTCCTAGTTTGCTATAATCTGCAAATTTGATCAATTTGCATTGTGTTTCTGAATCCAAGTCATTAGAAACAGTAATGTTCGGAGCACTGATCCCTGGAGCACACCACTCTGCGCTTCTCTCCATCCCAACATAACTCCCCTAACAAGTACCCACTGTTTTCTTCCCTTGATCCAATTTCTTGTCCATTCCCTGAATCCCCATTGCTTTGGACTAAACTAGCAACCTTTCATGAGAACTTTAAAATGCTTTTTGGAAGTCTTTCCCCATTTCACTTGATATATCACTTCCTCAAAAAAGTCATGATGTGGAGATGCCGGTGATGGACTGGGGTTGACAATTGTAAACAATTTTACAACACCAAGTTATAGTCCAACGATTTTTATTTGAAATCTACAAGCTTTCGGAGGCTTCCTCCTTCCTCAGGTAAATGACATTTACCTGAGGAAGGAGGAAGCCTCCGAAAGCTTGTAGATTTCAAATAAAAATCGTTGGACTATAACTTGATGTTGTAAAATTGTTTACAATCAAAAAAGTCAAGCAGGTTAGTAAGGCAGCATCTTTCACTTTGGAGATTGAAGTAAGACTAATGGGTCAGCAGTTGACATCTGTTTTGTTACCCTTATTGAAAATGGGCACCACATTAGCCTGTTTCCAGTAAACTGTTATCTCATCAATGTTCACGATCACAGTCAATTCCTCACCAATCTCCCGAGTGTTAGTGTGTTGGGCTAAATACCATTTATCCCTTTTAACAAGTCTACCACTTCCACCTCATTTATGTCAAAGTCATTAATTTTATTTAGGCCATCGCTATTTAGAGAGGGCATGTTTCTCATGTCCTCTCGTGAATACTTGAAGGAAGTTATCATTCAGAATATTTATTAATTTGTATTCATCCTCTCTTTCCGTTCTTCTCTGACTGTCCTCTGAAAGCTTAGTAGGCAAGATAACAAAAATGTTGCATTTCCCCATACCATACAATAGCTATATTATTATGCACAGTAGACTAAGAAACAACATTGAGATTTGGCAACAACTTAATTACAGGACATGGGCAGGAATCTGCTCATCAGGATTTGATTATAACATTTGCATTTGCATTTAAGTGACTCTACGGACTGTGAGATTAAATAAGATACTTCAATGAGGGGACATTAGGATCTCTCTGGACGGGTGAAGTAAAATGGGAAAATGTCCTTCCTCACCCGTAATTGAAAACCTTTGTCGAGTATCTTTTTGTTTTCATAACAAATCAGTGGGGTATTTATACAATTGGCCTAAAATGGCTTTATTTAGCTAATCAATATTTTTACTGTTGATTATAAATACTATGTAAGGATTGATAACATATCATGGAAACAAACATAGATTAAACATAAGACAATTGATGAGGTGGTCATACATGAAAGTCTGATGTTTGTTTAGTATCAGCTTGAAACAGATTTACATTGCAGTACATGAGAAAAGCTTTGTTTTGTCATTCATACTTGTCAATACAAACAGCAACATAAATCCATCTTCATTTTTAATTTGCTGACTCAAATCTTGCCTTGCAGTCTTCTGGTGTCAGCCCTGGCTCAGTGGTTGCACTCTCACCCAAGTCAGAACTCCCACTCCAGAAACTTCAGTATGTAATCCAGGCGGACACTTCAGTGCAGTACTGAGGGAGTGTTACAACGTCGGAGGTGCCGTCTTTCAGATAAGATATTAAACAGAGACCCCGTCATGCCCCCTCAGGTGGGTGTAAAAGATGCCATGGCATTATTTGAAGAGTAGGGGACTTTTCCCTGCTGTCCCGGCCAATATTTATCCCTCAACCAACATCACAAATAGATTATGTGGTCATTATCTCATTGCTGTTTGTGGAACCTTGCTGTGCGCAAATTGGCTGCCGCGTTTCCTACATTACAACAGTGACTACATTTCAAAAGTATTTCATTGGCTGTAAAGCGCTTCTTTCTTTTTGCACTTTCTATAGTGTGACAGAAAATTATGAAAAAAGTTTAAGAATTAAAATTAAGAAATTTAGAAACCAAAAGAGTGCTTCATCAGTAACAAAGAAATAAACTTTAACAATTAACAATTTCATTCACAATGTGTTATAATTATTTGCGGGTTTCATTTAATGGCTAAGCAAATAACATGAGATCTACTTTGAGGCATTTGGTTTTTGGCTTATAAGACCAAAATCCCATATATTTGGGGTTTTGATTTTTAAAAATGTAGGATACTGCAACCCCAAAAATATGGTAGTTTCACTTTTGGTCAGAGTTGTTAGAAGGATAGAATGTATGATTTTAAAATGGAGAATAAGATAGTAAGAGCTACAAAAAGAGAGTATGAAAAGAAACTTGCAAGGAATATCAAAACCAATACGAAGAACTTTTATAGTTATATTAGGAAAAAGAGGGTGGTCAGGAGCAGTGTTGGCCCCTTAAAAACTGAAAGTGGGGATATTGTCAATGACAATGGGGAAACATGTTGAACAATTACTTTGCGTCAGTATTTACAGTAGAAAAAGAGGATAGCATGCCGGAAATCCCAAGAAAACTAATACTGAATCGGGGACAGGGACTCAATAAAATTAACATAAGTAAAACAACAGTAATGAAGAAAATAATAGCACTAAAGAGTGACAAATCCCCAGGACCAGATGGTTTCCATCCCAGGGTTTTAAAGGAAGTAGGTGAGCACATTGCAGATGCCCTAACTATAATCTTTCAAAGTTCTCTAGATTCAGGATCTGTCCCTCCAGATTGGAAAATTGCACATGTCACTCCGCTTTTTAAGAAAGGAGAGAGAGGGAAACCAGGGAATTATAGACCAGTTAGCCTAACATCTGTTGTGGGGAAAATGCTGGAGTCTATAATTAAGGATAGGGTGACTGATCCCCTCGAGAATTTTCAGTTAATCAGAGAGAGCCAGCATGGATTTGTGAAAGGTAGGTCGTGCCTGACAAACCTGATTGAATTTTTTGAAGAGGTGACTAAAGTAGTGGACAGGGGAATATCAATGGATGTTATTTATATGGACTTGCAGAAGGCATTTGATAAAGTCCCACATAAGAGACTGTTAGCTAAGATAGAAGCCCATGGAATCGAGGGAAAAGTACAGACTTGGTTAGGAAGTTGGCTGAGCGAAAGACAACACAGAGTAAGGATAATGGGTAGGTACTCACGTTGGCAGGATGTGACTAGTGGAGTCCTGCAGGGATATGTCTTGGGGCCTCAATTATTCACAATATTTATTAATGACTTAGATGAAGGCATTGAAAGTCTCATATCTAAATTTGCCGATGACACAAAGATTGGTGGCATTGTAAGCAGTGAAGATGAAAACAAAATTACAAAGGGATATCGATAGATTAGGTGAATGGGCAAAACTGTGGCAAATGGAATTCAATGTAGGTAAATGTGAGGTCATCCACTTTGGATCAAAAAAAGGATAGAAACAGGGTACTTTCTAAATGGTAAAAAGTTAAAAACAGTGGATGTCCAAAGGGACTTGGGGGTTCAGGTACATAGATCATTGAAGTGTCATGAACAGGTGCAGAAAATAATCAATCAGGCTAATGAAATGCTGGCCTTTATATCTAGAGGACTGGAGTACAAGGGGGCAGAAGTTGTGCTGCAGCTATACAAAACCCTGGTTAGTCCACACCTGGAGTACTGTGAGCAGTTCTGGGCATCGCACCTTTGGAAGGACATATTGGCCTTGGAGGGAGTGCAGTGTAGATTTACTAGAATGATACCTGGACTTCACGGGTTATTATGAGGAGAGATTACACAAATTGGGGTTGTATTCTCTGGAGTTTAGAAGGTTAAGGGGTGATCTGATCAAGTTTATAAGATATTAAGGGGAATGGATAGAGAGAAACTATTTCCGCTGGTTGGGGATTCTAGGAGTAGGGGGCACAGTCTAAAAATTAGAGCTAGACCTTTCAGGAGTGAGATTAGAAAATATTTCTACACACAAAAAGTGGTAGAAGTTTGGAACTCTCTTCCGCAAACGGCAATTGATACTAGCTCAATTGCTAAATTTATATCTGCGATAGATAGCTTTTTGGCAACCAAAGGTATTAAGGGATATGGGCCAAAGGCAGGTATATGGAGTTAGATCACAGATCAGCCATGATCTTATCAAATGGCGGAGCAGGCACGAGGGGCTGAATGGCCTACTCCTGTTCCTAAGTTCCTAGAATTACATCAGTACGTCCTGGTCCAATTATCTCCTGCCCTTCTAACTCTGCTTCACCCGAGGACTACACTTGGCCACGACTCCCGATGTACGGCGCCATGGAAAATCTACTATCTAAAGGACAGGCTGGAAATGCACACAAGCATTGAGAAACAGTAAAATAGGACTGACGTTGCAGGTAGAATCCTTGATTTGACTTGTTAACTTCATTTAACATTTCATTTTACACACCTTTCTCCGTTACTTCCATCAGGTCTCTCCCAAAAGTGTTTAGCCCATGTAATTTTTCCCCTTTCCTGAAGGAATCACAACCTGCTCTGCACGTCGACGACTTTCCCAGCACCAGGGCGCTGGCTGGAGCTCCACCAACCATGCGCGCGCAGTGAGGCAGAGTCCGTTGAGCCTGTTTCGGGGCGCGCGCGCAGTGAGGCGGTTGAGTTGAGCCTGCTTCGGGGCGCGCGCGCAGTGAGGCGGTTGAGTTGAGCCTGCTTCGGCGCGCGTGCACAGTGAGGCGGTTGAGTTGAGCCTGTTTCGGGGCGCGCGCGCAGTGAGGCGGTTGAGTTGAGCCTGCTTCGGCGCGCGCGCGCGCGCGCAGTGAGGCGGTTGAGTTGAGCCTGCTTCGGGGCGCGCGCGCAGTGAGGCGGTTGAGTTGAGCCTGCTTCGGGGCGCGCGCGCAGTGAGGCGGTTGAGTTGAGCCTGTTTCGGGGCGCGCGCGCAGTGAGGCGGTTGAGTTGAGCCTGCTTCGGGGCGCGCGCGCAGTGAGGCGGTTGAGTTGAGCCTGCTTCGGCGCGCGCGCGCAGTTCGGAGCTCCTCTTTCCCTCCCCCTTCACGCGTACGCGTGCGCAATGGGCACCTGGAGTTCGCGTCACGCAACGGCCCCGTTGGGGGAGAGAAGGAGGTGGTAGAGGAGGAGGAGGGGGGGGGTGTGGAAAAGGAAAAAAAAAACAGAGCGGATTTCGGAGAGGGAATGGGGCCGAAAACCGGCCTCTGTTATCGGTATAGAAAATCGCCGGCTCTCCTGGATCATTTTACGCTGCGTAGCAGATAACAGAAGTTATTGGATGATCGGTGCATGTCTAGCCGTGAAGTGAGGGATTTCCTAAAGGAAGCCGCCGGGACCGCTGAGGTAAGAGGGGGCAGTGCTCGTACCGAGAGTACGGGAAGGCTGCAACTCCCAGATGGGATCAACTTCCTCCGGGATTGTAAATCAATCAAATAGGTGCGCTGTTCATCCCACCGCGGCCTGTGCAGTGTAACCAGGTGCTTCTGTTTGTAAAATAAGATTGTGATTGACTCTCAGCTGATTGGGATTCAGAGGGGAGAGGGAGGCTCTGCGCCCGTCTGTGTATGTGGCTGAGGCTCTGCGCCCGTCTGTGTATGTGGCTGAGGCTCTGCGCCCGTCTGTCTATCTGAATGTGTGTGCATGTGACTGTGCAAGTGTAAGAGTGTGTACCTTCATGGTTGGGTATGCTCGTGTGTCTGAAACAGTGCCCCTGGCTGTATGAGGTTGTACACCTGTGTGTATGGAATTAGAAGTCTACTTGTGAGTGGGTGACTCTGTCTGCTTGCTTGAGATTTTGTGTCTTTGTGAGAGATTGAGCACGGATATGTTTGTGAGATTGTGCAGTTGTGCACATGTCTGAGTTTGAGACTGCACTTTGTGTGTGAGCCTATGTGTTTTTGTGTATGTGAGGCTGTATGCATATGACTAAGTTCCTAGGTGTGTGAGACTGTGTAACTATTTGTCTGCGTGTGATGGGGTGTGTGTGTGAGAGACTTTCTGCATGTGGAGGAAGGAACTGCGTCCACACCTGTATGTGTGTACAACTGGATGGATGTCTGTCTATGAGGGAGAATGGAACTGTGCGACAGTCCGCTTGAGAGACACTTTGTATGTGTGAGAGCACCTTTGCATTTGTGAGAATATTTGTGTCTTAAGTGACTGTGTGCCTTTATCTATGTGAGGATGAAACCATTTTTGCCTGTTAATGCGACCAAGCACCTGCCTGCACGTGAGAGAGTGTAATTGTGATTCTATGTGGAGAATGTCACTGTGACTACATTTGTGGGAATGAGATTGACTGTGCTTGTTTGCCTGAGTGAGATTATGTTTCTGCCTTTGCACATGATAGTGAAAGTCTGTCTGAATGCTTGTGCGGAGAGTGTGAGACTGTGTGTCTGTTTGAGCGAGACCATATTCCTGTATGTGGGTGTGGGTAAGACGGAATGTCTCTCGAGTATGATGCGATGATGCGTGTGTACCTATATGTGTATGACCGCACAAGTCTGGTTTTGTGTGCGTGAGAATGAGATTGTGTGCCTGTCTGTGTGAGATGTTCATCTGCCTGTGTGTGAGTGTATGTGCCTGAGCTTATGAATGTGACCATGCTCCTGTGTGTGTGAGAAAGACTGTGCACATGTCTGAGTGAGATTATGTATCTGCCAGTGAGCAATTGAGTGACACTGCATGCATGAATTTCTTTGTGTAGAGAATGAGACTTTCTACATCTTTGTGAGCTTGTATGTTGGTTGAAATGTTGTGCCTATTGATATGTGCAAAAATGGGACACCATGGCTGTCTGTGTTTGCACGTGTGTATGTACAACTGGATGTCTGCCTGTGAGAGTGAGACTGTGTGTTTGAGACTGTGGAAGTGTGCACCTGCTCACATGAGAGTGAGGCTTTATGCCTGTCCGTGTCTGACAGTGAGACTATATCTACCAATGTGATTGTGCATCTTTATGCATGTGAGACTGTGCGCCTGTATGTGTATGTGTGCAAGGCTGTGTGTGACTGAATCTGCCTGGCTGTGCTGGTGTGTGCTACTTTGCACCTGTCTGTATCTATTTATGCTTTCCTGGCTCTGTGCTTGTTTGTGACTGTGTATCTGTGTGAGTTAGTTGTGTATTTGCTTGTGTATGAGAGAGACTACGTGTGTGTGCGCGCATGAAAGGCTTTGCACTTGTCTGTATCTGTGCGAAAGAGATTATGTGCCTGTCTGTCTCTGAATGTATGCATACACTTACTTGTTTCCACATGCACGGGTTAGTGCAAAGTGTGAGACTGTGTACCTGTCTGTGCCTACCTGACTGTGCATGCAAGAGTGAGACACTGCACCTGTCTTTATTTATATGTCTATGTGTAGAATGATGCAGTGGATGAAAGAGACAAACTCCATGTCTCTGGGTATGTTTGTGAAACTGTGCATCTTTGCATCTGCTTGCCTTTGTTACAAGGGTAAGACTGCATCTGCCAGAGACAGAGAGCACGTGTGAAACTGCCCACCCTTGCAGGAGGGTGAGATTGCATTTTTATTTGGCTGCATGTGAGAGAGCGAGATGGGGAACCTGTTTTCCTGCCTGTATGTGAATGTAAATGAGATTGTAAACATTGATTTTTTTGTGTGTGTGAAGGGTTGTTATAAGTAAATGTGATTTGCTGGTCAGATCTCATTTGGAATATTGTATTCATTTTTGTGAGCTCCACATTAGGAAGGGTATGTTGGCTGTACAATTTTAAGTCCTGCAGCAATGCACAGGATGACACTTGAGAAGAGGGACTTAGCCTTGATGAGGGACCGAGTAAATGACATATTCGTGCTGAGAGGTTAAGGGTTGATTTACTTGAGGTGTTTCAAGTAATAAAGGGAATTGACAGTAAATAGGGAATGGCTGTCTAGTTGGGCAACAAGGGGATGCATATAATAAAATTTAACCTAAGTCGTTTAGAAGCATATCCGGGGAAAAATACTTCACACTAAGAGTTGTGGAAACGTGGAGTGCACTGCTGTAGATGACTGTGGATGCAGGGTCAATTGAAGTGTTTAAAAGAGATGCTACTTGGGAAGTGAGGGTATTAATGGATAGGGAAGAAAGGTGGAGCCTAACAAAATGACAGAGTGGGCTGGATGGGCTACTTCTGCAGCTCTGTTCTTGCTTCATCCTCCTTGAGAGTATGAAATTCCTCTTTTTCCTTTAGTTTCCCTTGGTTTCCTCAGGTCCTGAACTGATTACAACAAGAGGGTGGGTGATGCTGCCTAGGTTTCACAACTGTTGTGCTGCCACAAGGCACAGGTGTCAGAAAGAATGGCCAAGGAGTGACTATCCCTCTCCATTCCACTCCACTTTCATTTGTGAGGAGGCATGTTATCTTAGCTTGGGTCTTTCACAGAATAGAGCTCAGAATGAGTGGCCACATCTTCATCTCATCACTCCTGGGTGCTCAAGTCCTCTGTGCCACCTGGATTCCTATGATTCATTTGATTTCTTAGTAATTCTGACAGAGAAGAATAGAGAATTCTGAAGCAGAACAGAATCCCAGTTTGTTTTACAACTTTCTTAGCTGGCTACGTTCTCCTTTGTATCTACCCATAAACTAATGCTCATGAACCATTTCTTCCATTTGGGAACGTACATACTCCTGTTTGTATTCCTTATTATCCAGATTTTCAGTACCAGTTGGATAAACCAGTTTTGTTTAGAAATATTAAATTTAAGGCTTTTTCAGTGTAAAGAATAAAATATTTGTGATATGGCACTATGTAAGCACATTAGTTGCTATTGTGCGGCGGAGTTTAATCAAGAAGGTTTAGTGCAAACACACATGGTTAACATTCCACCCACAGCCTGTGAGGCTGTTACAGTACCGTACAGGCACTCACTTTGGTCTGCTATTTGTTGTATTTGTGGATTTTTAAAAAATGTACGTAATGTGATACTTTTCTTTTGTGCTTTATGGATGAATTCTACAACAGCTGTGTTTACAGTTTTAATAAATTGCCCCAAAATCAGTAATTATCTTCAAACTATTTTAACTGATGAAGAACTCACCAAGCTACTTTGGTAATGATTTTTCTTCTTTTGATATCTATTGTAAAATCTCATTCTAAAATGCACAATGTTTTGAATACATTTAGCATCTTGCATAAATAATTATAGAATGTTTCAGCACAGAAACGTGCCATTTGGGTCATTAAGTCTTTCTCCATATGAGCCATTGAGCTTAAATCTTACTCTTTTGCTTGTTCTCTATACACCTTTATATTCGTCTTTGTCAAGGAACAATCCAATTTGCTCTTTTAAAAAAAAAATTGAACTTTGCTTCAACAACGTTTTGGTGGAAAATTCCACATTCTCACCACCATCTGTGTAAAGCCATTTTTTTGAATCTTTTTATGATCATAAATTTGTGCCCTTTTGTTGCCAAGCACTGGAAGCAATTTATTGTTACTAACCTTATCATAACTCTTCATAATCTTGAAGACCTCTATCAGGTCATCTCTTAACCTTCACAGCTCTAGTGAAAAAAGTTCTAACTTCACAATTCTCTTCATAATTGTAACCCATCATCCCTGGTAACATTCCAGTGAATTTACTCTACATCATTTATATCCTTTCTATAATATGGTGCCCCAAACACTACACAATATTCTAGCTATGTTACACAATACTTCAGATACTATAATTGAATAATTCTCCACTTGTTAAGATGAAAACTTTGGACTTATGCTTATGTTAGTTGTCCAGCTCATAAGCTGAAGACAGGAAATGCATTGAAAGTATTTTGAGACCTGTATCCCAAAACGGACAGCATTTCTAGAAAATGTACACAGCAAGTGTCAGTTTGGCTCCGTTACTAGCAGTTTCACTCTGAATCAGAAGGATGTGTGTTTGATCTCGTAATTTAGGCTGACATTTTAGTGCAGCATTGAAGGAATGCTGCATTGATGAAGCTGCCATTCTTTAGTTGAGACAGTAAACTGAGATCCTGTTGCATGTTCCAGTTAGATTAATTAGTCATTGATCTCACTGACTGTAGAATTTTGCTAATGTAGAATGCCTGTTTCATTTGTTCACATAACAACTGCTGCACTTCAAATTATTTCATTGTGTGAAGCGTTATGAGATATTTCAATATGATAAAGTGCTATGTAAATGAAAGTATGATTATAGTATTATAGCTAAGGTGTTGCCCTGTGGTTGAATAGACTGCTCATACAGCTGTCAAGGCTCGTGAATAACTAATGTGCAGTTTGATGGGATACCGGAGGGTGACTAGATCCCATGGAAACAAATCCCATCAAGGAGTCAACTCCTTCAGAAGGGGAGGGGAAAAAATTAGTGGAGAAAAAGAAAATCAACATTTGAAATAATTTGCCAATCAGATTAGAGAAAGCAACCAGCAGTTTAACTGCAAGTGGTTTCTCCAAAATTTGGGAGCAGAGCAGACCACCTACCAAGGCACGTCTGCTATGATCCGGACCCATTCATTGACGTTGTCTTCACTGGCAATTAGAAATTGGATTGTGTGGGGAAATTTAGAGCCCTCTGGTTTCTGTGTGCCAGTATCAACTGGGCATTATTGGTGAGACGGGAACATTTCAAATACTTCCTTAAAAAGGATCCTTTTGTTCACCCAGTGTCTTTTATTAACGTCCATTTCTAAAAGATTTGCACATGCTTAATTGAAACCAACAAGCTTGCACTGTGTTTTGTTAAACATTTTTGTTCTGTTGAAACCTGCAGTACATAATGCAGGCTTTGGAATTTAAAGGTTTGAAATTTAGGAGTCATTTCTGAAATATTTGACAAAATTCAGAATCAACTTATTGGAATTATAGTAATTAATTTCTGACTGGAAACAGGCCCAATTTTACACCCATTGTCTTGAACCCTAAAATTCGCTGCTACTGTTGATGGTGTGACAAAGTAACCTCACAAAAGCGAAAACTAATTTTGCTGTTATGTTTTGGCACATAATGTTGTGAAGGGGATCTCCTGCACTACAAAACCAAATGGAGGTTTGGTGCATTTGTTTTGTATGACAGCTGTTGTGTCATAAACCCAGTTTAGGAGATTTTAATTCGATTCAAATTGAACAGATTAAATGGTCATGCTGTGTTTGGAGCATTTCAGATTGAATCCAACTTGCACTTCACTTTTCACATAATGCAGTCCACGAGAGCCAAGAATTTTGCACATTATAACAAGTTGTTTGGTACGGTGAAACTCTCATATGGCCAGGTTACCGAACCTGAAAAGGATGGAACTCAAAGTGCTGATACTGTTAAAACAGATTATTTACAATGAGTGTGTGTACTGGTTTTGCAAGTTACTGGACTGAGATCCCAAAATTTTGGTTCATGTATGAACTCATTACATTTTTGCTTCAGTGTGTAGTTGCTACTCTTGAAAAGGAAAAATTATATTTGAAAAGTAAAAATTTACAGCGCTATGGGGAAAGAGCAGGGAAGTGGGACTAATTGGATAGCTCTAAGCCGGCACAAGTACGATGAGCTGAGTGGCCTCCTTCTGTGCTGTACCATTCTATGATTTAATTTAAAATATCTAACTGACCTTCCGTGGTGCTGCTTATGGATAATTAAAAAAAAATCTCATTCCTGTCTCTCACTGCTTCTCTCGTTCTGCAAATTTTTTTCTGTCCTTCCCTCTGTTTATCCCTCTCATATTTCCCTCTATCTTTTTTCTATACCTCTCGTATACTTTCTCTGAATCCAGTATTACTCATAGTTTACTGTGTCTAGCAGACAGTCCTTTGACAATTGATGCTGTCTAGATACAACATGGTGTAGTATCCTCACTCGACTCTTCTTGAGAGAGAACTTTCAAATGTTAACAAGAACAACAATGGGTTAAGATGTTCTCCAACTAAACAGGACACCAGACATTTGAATAAGTGGCTTGCTGAAAAACTCAGGCCAATCAATGTCCACTACTTTTATTGTACAAAGGACTTTCTGTTGGCTGTGAGGCACAGTTTGAAGATTGGAAAGATTTTTTTTCTCCATTACAAGACAGTTCATTTTGTGGCTTGGGTGAGAAACCAGTATAGATCTCCCTTTCCTCCCCTGCCCCACCCCCAGGAATAATCACGTTCAACTGTTATTCCAGATCCTCTGAGTGAGAAGCCAACACTTTTACTGACTGGGTTTCTCAAATTGCTTAATTTTAATATCAAAAGTTGTAACATATTTTACAGTGAAACTGACTTTAAAATAGTGAAACATATGGAACACAGTTCACTTTTTTCATCTTTCTTCATCTAATTTCCTGTGGAATTTTGCAATTTTTCTTCAGTGACTACATTAATTACTTCATGGAACTGTATCAATTGAAATAACTAGTGAGAAGAAAGTCAATTTGTAATGTGTAAATAGTATATTTTTTATTGTACATTGCCAAAAACTAGTAAGAGTTCCAATTTCATTACATATATGGAATTTATGACCAGTTTATAGATTGACTTAAAGAATGGCTCTTGGAGTTTTACTTACTACAATATTTTCTTGCTCTATCTTTTTCTATCTGTGGATAACTTGCTTTTGGTAAGTAGCTTTTCCATTGTTGTCCAATTGTGACATTTTTCCTTTTTTTGGCTATAAACAATTCAGTTTGATTAAATATGACAGAATATTTTAACGTAAGTTTTATTGGACATCATTCGTCAGGAAGTGGAGAATACATTTTAATTTGTTCCCGTGAATAACTTGCTGGATAACAGATGATCTATGTACTTGTAAGTGAATGATCTCTTCCTCCTGTGTAGTAGTTGTGTTTTGTTCAAAGGAATGTACTTCTATTTTTATCCCAAACCTTTTAGAGTTTTAACATAAATACCTTGGTGAACAGCAATTAATATTCAATGTTACAAGTTTGTATGATATCAATTCAACAGATTATCTACAGTTTTCATACGATTTTGATATCCTTACAGGGAATATTGATGTTTTAGGATAATTGTTTTTTATCAAGTAGCCCTCTGCAGGCACAAAGCATCCAAAGTTGTTTGTAGGTCATGGGTTGGCTGAGATGTTTGAGTAAATTTTACTCTTTGGAACAATATTGGTGCTTTGTATGAGCGTAGAACGAATGAAATTTGTGTTCAGTTTATCAACGTAACGTACTTGGAAAAGGATGCAAGAATCATCACTAGAGAGTTTGTGATTTTAAGAGAAGAGCTAGGGAGTTAAAAAGTGAGTATGTTTCTGATGATGCTAACTCTGGTTGTGTCCATTGCTTTGAATCATTGAACTAGATTTTTGCTGGAATGTATTGGGTTATTTCTGGTGTAAAATGGTAGGTGAATAACATAACAGAATTTACAGTACAGAAACAGGCCATGATGCTGAACTGGTCCATGCTGGCGTTTATACTCCATACTAGCCAAAATATGTCTGATATTTCTGTATCATTAAGGCATGTAATATTTCTAATTATATTACAACATTGGTTGAACTGCAGCCATGTTTTGGCTGCAATGGGAATGCGGTATTTTTTATTCGCTCCCCTCAGTAATGCACTGTGGGAAACTTCTACATTAAAGTTGTAATATGGATGCAAGTTGTTGTTAAAATTGTAAACCAAATCCAGTCCCTGGACTACCGAAGAACATTGGCCTCAGGAAATCTACTAGTAAATGTGTATTATTGGACCTCCTGGCTTGAAGAAGAGCATATTGTTTGTATAAAGCAAAGTACTGTTAAATTATTTTTGTTGATTATATTTTACTGCTTTTCTATATAACATTAGAAATAATCAGGTTAGTCAAAATAACCTGACCCTTTTAATATATACATAAAGTATTGACTTCAAGAACTGAAAGATGCAATAATATTCCAACCGCATACATACACAAACTAAATAGAAACAAGCAAACTAATAAAGGGGAGGAAGAAAAATACACACAAATAAATAATAAAGCAAAACAAAATAACAGAAACTTAAAAAAGTTATTGCTTGGCTTTGATAAGTCTGACCTTTCCTTTTCTGCTTTTCTCTAGCCACACACATCATGGGCATAATTTTGTATATTTTTCTGAGTTTTTCTCCATCTTTTCAAATACGAATAAATTTCTTCACTTTTTACATGATTGCTAAAACTAAAATTCCAAATTAATATTTTCCATGATTGTGTTTTTCCATTGATAGGTATATGCCAATAATTTAGTTTTCCCTGTCAATATGATGAGTCTCCTTGCTTACAAGGACTTACTTTTTTTCTTCAACTTGTTCCCCTCCCATTCTGAAGGTGCTCACTTGTGCTGGGTACAATTCCACAGTAACTGGCAGCCCTCTCGTACCTTGCCAAATGGCCATTCTTCATTTGTGAGGTCAGCAGGCAAGCCAGTCACGCAGGGCATCACAGCCGAGTCGAATCTTGTTCTTGCCAAAATTCACATATGTGCACTTTCCAGCAGGAATCAATAGCAATTGAGAGCAGGAATCATGGTTGATTTTTTTTCCCCTTCTTTCTCTACCCTTGTGGCTAAATGTAGCATTTGTATACAAAGGCTCATTGTAGCACCCATACTACTGCCCAGGCTGAGATCAGTTAACTCAGCACAGACTGAGGATTAATCCTTATGGTCTGTATGGCTTAGTGTATTGCACCATTGGTGGAGTCGGAAATAATCCTTCTGCAATCACATGCTGGTGCCATAACATTACACTTGTGGCCAAGATACATATTTCCGGATCCACATCTATTCTTACTCGATTTGTCTGTGAAATTATCAAACCACTGCTACACAAAAGGACAAATCCCCAGAGAGTGCCAAAATAGTCCGTCATCTGTATCACATCTCTAGAATTTAGCCTTTATCATAAGCTTAATTTTTGCCAAACTACGTGGGGATAGTAATATTCGTGCATTAATTGTTCTGTCACCACAGGATGGTCGATAAATATTTAGTCCTTTTGTATTCCACTTGAGCGTATACATTCAAATGTGAATCTTTCCACTTCTGCTATCGCATAATAATCGCTGCACTTAAAGGTAATTCCTTTGCATGTAAAGTGCTTTGGATGTTTCTGAGTGACATGCAATATAAATGCAAGTCTTTAACCTATCATCTTTACCCTATTATAGAATGAGATTTGCCTACCTCTTGTGAAATTTTCTAATGCTCTGGGATCAGAGGGCTACTTCCCTGCTCCAAGCCATTTGGCAGATTGTGGTGGAATCTTAACATCAGCTAAAATCTTTCTAGTGATGCCATCCTTAATGTTAGGCGCACTCTGTTGCTGGTGAGAATAGTGCATGAACAAAAAGGAAAAACAAGAGAAAAGGATTTTAAAAATACAGACTGGAAGGGGGAGAAAGAAGAAAACAGAATGAGGGGAAAGAAAGATTTATTTGCTGCCATCAATTCAAGATCTGTACTGATGTAAATTAAGTATTTAGAGAACTTGGAGTAAAGATAGATTGTGTTTTGAATTGCCTAAATTGATTGATATAGTGACAAGTTGGAGTCAAATCACTGGCTGACCCCCCCCCTCCCCCACCCTAAGCGATTTGGTTCCCATTTGCCCCTGGAAACGAAAGATAAATAGACTAAATGCTGTGCAAGAAGTTATGAGAATTGGGCTGCACCAGTCTTCTAACTGAAATTGTCACAAATTTCTGGATAAAAGACTCAAATGATCGCTAAAATGACACAACACCCATTGTATAAGTTTGTTTTGTTGTAGAAACTGCAACCTTATTTTGTGGTTTCTGTTTCAGTTTAAAAAAAATACAAACCAGTATAGTTTATAAATCATTGCTCTACATTAACTGACCTAAAAAAATCATGAGAATCTCACATTCACAGCCATTTCAATTTACAGTTAGCCAATTCAAAATTTTAACAGTTCAAAACTTATTAAATGAGTAAATGTTGACTTAATTGCAATGTTCCCACACTGATACAGATTCTATATTTTACAGAAATAAAAAGTGCTTAAGTTTTTTATTTTAAAAAAAATTGTCTGGAGCTCTCACGTTTGCATTCCTAGGATCTTTACAATGGTGCCAATCAAATAATATGATGAATTGATGAAGTGTTTTGGATATGATTAATATATTGCATTTATTTGACATTAGCAAACTATGAGCAGTTTTGTTTTTTGCCTATTTTCCTGTTCCACTTGTGTATGTGTATAGGAAAGTGATCAAATACTTGGCTGATGGGAGCCAGGGGTGAAACTACAGAGTATATGGGAAAAGTCTGATTGTGATCTGGAAGGACTTACATATAACTTGGAGAAGCAGTTTGTTGAACTTGCACAGTACAGATTAATCACAGCTGGAATGGCTTAGATAGTTAGCACAATCAATAACTAATTTATATAGATCAGAAAGGTTCTGGGTATAAGTTAGATGATCTCAGCCAGGGCAGTGGTAGGGCGTTTACAGTTTGCCTCAATACCCCTGGGTTAAGGATGGGAAAATCAGTAGGGTTTCTGTTTCTGATTGTCGTCTAGTGACCACTGCTGAAAGCACCAGGCCTAGCCGTTGGATAAGGACATGATCGTGCTCAGTTGTGAAGGCGTCTACAGTTGAGTAGCTTGCCAACACGCACTGTCCTGGATACAAATTGGGAATGGCTATTTGAGTGAAGTAGCACGGAGTGACTTGTGTCTATGGAACCGTACCTGATTTGTCAACTTGTGTCCAGTGAAGCACAAGGTTCCTCTTAAAATGGGCACGCTGGAACTATTTTGTATTATATTTCTTTGTGTGTAGATGCTATTATATTGAAAGAACTTGCATTTATATAGTGTCTTTCACATCCTCGGACATCTCAAAGCGCTTCAGATCCATGAACAACTTTTGGAGTTGGTCACTGTTGGAATGTAAGGACATGCTACTGGATCAGATGATCTCCTTTAGTAGTGTTGATAAATGTTGACTAGGACATTGGGAGAATTCCCCCGCTCCTCTTCCAATAGGGCCATGGGATCTTTTACATCCATCTGAGAGGGCACTTGGGGCCTCGGTTTAATGTTTCATCTGAAAGACAGCACTTCTGACAGTGGGGTACTCCCCAACTACTGCACTGAAGTGTCAGCCTGGATTATGTGCTCAAATTTGTGGAGTGGGGCTTGAACTCACAACCTTCTGATTCAGGCGAGAATGCTGCCACTGAGCCAAGACTGACAAGTTCAGATTCTCTGCATGTATAGAACAATTGTTGTTTCCCATTGCTACTGGAATACTGCTATTTCACATGGATCTTAAACCTTATTTTTTAAACTATTTTATATGTAACTAATCTACCAAAATCAATACTTTCAAATTGTAGGAATCTTGTTGTTGTGACTTTCTGGTGAATATTCTACAGTTTAAAACTGCGTTATGACCCAGAGTTGTCAGCTATTAAACCCACTGGCCACACTGCCTTCTTTTCTTAATAAATAACAATAAATCAGAGCACATTCATAAAACAAGAGTTTAATGATGTACCTGGCTGTGTTTAGAAGTTGAGTAAGTAATTTCTGAACTATTATTGATTATAGTCTTCCCCTCTCCCCCTCCCAAACTGATCTGCTGGGTGAGATCACACAAATATTGTGACAATTCAGTGACTAATGGCAGATGCAATGCTACCTGTCTCCAATTGAAAATAGGAGGATTCGGGCCTGCCTAAAATTTCTCCATATGGAGGAAGATGCACTTTTCTTGGCATCTAAGGCTTCCAGTTTTTTGCAGGAATATGAGATAACTGAAGAATGTGATTTTTCTCAAAACATGCACAGGTTTTTAAATGGTTAGCACAAACTTCGCAGTCTTGACAGGTTATTTTTGTGACTGTAATTCTTTGATTTAAGGCATGAATGGGATAAAACCAGTATACGATAGATGTTAATAAATGGTCATAAAGATGGAAATGTTTAGGTCTTGTTGTGGTAACCCATTTAAAAACAAAAAGTGAAGACTATTTTAACTAAAATTGCTACTAATTGGCCACACACTAACTTGGCAATAACTTGGTGTTCTTCAGTAAAAGCATCCTGTGTAGTTGTACCAGCTCTGATGAGTGAGGTTAACAGATTCTTACACTGCCTATTTAAATTTCCAACAGCAAATGTAAGGTGATATTGCAGAACTTCTATTTCAAATCATGTGTGTGTGGAGTTTAAGAAAAGCTTTCCTTTCATTACAGCCAGATCATACTGTAGTGGAGAATTCTTTTGTTCTGACATTAATTTTTAATGCCAATGGAAAAGGTCCACTGGAAGAAATATTTTTAGCTGATGAACCCAAAGATTATCCCTGTTTATTGCAGCAACACTAATTGTTGTACTGTGTGTGTCTTGCCTATACTTGAGCTTATGTAAATTTCAAGAAGAATACTTGGGAAGAATTTAGTGTAAGGGCTATTGATAGAATGGTTGAAACCTTCTCGCAAAGCAGGAAGGATTCTGATGGTAATGGGGTGCATTTTGGACAAAATTTCATCTTTCCTCCCTGCTGTTTAATATTTTAAAGTTGATATACCATATCTAAAAATGAGGAACATTACTGTCACTTTTGAGCTGGATTTTTGCAAAATGCCTCCATTTTTTACAAAGTGAGATACTGGGAAAATCAACATTTTAATAGTTCCTTTATACATGCCCTGTGAAAAGCTGGTTAAGAATGATCAAAACTTTGGAGAGGTGAGAAGGTTTTGCATTACTTTGAATTACACTGGGTCAAATGCCCCTTTGCAGTTTAGAATAGTACAGCTAAACTAATTGCAGGAAGCTGCAGGAATCTATCTTTTGTCTTTGATTAAAGACTTGATGCATATTACGAACAGACAAATTATGCAATGGAGATGAATGCCAAATTGTCCACTGAAGTGTACTGAGTGGGTTTAACTGTTGGAACTGAAGCATAGGTACTATACACTACACCAACAAAACGTTTATTGTCTTTAAAATATATTGAAGAGCTCTGTCCAGCTCTTTCTGATGCTGTCAGACAAGCCAAGTCATTGATCCAGATGCCTATCAGTCGGCAACATTGCTATTCAGATCTCGTATTATTCATTTTGAACAAGGAGATATTAATGGAACTTTTTTTTTAAAAAAAGACTTGGATTACCATTTTACTTTTTGTGTTTCTGTCTGTGACAATAGAAGCTGAAACATGATTATTGTGCCTTTGGCACCTGCTAAAGTTATAACACAAGGTATCACTTGATTTATGTCATACTCTCTGACATCACTTCTTGTAACGATGAACCTACTTTTTATGTTTCATCTGCCTTCAGGCTCTTAGACACTTAGTCTCCTGAGAAGCACGTTACAAAGAGTTTCTTCAATAAAACACTTAATTGATGTGCTATACTACAATTTTCATTGTTTTTTAAAAAACATAAATATTTTTAACCAGACCTGAATTTTTTAATAGTTCCCTACCTTTGTTATAGTTTAATTATATTGAAGGAGAACTATGTACTTGCTGAAATATCCCATAATCTTTAATGTTATAAATGGGGATACCTTATTTATGCCTTTCTTGCTATCCCTGTTGAATGTATTTGAACTGCTGGACATAGGCAACCTGTTTAGAACTCCTCTTCATGTGACATCATGAAGTTTTCACTTCAAACCAGCTTGAGGGTTCTTCTGAAGTTGTCTAACCCTGGAAACCACAGTAAAGGTTGATATAAAGTCTCTTCCCCATACCTGACTTTTTCCAGTGAAGCCACTCTGAGATGCAGGGGATAGTTCCCTGTAATTGAAAGAAAAGAAAGACTTGCATTTATATTGCGTCTTTCACGACCTCAGGACGTCCCAAAGTGCTTTACAGCCAATTTTGAAGTACTTTTGAAGTGTAGTCACTGTTGTACTGTAGGAAACGCGGCAATTTGCGCAAAGCAAGGTCCCACAAAAAGTAATGAAATAAATTACCAGATAATCTGTTTTAGTTGTTGGTTGATGGCGAAATGTTGGCCAGGACTCTGGGAGAACTGCTCTTCTTCGAATAGTGCCATTGGATCTTTTGTGTCCACCTGAAAGGGCAAACGAGGCCTCATCCAAAAGACGGCACCTCCGACAGTGCGTTGCTCCCTCAGTGCTGCACTTAACTGCCAGCCGAGATTATGTGCTCAAGTCTGAAGTGAGGCTTGAACCCACAACCTTCTGACTCCGAGGCAAGAGTGCTACTTACCACTTAGCCAAGACTGACACTTGGCAATTGGAAGGGGCTAGTTATAGTAGTCGTAACTAATGTGGAGCTCACAGATCTAAGTTATACTGAGTTTTTGGTTTCAATTTGGGGAAGTGTCCCATGGAACCCAGGTATATTCTCCACAGAAAGATGGAAAATTGGAGGGCTAGTCATATCAACCATCTTTCTGTTTCTGTTAATTGGATACAAAGCAGTGGTGTTTTCCCATTGACTGCACAGCTGAGGTCATGAATTTAAATGAATAAAATGGCTAATCAGAGGTAACATTGAGTATTTCTTTTTCTGATCCTCATTGTTATGATTCAGGTCCTTTCTCAATGCTTTCAGTGCAAAAGACAGCCTCCATGAGCAGGCCTGCACTGCCTACGAGCAGACACATGCGTAGTGAATGGGATGTCTTGTGCTTCAGGGCGAATGATCTATCTTTCTTCTGTTGAGTTATACAAGGCATAATAAAGATTATCCACCGTAAACTCCTGGGCTGAGAAAAATTCTTCAGGTCTGCTCTGCCGATGTAACTTCGGCAGAAGTATGGCACAAAAACGCTTGCGTGCGTAAATGAGGTTTCTGCTACACCTTTGGTGTGAAGTTACAGCGGTGGAGCAGGAGCAGCTCCAAGGAATGTCCTGGCCTTGATCTCTCCAATAGGCAGAAAAACACCATGCTGATAGAGCATATAACTGTGCCCATAACTACTAATTCAAAATTATATAGAAGTAAAAATTAGTCAGATAAAAAGCAACAGTGTAATTAACTCACTCTGATACATATGGCCCCAAATTTCCAGGATCACAATTATGCAGAAATTATGCCTCTGCTGTTCCTCTTCCTCTTCTATTATTATGCAGATCAGGGGTATGCCCATTGAGAAGGCCATTCTAACTGCTTACTTGTCCTCAAGGACATATGGGGAAAAGAGATGGGTTGCAAAAAGTTTTGGGCGCATTGTGACTGACAGCACTTTGGTTAAGTATGGTGCAGGCCTCAATCAGAAATTTAAAAAAAAGTGATGATAAATCCATCAAACTTCAGAAATCTCCGTTCTTCCAATATCAGGTGACTACGGACTGTGCTACACCTAAATTTTTGGGTGTGAATCTATGCCAGTGTATTATTTATAAATGCAAGAAATTCACGTGAGCTGGTCTTTTGCATAGGGGTGTATCCATGTCATGGAGCAACAGAGGGTTTCGGCAAATGATTGATGAAATTAGTGTGTGGCGTTCTTTCAGGTTGACACTGCTGAAAATCAGTAACGCACTAATTTCCTTGGGGAAAAATGGCACAACGCTGCTCTTATGCCGTAGTTACCCTGAAACTTCCCAGGGTCATATATAAATTGTTTTTTGAGATCAAATCACAAGACATTTTGAAATTCCTAAAGGAGTCTGTTTGTCAGTGTCCTCAACTGTAACACAAGCGCTTCTGGCTCTGGAGTTGTCTCACTGGAGTTACTTGGACGTGGGTTTCAGTTAAAGAAATGGCTAATCGTTTATATATTTATTACAGCCTAAGAGCTCCAAGCAAAGAACTGTGAGTCAAACCAATTTTAAAGACACAATGCAGCATCTTGGACAAGACATTATGAAAAGTGTTGGTCCATACCTCATCTAGGTCCTGTATACCTCTGAACTGCTAAATGTGCATAATGTATCACCAGCCCTGAAATGATTAATTATCAAGTTTAAAAAATCCGGTCTGTTTTCTCACATGCAGCATCAGTTGGTGGTCTCATGAGAATTTTAAATTTATTTCAAAATCATTTACATTTCCATATTCCATCGTTCTTACTGCCATCAAAACGAATTGGAGTCAGAGATGGAAGACTGTCATGGTTTGATGTCAAGTTGGGAATTTTGCAAAATTGTTTTGATCTAATTGGAATATGGAGCAGTAAAATTGAATCTTCTACCAGCATTTGAATTATCAGTCAATTAAAATGGAAAAACTGTCTTTGGCAGTAGTCCCAATGCAGTCCTTGATCATGGGAGGTGGTGATGGTGTGACTACAGATAAGAAGAGTGGGCTGTTGTAAACCATGTCACGCTGGGAGTGTGCTGTGCCTGATTTGGGTTCAGTAAACTTTTGCCAATATGAATTTCAGGAACTTATTATAACAGCTGCATTTATATAGCGCTGTATCATATCTCAACCTCTCAAAGCTCCACACAATGAATTATATTTAGAGTACAGTAATTTGGCATTACATCTTTTAGTGTTTGACTGTCCTTGCAAACTAACCACCCCTTCCCCCCCCCCCCCCCTCCCCCCCCCCAACCCCATCTCCAACCTCCCATTCCTCTCCATATTCCTTGTAAGTCATAAATCTGTGCTTGTCTTTCCTGTAACTTCACGTTTGAACCTTTCTGATCAGGTTTCCACCCCATGCCACTGCACTGAATTGGCCCTAACCAGAGTCACAAATGACATCCTCTGATTGTGAACACGGTGCACTATCCCTCCTCATCCTTCTTGACCTCTCTGCAGGTTTGACATGGTTGACCACATTGTTTTCCTCTAACACCTCTTCCCCCGCTGTCCAGCTGCGTGGGAGTGCCCAGTCTTACCTATCCAATTGTAACCAGAGAATCACCTGCAATGACTTCTCTTCCCATCCTCGCATCGTTACCTCTGGAGTCTCCCAAGGATCTATCCTTGGCCCCCTCCCAGCTCTCATCTATATGTTGCCCCTCGGTGACATCATGTATGCTGATGGGTACGGTAGCATAGTGGTTATGTTACTGGACAAAAAGCAGGACAAATCCAATCCGGCCAATTACCGCCCCATCAGTCATCAATCATCAGCAAAGTGATGGAAGGTGTCGTCGACAATGCGATCAAGCGGCACTTACTCACCAATAACCTGCTCACCGATGCCCAGTTTGGGTTCCGCCAGGACCACTCGGCTCCAGACCTCATTACAGCCTTGGTCCAAACATGGACAAAAGAGCTGAATTCCAGAGGTGAGGTGAGAGTGACTGCCCTTGACATCAAGGCAGTATTTGACGGAGTGTGGCACCAAGGAGCCCGAGTAAAATTGAAGTCAATGGGAATCAGGGGGAAAACTCTCCAGTGGCTGGAGTCATACCTAGCACAAAGGAAGATGGTAGTGGTTGTTGGAGGCCAATCATCTCAGCCCCAGGGCATTGCTGCAAGAGTTCCTCAGGGCAGTGTCTTAGGCCCAACCATCTTCAGCAGCTTCATCAATGACCTTCCCTCCATCATAAGGTCAGAAATGGGGATATTCGCTGATGATTGCACAGTGTTCGGTTCCATTCGCAACCCCTCAAATAATGAAGCAGTCTGAGCCCGCATGAAGCAAGACCTGGACAACATCCAGGCTTGGGCTCATAAGTGGCAAGTAACATTCGCGCCAGATAAGTGCCAGGCAATGACCATCTCCAACAAGAGAGTCTAACCACCTCCCCTTGACATTCAACGGCATTACCATTGCCGAATCCCCCACCGTCAACATCCTGGGGGTCACCATTGACCAGAAACTTACTGGACCAGCCATATAAATACGGTGGCTACGAGAGCAGGTCAGAACCGAGCCGAGCCGAGCGGAGGGAGCGTCCGATAAAAGGCGGGATTTCAGAGCGCTGAGAACAGCTGAGAGGAGCCGAGCGGAGGGAGCGTCCGATAAAAGGCGGGATTTCAGAGCGCTGAGTGCAGCTGAGAGGAGCCGAGCCGAGCGGAGGGAGCGTCCGATAAAAGGCGGGATTTCAGAGCGCTGAGAGGAGCCGAGCCGAGCGGAGGGAGCGTCCGATAAAAGGCGGGATTTCAGAGCGCTGAGAGGAGCCGAGCCGAGCGGAGCTGCGACCGAGTTCGAAGTGACGTCAGGAATCAGATCGGGACGCGACACAGGGGAGGCACCTGATTGGTGAGTAGGTTCAGGTGAGTATTTCTACTTATCTACAGTAACTAAAGTAAAAGGAAAGGGAAGGTCTGCAGGTCTTATAGGAAGTAGCGTTTATTTTTTAGTGAATCAAGGTCCCTAGTGCAGTTAACATTCTCTAAATTGAGAACAATTTAAAGGAGTAAACTCCTTAAAGGGAGTGGTAAGTAGTTTTTCTTTCCTTTTTTTTTCTCTTGACATTGTAGTTGTTCTTAAGCTAATTTAAGGGTTAAGTCATGGCAGGAGATCCCAGGGCCGTGTCATGTTCCTGTTGTGGGATGTGGGAATTCAGGGCTCCTTCCTGTATCCCTGATTCCTTCACCTGCGGGAAGTGTGTCCAGCTGCAGCTATTGTTTGACCGCTTGACGGCTCTGGAGCTGCGGATGGATTCACTTTGGAGCATCCGCGATACTGAGAAAGTCGTGGATAGCACGTTCAGTGAGTTGGTCACACCGCAGATAAAAATTACTGAGGGAGATAGTGAATGGGTGACCAACAGACAGAGGAAGAGTAGGAAGGCAGTGCAGGGGTCCCCTGCGGTCATCTCCCTCCAAAACAGGTATACCGTTGGGGGAGATGGCTCACCAGGGGAAGGTGGCAGTGGCCAGGTTCATGGCACCGTGGCTGGCTCTGCTGCACAGGAGGGCAGGAAAAAGAGTGGCAGAGCTATAGTGATAGGGGACTCGATTGTAAGGGGAATAGACAGGCGTTTCTGCGGACGCAACCGAGACTCCAGGATGGTATGTTGCCTCCCTGGTGCAAGGGTCAAGGATGTCTCGGAGCGGCTGCAGGACATTCTGGAGGGGGAGGGTGAACAGCCAGTTGTCGTGGTGCATATAGGCACCAACGATATAGGTAAAAAACAGGATGAGGTCCTACAAGCTGAATTTAGGGAGTTAGGAGTTAAACTAAAGAGTAGGACCTCAAAGGTAGTAATCTCAGGATTGCTACCAGTGCCACGGGTTAGTCAGAGTAGGAATGACAGGATAGCTAAGATGAATACGTGGCTTGAGAGATGGTGCAAGAGGGAGGGATTCAAATTCCTGGGCCATTGGAACCGGTTCTGGGGGAGGTGGGACCAGTACAAATTGGACGGTCTGCATCTGGGCAGGACTGGAACCAATGTCCTAGGGGGAGTGTTTGCCAGTGCTGTTGGGGAGGGTTTAAACTAATGTGGCAGGGGGATGGGAACCGATGCAGGAAGTCAGTGGGAAATAAAGTGGTGACAGAAACAAAAGGCAGTAAGGGAGAGTGTACAGAACATGACCGGACAGATGGTCTGAGAAAGCAGGGCAAAGACCAAGGGAAGTCTAGATTAAACTGCATTTATTTCAATGCAAGAAGTCTGATGGGCAAGGCAGATGAACTCAGGGCATGGATGGGTACATGGGACTGGGATGTTATAGCTATTACTGAAACATGGCTAAGGGAGGGGCAGGACTGGCAGCTCAATGTTCCAGGGTACAGATGCTATAGGAAAGATAGAGCAGGAGGTAAGAGAGGAGGGGGAGTTGCGTTCTTGATTAGGGAGAACATCACGGCAGTAGTGAGAGGGGATATATCCGAGGGTTCGCCCACTGAGTCTATATGGGTAGAACTGAAAAATAAGAAGGGAGAGATCACTTTGATAGGATTGTACTACAGACCCCCAAATAGTCAACGGGAAATTGAGGAGCAAATATGTAAGGAGATTACAGACAGCTGCAAGAAAAATAGGGTGGTAATAGTAGGGGACTTTAACTTTCCCAACATTGACTGGGACAGCCATAGCATTAGGGGCTTGGATGGAGAGAAATTTGTTGAGTGTATTCAGGAGGAATTCCTCATTCAGTATGTGGATGGCCCGACTAGAGAGGGGGCAAAACTTGACCTCCTCTTGGGAAATAAGGAAGGGCAGGTGACAGAAGTGTTAGTGAGGGATCACTTTGGGACAAGTGATCATAATTCCATTAGTTTTAAGATAGCTATGGAGAAGGATAGGTCTGGCCCAAAAGTTAAAATTCTAAATTGGGGAAAGGCCAATTTTGATGGTATTAGACAGGAACTTTCAGAAGTTGATTGGGAGAGTCTGTTGGCAGGCAAAGGGACGTCTGGTAAGTGGGAGGCTTTCAAAAGTGTGTTAACCAGGGTTCAGGGTAAGCACATTCCTTATAAAGTGAAGGGCAAGGCTGGTAGAAGTAGGGAACCTTGGATGACTCGGGAGATTGAGGCACTAGTCAAAAAGAAGAAGGAGGCATATGACATGCATAGGCAGCTGGGATCAAGTGGATCCCTTGAAGAGTATAGAGATTGCCGGAGTAGAGTTAAGAGAGAAATCAGGAGGGCAAAAAGGGGATATGAGATTGCTTTGGCAGATCAGGCAAAGGTGAATCCAAAGAGCTTCTACAAATACATAAAGGGCAAAAGGGTAACTAGGGAGAGAGTAGGGCCTCTTAAGGATCAACAAGGTCATCTATGTGCGGAACCACAAGAGATGGGTGAGATCCTGAATGAATATTTCACATCGGTATTTACGGTTGAGAAAGGCATGGATGTTAGGGAACTTGGGGAAATAAATAGTGATGTCTTGAGGAGTGTACATATTACAGAGAGGGAGGTGCTGGAAGTCTTAATGCGCATCAAGGTAGATAAATCTCCGGGACCTGATGAAATGTATCCCAGGACGTTATGGGAGGTTAGGGAGGAAATTGCGGGTCCCCTAGCAGAGATATTTGAATCATCCACCGCTACAGGTGAGGTGCCTGAAGATTGGAGGGTAGCAAATGTTGTGCCTTTGTTTAAGAAGGGCGGCAGGGAAAAGCCTGGGAACTACAGACCAGTGAGCCTGACATCTGTAGTGGGTAAGTTGTTAGAGGGTATTCTGAGGGACAGGATCTACAGGCATTTGGAGAGGCAGGGACTGATTAGGAACAGTCAGCATGGTTTTGTGAGAGGAAAATCATGTCTCACGAATTTGATTGAGTTTTTTGAAGGGGTAACCAAGAAGATAGATGAGGGCTGTGCAGTAGACGTGGTCTACATGGACTTCAGCAAAGCATTTGACAAGGTACCGCATGGTAGGTTGTTACATAAGGTTAAATCTCATGGGATCCAAGGTGAGGTAGCCAATTGGATACAAAATTGGCTTGACGACAGAAGACAGAGGGTGGTTGTAGAGGGTTGTTTTTCAAACTGGATGCCTGTGTCCAGCGGTGTGCCTCAGGGATCGGTGCTGGGTCCGCTGTTATTTGTTATTTATATTAATGATTTGGATGAGAATTTAGGAGGCATGGTTAGTAAGTTTGCAGATGACACCAAGATTGGTGGCATTGTGGACAGTGAAGAAGGTTATCTAGGATTGCAACGGGATCTTGATAAATTGGGCCAGTGGGCCGATGAATGGCAGATGGAGTTTAATTTAGATAAATGTGAGGTGATGCATTTTGGTAGATCGAATCGGGCCAGGACCTACTCCGTTAATGGTAGGGCGTTGGGGAGAGTGATGGAACAAAGAGATCTGGGAGTACAGATTCATAGCTCCTTGAAAGTGGAGTCACAGGTGGATAGGGTGGTGAAGAAGGCATTCAGCATGCTTGGTTTCATTGGTCAGAACATTGAATGCAGGAGTTGGGATGTCTTGTTGAAGTTGTACAGGGCATTGGTGAGGCCACACTTGGAGTACTGTGTACAGTTCTGGTCACCCTATTATAGAAAGGATATTATTAAACTAGAAAGAGTGCAGAAAAGATTTACTAGGATGCTACCGGGACTTGATGGTTTGACTTACAGGGAGAGGTTAGACAGACTGGGACTTTTTTCCCTGGAGAGTAGGAGGTTTAGGGGTGATCTTATAGAAGTCTATAAAATAATGAGGGGCATAGATAAGGTAGATAGTCAAAATCTTTTCCCAAAGGTAGGGGAGTCTATAACGAGGGGGCACAGATTTAAGGTGAGAGGGGAGAGATACAAAAGGGTCCAGAGGGGCAATTTTTTCACTCAAAGGGTGGTGAGTGTCTGGAACGAGCTGCCAGAGGCAGTAGTAGAGGCGGGTACAATTTTGTCTTTTAAAAAGCATTTGGACAGTTACATGGGTAAGATGGGTATAGAGGGATATGGGCCAAGTGCAGGCAATTGGGACTAGCTTAGTGGTATAAACTGGGCGACATGGACATGTTGGGCCGAAGGGCCTGTTTCCATGTTGTAACTTCTATGATTCTATGATTTTGCGGCGAGTGACTCACCTCCTGACTCCCCAAAGCCTTTCCACCATCTACAAGGCACAAGTCAGGAGTGTGATGGAATACTCTCCACTTGCTTGGATGAGCGCAGCTCCAACAACACTCAAGAAGCTCGACACCATCCAAGAGAAAGCAGCCCGCTTGATTGGCACCCCATCCACCACCCTAAAACATTCACTCCCTTCACCACCGGCACACAGTGGCTGCAGTGCGTACCATCCACAGGATGCACTGCAGCAACTCGCCAAGGCTTCTTCGACAGCACCTCCCAAACCCCCGATCTCTACCACCTCGAAGGACAAGAGCAGCAGGCACATAGGAACAACACCACCTGCACGTTCCCCTCCAAGTCACACACCATTCCGACTTGGAAATATATCGCCGTTCCTTCATCGTCGCTGGGTCAAAATCCTGGAACTCCCTTCCTAACAGCACTGTGGGAGAACCGTCACCACACGGACTGCAGCGGTTCAAGAAGGCACCTCACCACCACCTTCTCGAGGGCAATTAGGGATGGGCAATAAATGCTGGCCTCGCTAGCAACGCCCACATCCCATGAACGAATAAAAAAAAGTAATGACGTCAGGTTCCACATGTTCGCTGATGGCACCCAGCTCTACCTCACCACCACCTTCCCTCAACCCTCCCACTGCCTCTGTGTTGTCAGACTGCTTGCCCGACATCCAGTCCTGGATGAGCTGCAATTTCATCCAATTAAACAATAGGAAGACCAAAGCCATTATTTCCAGCCCCCGGTACAATCTCTGTTCCCTCACAACCACTTCCATCCGCTTCCCTGGCCACTGTCTCGGGCTGAGCCTCAGCGTCCTTTTTGACCCTGAGCTGAGCTGCTGACCCCATATTCTCCATCACAAAAAACACCTAATTCCACTTCTGTAATATCGCCTATCTCTGCCCTTGTTCCAGCCCATCTGTTGCTGAAACCCTCATCCATGCTTTTGTTACCTCCAGACTCGACTGTTCCAATGCACTTCTGGCTAGCCTCCCATCTTCCACACTCCATAAACTTGAGCTCATCCAAAATTCTGCTTGTATCCTAACCCGCACCAAGTTATGTTCACTCATCATCTCCATGCTCACGGACTTATGTTGGCTCCTGGTTTACCAATGCCTCAATTTAAAAGTACTTAATTGGCGGCAAAGCACTGTGGGGTGACCTGAGGTCATGAAAGGTGCTGTATAATTGCAAGTACTTCTTCCATATTCCCTTTGACTCGGTGGCAATTTTTGTCTGTGCAGTGCCGTGGGACGTTTTTCTACATTAAAGGTGCTATATAAAGGCAAGGTGTTGTTGTTGTAGTTCAACACTGATCTACTTAGACCGTGGAACTGTAAGGTCCTTCTGGATGGATGAGCTATGATGGGCCAATTGACTTTCCTCATTGATATCTTGTGATCTTGTAAATTGATAGTCAAGAGCACAGGGTGCAATCAATTTGAAATGGGAATTAATTTTCCTGGCTGTGATCAGTTATGGATTGAACTGTGTAAAATTGCGGCAGCTGTTTTGTGTGTTGTAGAATCACAGTGAAAAGCACAGAAACAGGTCATTCGGCCCAACAGGTTTATGCTCCACTCGAGCCTCCTCCCTCCCTCCTTCATCTCGCCCTATCAATGTTGGTTTCCTTTCATTTGTTTCTTTTTTTCTGTCTGTCTTGCACCATAACTTGTTCTGTTCATTTTTAAAAAGGATTTTGCATACCAGTGTTTAGCTATAATCCCTAACAAAAAATGGCTCAAGTCTACAAAAATTTGGGCATGTACAGTTTGTGCTATGTATTTCTCACCTGCCAGTATGTTTACCTTTACATTATACTGGAGAATGTCGGTTGTATTTATCCAGACATCATTACCGAATTTAATCCTTACAGCAGGGTTAGTGTAAAACTTTAAGTTCTGTCGGTTCAGCTCATGGATGGAGCAGTTTTGTTTTCAATGACAAAGCCAGTGCAGTGACAAAGTAGTGCAAAACATTAATGCATTTGTTTAGAGGATACACATTTGGTGGTTTACATCAATGCACCACTGGAGCTGACCATGCAGACGGAAACCATTTTTTCATAAACTATTGTTCCTGGTGTATTCTGCTTTGATTAGTTGTCAAACAATGTTAAATTCATTGGTACACTTGAGGGAAAAAAAGAATCAATTTCGGTCAGATAGTGCAGATTGTAGGTGTGGAGTGACGTATAACCATTTGATTTTTGTAAGAAAACCTATTTGTGTTGCCTTTTTAAATTTTGTATTCCATTTCAATTTTTTTGGTTGCTTTGTTAACGTATTTGGTATTTTTCTTTTTCTTGATTTTTTTTTTGTGCACTCCCTTTTTAGCAACAGGGAAAATGCTTTCAGTTTCTGGTGCCCCTAGGCTGTCTTAGCACAGTCACAACTTGAATTGTGGGGTTGGAAGAAAATCGCAGCAGAAATCTTGGGAGATTCTGCAGGGCAGAGAGGCTGCTGACAAGCATGTCAGTGACATAGGAACAGGAGTATGCAATTCAGTCCCTCGAGCCTGTTCTGCCATTCAATTAGATCATGGCTGATCTGTACCTTAACTCCATTTCCCTGTTTACACTGCCTGGATAGAACTCCAATTATCCTGCCTATGGCTGCATGTATATGCAGAGCTCTACTTCCAGCAGTTAAGAGAATGCAGTTAGCAGTGGCCCCATTTCTATAAACCTATTGTGTATCCTCCCTCCCTTTGCCTCAACATTGGCGGCCGTGCCTTCAGCTGCTTCGGCCCAACGATCTGGCATTTCCTCCCAAAACCCCTGCACCTCTAAACATGTCCCTCTTCTCCTTTAACACCCTCCTTAAAACCCACCTCTTTGATCAAGATTTTGGTCATTCCTCCTGTTATCTCCTTTGGCGTAGCGTCCTTTTTTTTCATTATGCCTCTGTGTGGTATCGTGGGTCACCTTTCTACGTCAAGGGCTGTATAGATGCCCGTTGTTTAAATTAACTGCAGTAGGTTTAAGAAGTGGCCTGGAGATTCAAGGGATGTACCACAAATGATGCAAGGCCACCTTTCCTTGGATGCCAAACTTGTGATTTCTGCAAAATAATATTTTGTAATTGTATAGTTATTTTATTTTCTGATGAACTGCTATATCATTGCTAGTATTGTGATGGAACTGTGCTAGACACTTTGTGTCATGGTGAATATTTCACAATACTACTTATGTTAAGCTAGAGGATGCATTGTTTTATAAAAACAGGAGCAATACAATGTAATTATATGTTTCTTTAAGGCTAAAAGGTGTGATTGCTTAGATCTGCGTTCTTGAAATGATGGGTGGATTCACTTATGGATCAGGTTTCAGATGAGAACTCTGGGTCTGTTGAATTAACAGATCAATTAAGTTGAAGACAGTGTGGAACCAGCATGCTGGAGAGAAATAGCTGAAACACACACCATTGCTTTGCATCTGTGAGAAAGAGAGCTAATTGCCCACAGTAACTATCCTAATTGTGAGACTCATTGTTAAAAGGGTTAAAATCTTCCTACCTAGCTTGGAGCTACTCTCTTTTTGTTAATTTATTTTTACTTATCCCATAGGCCGCTGCATCTCTTCAGAAAGTAGAAGTCAAGGCTGGGAGTCAGTCATGTGGGAAGAATAATGCAATCTGTTGTGGTAGATTTTTTTTTTGCCTAGGTTAGAATAAATTTGCTTATGATTAACAGTGATAGAAAAGCACTACACTGAAGTGCGACAGCAGACTATACATTGCAAGACATTCAATACATTACGAGTGGTATTGCAAGCGGTGAGTCCGAGATATGCTGCTTTATGCAATGTAACATTGAATATATTACCGGGGCCACTGATTGATGGTGTTTGACTAAATGAAATGTATTTTTATTATCAAGCATTGTGGGAGTATTTGTATTTTAAAGTTCAAATTATTTCATTAAATCCATATTTCTATGGGAATTGTAAATCAGTAGCCTTGATTATTATTTTATGTTTGTTTACCTAGTAATGAATTTAATTTATTTTTGAAGCTCAGGATAGAGGAAGATGATGGGGAAGATGTTCATATAGTTGGGGGAGGGATGGGAGCAGTGGAGGAGAATGGAACCTTCATCGGTCCACCTGCCCTCTAGAAGTTTTACAAAGTGCCTTCCCCACCAGTGAGTTGTGAAAGCCTCTCTCATTTAAAGTAAATACTGTGTCTTAATTTCCTGCATATTTGCTCCCTTATATGTGCGCAATCGGGGAACAAATCAAATAAGCGGCCTAAAAGATCATGAGTTATGTGCGTAAGTACAATACCCCCAAATCTTCTCGATCTTTTACGATTGTATATTGATCCCTCTGTGTAAACACCTCACCACTCATAATAATGGCCCTGCCCCAAAGTTACCGTGCCTTATACACAAGTTTCCCACAATTGCACTTATTCAGAGAAACAACCAGATTTTCAGGCGCAGCAGGAAACAGTCATTTTTCTGGTGTTTTATGGCACTTTTTTGAAAGTTTTTATAATTTATCCTCACTGAAATCTGTATATTTCCTGTTTCTTTGAATGCATTTTCATGACATCAGTGTAAGTCACATTAAAAAATGAAAAGCTTCCCCAATTGTAGGTTCTTAATACTGAGCCTAATATGCATGAATGATGGTTAATTGAGTTGAAGCTTTAATTTTCATACTTAAAGAAGAAATATATGGTATGAATTCGGCACTTTCCTTGGGCCACGCTTGTTTATGCTGATTTACACCCATTTACGCTCATTTTACGTTCAGGCGTATCCTATTTGAGTGTAACTTGGCATTGGCAGAATGGGCCCATTTTCAGGTCTAACTTTCAGGTGCACCCATGGAGGTAATTCCAGGCCTGTATGTTAGCAATTAATAGTGTCAGTGTAGCATACATTTTAAGTAACAGAGGCTTCCCTGGCTCATTGCTGTGGAGCCCCTTTTGGGAGTCCTGACCCTGTAAAGAAATCCCAGAAGCCGCATTCCCAGCTGTGACCAGTATCTGGCTTTAAGTTGTTAAGTACTTAGGAAATGTTTGGGGGGTGGGGGGTGATTTTTACAGACCTCGGGTGGAAAGTGCTGTGGAACGTAGCACCGCAACCCTACCTGCCCTGGAGGTGGACCTGGGAGGACTCTGAGGGGCCAGTTTTTTTTATCAATAGATAAGTTTGTGTGACAGAAAAGTGAAATACAGGAAGTAAGTGTGATACTTGCAGGTGGCTTATAATGTAGAGAGATAAGAGATATATACATAATAGATGTGGTTTCAAATTGAGCTAAATAGCATTCTTATCTTTTTTATCTAACATCTTTAATATGCCTCTTCCTTTATTCTAAACGCACGTACGATACATTTTGAGGAGATGAACAATTAGACTCATATACAACTAGTTTCTATGCTCTCTAGTTTCCATTTTCAAGAGGGAGAATTGTTTCAATATAGAACTTGAAATGAATAGCTATCTTGTTCTCTAAATATTAGCAATTATGTACAGCCAAATACTAAGTACTGCATATTGGAAATGAAAATAGGAGGCACATGTACTCCATTGGTGGGTAAATTTGCCTGTGGCAAGTTGAAAGAGATTTGGGGGTGTTAGTTAACTTGTTGCTGACCATTTCCGAACACTGAGACAGCAATAAACAAACTGAATAGGATGCGGAGTTATGTTACAAATCGGTTGAGTTCAAATCCCCACAAACTGAACAGTAGTCTGGTCAGGCTGCATCTGATACTACAGAGTTTTGGTTGCCAGAACATCAGGGGGATGGAGGGGTGCCTAGGCCCTAGCGATAGTGCATTGAGGCTGATGTCCATTATGATGGGGTAGAGCGATAAGGAATGATTAATCAGTGCTTTTCCGTCTTGAAATCAGATTTCTCGGAATGGACCTTCCTGTATAATATTTAACAGGACAAAGAAAGTAATCTTAAAACAAGACATGAAAGAAAGAACTTGCATTTGTATAGCGCCTTTCACAACCTCAGGACGTCCCAAAGCGCTTTACAGCCAATCAAGTATTTTTGAAGTGGAGTTACTGTTGTAATGTAGGAAACGTGGCAGCCAATTTATCCACAGCCAGCTCCCACAAACAGCAATGTGATAATGACCAGATAATCTGTTTTTTCTAGTGATGTTGGTTGAGGGATAAAAATTGAGAACTCCCCTGCTCTTCTTCGAATAGTGCCGTGGGATCTTTTACGTCCATCTGAGAGGGCAGACGGGGCCTCGGTTTAACGTCTCATCCGAAAGACGGCATCTCTGACAGTGCAGCACTCCCTCAGTACAGGCAGCAGGTTCAGTTGTGAAGGACAAATTTAGGACAGGCATCAGGACAACGTCTTTATATGGAGGATGATGAACAACTGAATGAATTTCAAGGGTGGGTGTGTGAGGCGAGGACATTGGATTCATTAAAGCAGCATTGTGAGATTTCAATATTTCACAATATTCCACCCTCCATTAAAGATGTATTTTTGAGTGTTCTCATTGTTTTATTATTTTATGCACTGAAATCTTCACTAATGTTTTTGCCTGTCCTCAGTTCTGTAAAATCAACTCGTTTATTATCAAAAATATCATATCCATGTTCACTTTTGTTGGTTAGAATTGCTGTACTTACAGTTTAGTTGCAAATCATTGTAAAGTTATTTAATATAAATAAACAAGTGGCTAAGTTGCTAAACTGAAACTGGCATTTTAATGTGGATTTGAATTTGTAGTGGGATGTCTGGTGTCTGTGCTGCTTCCTTTGATGGTGTATGATGAAGGACCTAAAGCAATAGACTTAATGTACATGTTCCTCATCCTCATCCTCATCCTTGACTGAGACTGGGAATAGACAAACTGAGAACTACTCTTTAAGGGATAGGGTTAAAACTAAAAAGATAAAATGTTGATATGGAAATGTTTATTAAATAAATTGATATGCAATTTTATTGGACGTGTGTGTTTTACAGGAGTTATATATAGGTTTGATATATGACGAATCGGGCAATTAGTAAGTCATTTTTATTATTTTAAAACTTTTTTCATGAAAAAGAGTGCATCTTTTATATAAGAACAGCCAGACTAGTGCTAGAGAATGATGAGATTCATATTCCCTGCATGTTTAATGTTTTCGCATAAGTTTGGCTACCAGTAATTAATAGCCTTTTTACTATTTTTTCCTCAATGTTTCTATTCTAAAAGATTGAAAGTTTGTTGTAAGTTTAAATTTCAGCAACTTTTTAGTCTTTCACAAAGTTTCAGCTGTGTAGATGAGGGATTGAAACTATTATCAGCCCCAGACAGTTTCAAATACAGACTCCTCCAGCCTCACTTAAAAGGAGCCTAGCCTAGGCAGTGTTTATTTGCAGGGGGAAAGTAATTGGTTAGTGATTTTTTTAAAGCAAGAAGTTCTGTGTAGGTGGTCGCACTGTACTGTGGTAAACTATAGAAAATGTGATCGGTGCAATAGTTCAGGCTCCACACGCCCCATTAGAACTTTGTAATTCTACACCAGTTTGTTAATTGCTAGCTAAGGTCATAGTAAGTGTCTGTTGCTTCACAGGTTTGCTCCATAGTACTGGGCCAACTGGTTCCACCACTGGAGAAATGGAAGGACTGGCCAGGAACAACAGACCTTTGTCTAAACTTGGTTGTCCGAAGTGCACTTGGGTCGGACTATCGAAAAATTACCCAGTGCCCGAGAATTGGAAAGTGCAGCAGAGAAATGGTTTACGGGGAGGAAAAAATTGGGAAATTGCCCCTTTTTTTGCTTGCATTAACTGATTCTAAAATTGAACTACCACATTAGTTTTAAATAATGGATGTAGAAATTCCGGTATTCTGCTCATTTACTGAAAGTACCAGTAGTTTCTGTGATTTCCTTGTCTTATAATGTGATAGCTATTATATTTATCATATACTTGGAATACAAATTTTATTGCATGTAGGTGAGATAATAACTTGACTGGCATTGCACTGCTGTGAACCACTGGCATTGGGAGAAGAAATCAAACCTTTGTGCACTTGCTGTCAACACCATCCAGTGGCAGCAGTATCCATGGTAACTTGAGTCTAATTACTCTGTGATTTCTGTGGTGCTAGTACTACAATAAAAACTTGTCTGGTGCAGCTGACACAACATACCAATTGAGTACCCTCATGGTGGCTTCACATCCTTGAGCATCTTACCTGTCACCATGGCAATTGACTGTACAACGTGTTGCTATACAATTCAAGATACACCATCAACACTGATAATACATGGGTACAAAAATATAGTGAAAACTGCACAGAACTAATATCAGCACTTTATTAATAAAACAGTTAAGAATAGACTTTAAAAAAAAATGTACTTGTGGTTATTAAAATCTGGGATTTCATTGCTGGCGATTTAAAAAAATATTTTGGACATCCAGTGTCAGCATCAAGCATATGCAGACCAACTATTACATGGCCCAGCACAGAATACAGCGCTACCCACTCTGCCTTAACAATGGACTTGAAATTATCCTGTGTGAACGCGAGCATCCAGATGCATAATTTACTCAATATCTTAGTGGAGAGGAAAACATTTCATCTGACACACATTATTTAACTAGGTTAATGCCTCAGTTACAGTAGTAAGCAAAGGAATTTTATATGTCTGTAAAGTGTTTATATGTGTCTGTAAAGTGTTTGTGCGCTGATATTGGCCTTGAAATTCAGCTATGGGAACACACCTTAAAGAACAAGGAAAGGCTGGAGAAATAATTTTTGTAGCTTTGTTTCCGGTCACCTTAAACTTGCAGCAAACTTTGAAACTTTAATAATAGCAACATAGAATGGACACATGAATTGCAAGAAGTCATGCCTTTGAGCTATTTTAGTCCCCATCTTTTAATTTTTTTCCTCAGACTTAGAATCTCTTAAATACATATTTTTCTTTTCTCACCTTTTCTCCACATCTCATTGAAAGGCAATGACTCTTGCTGGAGTGTAGTTGCACAGGTGCATGCAGCCCTTCGGTAACTCGTCCAAATGGCCATCCTTGAACAACAGCAATTTACACTTGTATTGCAATTTTTTGGGGGTTAAAAGAAATCTCAACCTGATGAAGCGGAAGCAGTGGACCATGAGCAAGACTTGAGATTTAGGAGGCAAGGCACAGTTGAAGAGATGGGACTTAAAGAAACTTTTGCAGACAGAGAGGCAACGTGGTTTTTGAAGGGAATTGCAGAGGGTAGAAGTGTGATGGTTAAAAGAACTACCACTGGTGCAGCACAAGGAATGGGGAACAAGTAAGCCAAAGTTTCAAGACTGGAGGGTGCTGGCTGGGACAAACTGCATACGTAGGGTGGGGATAGGTTTGTGATGGTAAGGACAAAGATCTTGAACTCGATCTGCTGGGATACAGGGAGCCTGTGGAGTTTAATGGATACTCGGGTGATGAGTGTGCAGGAAAAGACTCCTGCCAGAGAGTTCTGGATAAGTTGAAGTTTGTGGGGGGTGAGGTTGGTGAGGTATTGAAAAATCTATCTTCTGTGATTAAAGGCAATGTGGAGAATTTCAGTGGCTGAGGTAAGGATTTAAGTGGGGAAAAACTCAGTGTGGGGTCCAAGAGAAACTGAGGTTGAGGACCATTGAATTAAGGATAAGTTATCAACCAGAAAGGTTAATGGAGTTGGAGCTTGACCCAGACAGGTACTGGTGAGAGCCAGTCAAGGTGGCTTCAGTCTTGTAGTTGAGTTGTACACATCAATTACTTAACTTATGTCTGTGGGTGACATTGCAGAGGGGCAGCAGATAGATTATTACTCAACTCCTTTTCCTAACCTACGTGCTACTCCTTTGCAATGTCACCCACAGATATGAGTTAAATAATTGATGGGCAAGGAAGGAGAAGGCATTGAAGTGGCTAATTTGGGGCAGGCAGATGTGGAACCGTGGAAGAGTGGTGCCATGAAATCGGAGAGTAATGATGAACGGTTGTTTATTAGACTGGAGGGAAGTATACAGTGATGTCTCCCAGGGGTCGGATGTTGCCAGGGCTGGAGAATTTTAGCTGTGAGAAAAGATTGGATAGGCTGGGGTTGTTTTCTTTGGAACAAAGGAGGCTGAGGGGAGATTTAATTGAGGTATATAAAATTATGATGGAACTAGATAGAGTGGATAGGGAGGACCTATTTCCCTTTGCAGAGGGGTCAGTGACCAGAGGGCATAGATTTAAAGTAAATGGGAGAAGGATTAGAGTAGAGCTGGGGAGAATTTTTTTCACCCAGAGGGTGGTGGGGGTCTGGAACTCACTGCCTGAAAGGGAGGTAGAGGCAGAAACCCTCAACTCATTTAAAAAGTACTTGGATGTGCACTTGAGGCGCCGTAACCTACAGGGCTACGGCCCAATTACTGGAAAGTGGGATTAAGCTGGATAGCTCTTTTTTGGCCGGCACAGACGTGATGGGCCCAATGCCTCCTTCTGTGTCATAACTTTCCATGATTAGGACCACTGCTCTTTTTGGTATATATTAATGACCTGGACTTGGGTATAGGGGGCATAATTTCAAAGTTTGCAGATGACACAAAGTTTAGAAATGTTGTAAACAGTAAGGAGGGTAGTAGCAGACTTCAGGAGGACTCAGGCAGATGTGAAATTGGCAGACACATGACATGAAATTTAATGCAGAGAAGTGTAAAGTGATGCATTTTAGAAGGAAAGTGAGAAGAGACAATATAAATTAAATGGTACAATTTTATAGGGGGTGCAGGAACAGAGAGACCTAGGGGTTTACATACACAAATCTTTGAAGGCGGCAGGACAAATTGATAAGGCTGTTTTAAAAAATCAAATTCGGGTTTGTTGGCTTTATAAATAGAGGCATAGAGTATAAAAGCAAGGCCTAACCAGGTTTATAAACCTGGTTAGGCCACAACTAGAGCATTCCGTCCAATTCTGGGCACCACACTTTAGGAAGGACATCAAAGCCTTAGAGAGGGTGCAGAAGAGATTTACTAGAATGGTACCAAAGACGAGGGACTTCAGTTATGTGGAGAGACTAGAGAAGCTGGGATTGTTCTCCTTAGAGCAGAGAAGGTTGCGGGGAGATTTAATAGAGTTGCTCAAAATTATGGGGGGCTTTGATAAAGTAGATAGGGAGGACACTGTTTCCACTGGCAGGCGAGTCGTTAACCAGAGGACACAGATTTAAGATAATTGCCAAAAAAGCCAGAGGGGAGATGAGGAATTTTTTTTTATGCAGCGAGTTATGATCTGGAATGCACTGTCTGAAAGGGTGGTGGAAACAGATTCAATAGTAATTTTCAAAAGGGAATATATACTCGAAAAGGAGAAATTTGCAGGGCTGTGGGGATAGAGCAGGGGAGTGGGACTAATTTGATAGTTATTCAAAGAGCCGGCACAGACACGATGGGCTGAATGGCCTCCCTCTGCTGTCTGATTCTATGATTCCTTCTCAGCAGTCACATTCTGATGAAGTTCCAAAGTATAAAGTGTTCTTTTAAATATACGTTATGCCCAATTGTCCAACTTCAGTCTTAACCTTTCGCCTATATCAGAATTCATATAGTGAAGTGTTGGTTTTCATCAGTAGATTTTGGATTTGTGTAATTTTGTGAATAAAAATGTTGAACTCTGTCTTGCATAAATTCACACGTTCACTTGAACATTTGTCTTACCACACTGTTATCTTGATTAAGGTATGGGAAAACAAATGTGTCATCATAGTGGAGTGAGCTAATTAAGTTGCTCTCACACATTTAGTTTTGCAGTGTGCAGTTGGTCTTCCTGTAAACTGGTTGCAAAGTGGTGCCCAACTTTCTGTGAACATACAGGCTTGCTGTAATATTTTGACCAATATGCATGTTATTACGACATCACTACAGAGGTAAGAGACGTCCGTATGCGATGACTGGCCCCAGTAAGATAATTGGCAGCCAGGAAGATTCGTTGGATAGTCTTCCTCGCTATCAGTCTAAAAACAAATCCAGCAGATTTGCACTGATGTGTCTGCCAGCTGCGGGAGTCTTCACTTCGAGAGCTTGTGGCTGAACAACAATATAGAAGCAGTTTAAACATCCTGAATTTGATTCGGTGGTATTCTCGGGGTTGCATATGGTGACACCACTATTCCTGGCCAGAATGGAGATGATTGTGTAATTTCTAATACAGTGGTGTCAATAGGCACTGAACAAATACTGCATGGTTGATTTAAATAACTCAGGAGATTAACTGATATAGTGAAGGGTATTGGAACATTTGCAGTTCTGCTTTATTCCTTCTCCTCCTCTTATAAATTGGGACCCTCTAGTTATTTAAGCAATGATGCTGCTTATTCTCAAGAGCTTCAAAGTTCAAATGCACTGAAGAACTGTGATGTCAGATCAGTATTACGTAATGTAAAATTTTAAACTGTGAGGTTCGCAGCCTGCAGTAGCGGTTGAACTCCACTGCAGTAGTGCTACGATTGAGTGGAGCTCTTCAGCAACAGTTTGGCCATATCCCTGTAAGGGAGCTCCAGTGCTGTAACTAAGCTTTGCTGCTGTGCCGAAACAAAGGAACTGCTGAAAAAAGAAATTAGCATTTCAATAAGTGGGGTATTACTTGTTAATTGGGGATGAATTCAAATGCTGTAAAATATGTAATCCGGTTGTCGATGCAACTGTCCGAGAATAGGGATAATTTTGTGCCAACTACTTAAGGTTTCTGAATTTAAAAACATTTTTAGAATCGGTCCTCTTTGTGAATTTTCATTCTGTTCATTTTCCAGTCAAGTTAGCGAAGAATCATACTCAGTTGAATACTGGCTACATACTTTTCATTATTGAGACCCACAAAAATGAAAAATCGGAAGTGGTCACTTTCGTTTGCAAGTGTGAAAGAATGACTACTTTCTATAGGCCCCAAAAAAAGTGCTTTCATGTAAATCCTTGCCCTTCTTTCCCAGAACTCCCTGTTTGAATCTCTGCAATCAGTTTTCCGCCCCTGCCACAGCACGGAACAGCCTTTATCAGAGTCACAAATAACATCCTCTGTGACTGATTGTGGTGTAGTATCTCTCTTCATCCATCTCAACTTCTTTGCAGCCTTTGACGTGGTCTACCACACCATCCTCCTCCAACGTCTCTCCTCTCATTTTCTACATTAAAGGTGCTATATAAATGCAAGTTGTTGTAAAGACGAACAAGTGATTTACCGACAACGATGTAAGTACGTATGTATGTATAATTACAAGAGAAATCCTTCTACCCAGCTAATTGAAAGTAAAACAATAAAAGATGTTGCAGTCTAATACTCACTTCTTGTTTTCTATGTTTGCTCTTGGGACATGGGTGAGGCTGCCAAGGCCACATTTATTGCCCATCCCTAATTTCCTGAGAAGGTGGTGGTGGTCTTTCTCTTGAACCACTGCAGTCTTTGTGCTGATTGTGCTCCCACAATGGTGTTGCGTAGGGAATTCCAGGATTCTGACTCGGTGACGATGATGGAACAGTGATACTTGTCCCAGTCAGAATGATGTGTGACTTGGAAAATACTTTTATATACGCAGTTTTTTTCCCCTGTTTTTTTCCACTGCAGGAGCTGATACAGGCTTAGACTATTCTCTTGACATCACGAAGCTGATTTATAGATTTCAACAGCTACTGACCATTAAATATTGCTGAAAACAATTACTGGTATTTTGAATAACTAGCGACCACATTCAACAACAACTGACTGTCATACATACTGGGGAACAAATGACAGTCTGTTTATTCAAAAGTAGCCTGGCTTCTCCCTCAAGCTTTTCAGACAACTAAATGAAACTTGCAACAGTAGTGGCAAGCTAAGCTTGATCCAAGACTCTGGCTGTAGCTGGCTCTTGAACTCTTAAAGTCTTGTGGTTGGATTTAAGGGGATAGCCATTAAGTCAAAACTAGACAAAAAAAATATTTTTTGTCACAGTTACCCTTTGTATTTATGTGCAATACCACAAGAATAACAGCAGAACTTATTAAGCATGCAAAGCTGTACTAAATTGACAATTTCAGCTGTGCTGTCTTGACTAGAACAAAGGAGGCTAGTCCCTCTCCCATTTGGGCAACAGGATATGTTGCTGGTCTGTTCTCTTGTTCCACTGAATAGCAATTTCAATGCAGTTGATGTGTGGCCTGCAAGTTCAAAAAAATGTTGTCCGAAATAGCAGAAAAAGCTTGTTCCAGCTCAAGCCTATTCATTTCCAATCTTGGTAAATAAGGTCAATTCATGAAAAAAAATAGGGAAAGAAATAAGCTGGAAAAAATGCTCTTGGTGTCAAAATTAAAATGTGTATGGAATGGTTGAAAATGCAGCCAAATCAAGAGATTAAAATATAGTTGTGAACTTTGATTATTTCAAAGATGTAAAAAGTTGGATTATGGTAATAGGGTGGTCTTCAGACAGCGAGAGAAAAATAATTAATCTGCAATTAAATGATGTCAGAGCTGAAAATGATTAAAATTGAAAAAGTTATGAAGGCTAATGAAAAGAGAGTCCAAAGTGCACATTGAAAACCAAACAGTGGAAGCCATTCACCCGTGGCAACCAATAGCGAGGAGTGCGAACAAAACTGAATATTGTACTTAATACAGGTTCCTGCTTTTCTTTGTCTGACACACCTTTTTGGATGAATAATTTTTTGGGGGGCAGAAGTGGTTTATATTTTATCCATCTTTGATCTTTTGATGGTGTTGCAATTATCTTAGAAATCCACAAAGCACATTAAAACGTGTAAACAAGGCTTTTGTCTGTGGTTTTAGTTAACGGTCTTACGAGGAACTGTAATTTTGTAAGCCCTGCTCAGTACTGTTGTGGTCTCCTTGTGTGCACCTAATAAGTCTCTTCCTGTGAGCATGGACTGTGGTGAGCTATGTCTTCTGACCAAAAAGCCACCACATACCTTCCTGTGGTGTTAACACTAATGCCTCTGTTCGAGTTTGTGGGCAGATATTATCTGGGCTGATCGAGTGTAGTAAGATTTAACACTTTTTAAAGCTCTTTTACATGAGATGTGAAGAATTGGTAGAAATATAGAATCTTTTTTGTTATTTTGCAGCTGGAAGTTTACAGTATTACAAGTTTCATACACTTCAAATAGAATTTCATTCAACATGTGCAAACTGAACATTTAAAAAAGGTATTTACTCCCAAGCACTTGTCTAAGTTTCTGTAATCTCGTAGGGGGGGTTCAGATTATATGGAAGAGCGAAAATTGAGCCATTTCTACTCTTCATCTGAATCTGAGCTGAGATTTCAGTTTGTAATCATTGCTGTGTTTTGTTATTTTGTGTTTATTATATATACATACCTGTAGCAGTTTTGGGGTTCTTTATAACAGCGGGTGTAATGACAGACACATGACAAATGTATACCAGATAGCTGTATATGTTGTTGCAGACCAAAAATATTTCACTTCATCAGCGATTGGTGGAACTAGCATCAACACTTGCAGCTGAGAAGACAGGTGATGTGCTCTCAGCCTACGTTGTTCTGAGCCTGTGCTGCTCTCAGCCTGGCATTTAGAGACAACCAAAAACAGGCTGGGGACAAACTGAGTACTCACAGCATAACAGCTGCGAAGGGGCGTTTGGCAGCACTGAGCATGGTTACCTAGAATTGAACTGGTAAAAGCATTATTTCTTTGTGTTGATAGACAAATAACTTGAAAAGAAATAATCTTTTTGTATTTGTGTCATCATGCATTGAGTTGAGTTGAACTGGTGGAGTATTGCACTTGTATCGTCCACATCAGAACTTGTACGTCATGTGATTTCAAGTGTTGCATTTGGAACTTGCCACCTACCTGAGTTATGTAGATCCTCATGGAATAAAACCGTTGCATATTCACACTTCACATGTAAACAAATTGTGTGGATAAATTTAAATTTCATGTTTTCAAATGCTTAAGTTATTCAGGTGTGGGGGCTCAAATTACTTTCCTACCAGCTGTAAAACCGTAGTTTGATAATTTATCAAGTATTTGGTTCAGTGGCTCATTGGAGCCATTACTATCAGAAGAAATACAACAGTGTTTGTTCCTTCTCTTCCACATACATTAGGGTGTTTTCCAATTTGCCACAACCCAGGGTAGGTATAAAAAAAAATATTTGTAGAAGATATTTTTTCTTTTCCCCTCAAGCCTTCCTGCTTAGAAGGTGGGTAGGCTCCTATTCCCAACCTTCTTCTAGAGGTGCTGTTTTATCATTCGCAAGGATGTGTGCAATAGTTGCTCAGGATGATTGTTACAGGAGCCCATGATTTGTTCCTCTTGTTTGTCATCAACACTTTGGTTAATTTTAATACTTTTTCCAAATCAGAAATTATTTCAGCCAATTTATTAAGCAATATTTCTATGTTGTACTCCTATTCAGATTGTTAATTGTTGCATTTCCTGTATGACCACACTAAATCCCCAAATACCCAGTATTGCAACTTTATTAAATGTTGTAGAAACTATTACTTATTCTTACACATGCATGATCTTGTGCTGAATGCCATTACAACATATTTCAAACTGATGTTTTATTTCCTTGAATGATGTCCCAGATTGTTGTAAATCACTTGAAATAAATAAGTAGATTTTCTGTTAACAGAATAATTTAGTGGTCAAGTAGTTTCTTTTTGTTTGGTTTCACTATTTATTGGTAGGCAGTTTTCATGTAACAAAATTGTATTTGATTCCATTACAGGAAGAAGCATGAATAGCACTACTGTTGTACTAAGAAATTGGAAAGTTACAAGCTGAATCTCGCCAGACCAAAACAGAATGTGGTAAAAGCAACATGGCTGAGGATTGTGTTGGTGAGTAATCAGATTGCTATTAATGCTTTGAATATTGTTAAATTCAGCAGCAATAGGATTTAAACAGCGTAGGTAACTTATTTATAAGGCTCTGCCTAAATGATGCACCATTAGCAATTCATACTTCAAAAATTAATTGACATTTCTGGGTTGAATTGCTGACATGCCTGCATATTTAAATATATAATTTCAGTTTTGAAGGTACCAATCCAAAATCAACATTGAGAATTCTTTAGTGTATTTTTTGTAGAACTGAGTGACTTGCTAGGCTACTTCAGATTCAGGCACATGATTTGGACTAAATTCATGTGTAGGGCAAACCAGTCAGGAGGTTCCCTTGGCTAAGGAACATGAGTGAACCAGTTGGGATTTTATGACAATCCAGAAGCTTGCATTGTTATTTTTTCTGGTTTAGCCCACAGATTACCAGATTTTATTGAATTCAGTTTCACAGCTTGCCCTAGTGAACTCATGACCCCTAGGTGGTTACCACCACACACTGTGCCCACCATGATATGCTGAGGAAATAAAAACTGTTTTGTGGTGTTAAGCACCACCTCTTGTTCAGGCTATAGCTCAAGTAGAAAATTTCTGAGTTTGGTGCTGCTTTTACACTGGAAAAAAATGTTTAGCATAGTTTGTCTTGAAGACTTAATGGTGAAGTTAATTATGTAGGTAAATAAGATTAATGATAATTTGGAAAGCACTGATGGATCATCTTGTGTTTAAGTTCATTTCCTTCACAATCACATTTCTAATTAGCAGAGTTTGGGAGGGAGTGGGCAAGACTGATTGTTTACAGTGATATGGATATTACATGCTCTAAATTGGTCCCTTTGTCTGAATAAAGTGCAGCTTATCCTATGGAGCCCTGTGAAAACAAATGTTTTGAAGATTAATAGTTTGCTTATGACGAGATCTATGGGTAAATGTACACAGTGGTGCCTTCATGGTCCGCTATAACGAAGAAGGACTTTCATTTATATAGTGCTGTTCACATCCTCAGGATGTCCCAAAGGACTTCACAGCCAATGTATTACTTTTGAAGTGCAGTCATTATTGTAATGTAGGGAAATATGACAGCCAATATGTGCAAAGCAAGGCCCCACAAACAGAAATGTGATAAATGACCCGATCATCTGTTTTAATGGTGTTGGTTGAGGGATAAATGTTGGCCAGAGAACCCTGTTGTCTTCCTTAGAATAGTGCCATAGGATCTTTTACGTACACCTAAGATGGCAGAGAGGCCTCATTTTTCTCTGCCGATAGTGCAGCACTCCTTCAAAACTGCACCGAAGTATCAGCCTAGATTATGTGCTCAAGTCTCTGGAATGGGTCTTCAATTTGCGACTTTATGATGTAGTGGCGAGAGTTCTACCACTGAGCCTCTCTGAAGACGCTGTACCGACACTGCTGTATGGAATCATTTTACTGTAGATATTTTGATGCCAGTTGTCTTTTGCAAAACAGGTAATGGGAAAGGATTGCCCTAATATAGGTCATGATAGTGGGCAGATAAGCAAACATTTCCAAATTTTGGCTTTACTTCTGGTAATCAAATAACCCAGGCACGTAATTTGAGTAAATTACAATCCAAATAACATTAAATGAAATTCCTCTTTCTAGGACAGTGTAGTCAATTTTCTTTTTGCCAGATTGGGGAAAAATTATCAACTTTTCAGCAGTGTAAGGAGTGGATGATCTACAGTAATCAAATGCTAGTGATTGCTGTAGATCATCCACTCCCTGGCTTGAACTCTGCTACACACATGCACAGAACTCCTCTCCCAGATGTTAAAATTGAAACATTTAGAGAGCTAAAATGACAGCATCTGTATTATTTAAGCATTTACATTTAATTTACAAAGTATCCAGCAGCTTCAAGGGACACATTGAATACTTATTAACCTGGTTTGACCCAGCACTCAAGTTATGCTCCATACGGTGTCAAAGTTAAGAGATGTGATACTAGCTGCCACAGGAAGACTCTTGAGTCAGGTTGGACCCTGATTCCAGATTTAGACTGCACCTTTAGTGGTGCAAAATGAAAACTGTTTTCACCAACACTGAAGTTGTAGTGTAAACACATCCAAAGTTACAACCTGAGCTAACCTTTATGTTTGCATGATATTTGGATACAACTGTACATTGCTGATGACACCAAGCTATGTGATCAGGTACGCAGTTTAGAAATAGAAAATAAACAGATCAGGAGAAATTGTTCTGCTGGCACGATGAATGGCAAATAGTATTTAATGTGGAGAAGTGTTAAATAATTAATATTGATACAGGGGACCAGAACTATGTGTATACAATGGATGAGTTTCCAGTGATAAAAGTGGAAAAGAAGAAAGATTTGCGAATTGGGTAAATCGGGTCTGGGAATGCATCTCTTTGGTTTAATCACAAATCAAAGGAGGTTATTTTTAATCTCTATAGCTCATCGCTGAGGCCACATTTGGAATACATTCACTTTATCTTCAAAAAGTCATGGATGAATTGGAGACAATACAGTGAAGAGTGACGAGTTTGATTTTAGGACTTAAAACTCTAAATTGTAAGAATAGTTTGAAAAATTAAGCTTGTATTTGCTGAAGATGATGCAGAGGTGATGTGATTCGAAATCATGAAAGGAATGAATGATGTAGATGGATGTGGGTTTTTTCATTTCAGTTGTGATTGTGAGACTAGAGACCATAGATTCAATATAATCAAACCTTGTGCAAGCTTTTTCTCACGTTGATTGTTCTGTGAAATGCTGTTTTCACAGAGTTGGTTCGTGAGGCCTTTAGGGTAATCTCGGCTCATCTATCCATCAAAAACCCTGAAGACCCATATTACAGGATCCAACTGGTTCTTGAATGATTGCAGAGATTTTGCTTTTACCGTTTTATCTGGCAGCTCATTCTCTGTGTTGATCACTTTTTATGGTGAAAAAAAACTTCCTGATAGCTCAGTCGGTAAAGCATGAGACTCTTAATCTCAGGGTCGTGGGTACGAGCTCCACGTTGGGCGAGTACCATTTTTTATCTAGGATTGCAACGGGATCTTGATAAATTGGGCCAGTGGGCCGATCAATGGCAGATGGAGTTTAATTTAGATAAATATGAGGTGATGCATTTTGGTAGATCTAATCGGGCCAGGACCTACTCCGTTAATGGTAGGGCGTTGGGGAGAGTTATAAAACAAAGAGTTCTAGGAGTACAGGTTCATAGCTCCTTGAAAGTGGAGTCACAGGTGGATAGGGTGGTGAAGGCGGCATTCAGCATGCTTGGTTTCATTGGTCAGAACATTGAATACAGGAGTTGGGATGTCTTGTTGAAGTTGTACAAGACATTAGTAAGGCCACACTTGGAATACTGTGTACAGTTCTGGTCACCCTATTATAGAAAGGATATTATTAAACTAGAAAGAGTGCAGAAAAGATTTACTAGGATGCTACCGGGACTTGATGGTTTGACTTACAGGGAGAGGTTAGACAGACTGGGACTTTATTCCCTGGAGAGTAGGAGGTTAAGGGGTGATCTTATAGAAGTCTATAAAATAATGAGGGGCATAGATAAGGTCGATAGTCAAAATCTTTTCCCAAAGATAAGGGAGTCTATAACGAGGGGACATAGATTTAAGGTGAGAGGGGAGAGATACAAAAGGGTCCAGAGGGGCAATTTTTTCACTCAAAGGGTGGTGAGTGTCTGGAACGAGCTGCCAGAGGCAGTAGTAGAGGCGGGTACAATTTTGTCTTTTAAAAAGCATTTGGACAGTTACATGGGTAAGATGGGTATGGAGGGATATGGGCCAAGTGCAGGCAATTGGGACTAGCTTAGTGGTATAAACTGGGCGACATGGACATGTTGAGCCGAAGGGCCTGTTTCCATGTTGTAAACTTCTATGATTCTATCGCCCCTAAATTTGCATTTTGCTATTTTGAACCTGTTACTCCTTATAAACAGGCGTGGTCCCAACTCTGTTCCCTGAAGTACCCCACTCAGTGCTCTCCACCTCTTCCCCATCACAATGTAACACCTCTAACAAGTACTGTTTTTTTTAACCCCCTCAGCCAATTTCTTATCCATTTCCAAGATTTGCCATGATTCCCCACAGCTTTGACCTTAAGCAGCCTTTCATTTCAATTGAAACTCGCAAATGCCTTCTGGAAGTCTAGCTATTACATGTCATAAGGTTTACCACAGTCCACTTGAGTGTTATTTACTCAAAGAAGTGAAGGACCAAATCTAATTAGGTTATTTATAGTACGGATAATCTTCAAGGATACGCCTGATAATCAATTCCATTATTTTACACTGGATTGAAATAAGATTGATGGGTTTGTAGTTGCCCGAATTTGATTTGTTGCTCCTTGTGAATATGACCTTGGTGTTGGCTGTTTTCCACTCTACTTGTACCTCCCCAGTGTCCAGTAACTCCCTTGTAATATCAGTGTCTCACAAGTCTCCTGCACTTCCTAGTTTCCGCGATCATTCTGGGCTAAATACAGTCTATCCTGGTAATTTGTTGTTTTCAAGTCTTGTTACCTTATCTAGGCCTTCGATCTCATTGTTTTGAAGTCATTAATTTTTTCTGTGATAACCCTGTTTGCAGAGGACACCTTGGTTGTGTCTTGTTTTGTAAATAGTTGTAGGAAGTTGTTACTCAATGTTTGTGGTCATCCTCTGTTTTTGAACCTGTTTGCATCTTTTATGATTATCACATCTTCTCTGACTACCTTCTTACCCCTTGAATACTGAAAGAATTTCTTACTGTTATACTTTGCATCCATGTTTTTTTGTAGTTCTTTTTTTTATTCGTTCATGGGATGTGGGCGTCGCTGGCGAGGCCAGCATTTATTGCCCATCCCTAATTGCCCTTGAGAAGGTGGTGGTGAGCCACCTTCTTGAACCGCTGCAGTCCGTGTGGTGAAGGTTCTCCCACAGTGCTGTTAGGAAGGGAGTTCCAGGATTTTGACCCAGCAACGATGAAGGAACGGCGATATATTTCCAAGTCGGGATGGTCTGTGACTTGGAGGGGAACGTGCAGGTGGTGTTGTTCCCATGTACCGCTGCTCTTGTCCGTCTAGGTGGTGGAGGTGCTGTCGAAGAAGCCTTGGCGAGTTGCTGCAGTGCATCCTGTGGATGGTACACACTGCAGCCACAGTGCGCCGGTGGTGAAGGGAGTGAAAGTTTAGGGTGGTGGATGAGGTGCCAATCAAGCTTTGTCCTGGATGGTGTCGAGCTTCTTGAGTGTTGTTGGAGCTGCACTCATCCAGGCAAGTGGAGAATATTCCATCACACTCCTGACTTGTGCCTTGTTGATGTTGGAAAGGCTTTGGGGAGTCAGGAGGTGAGTCACTCGCCGCAGAATACCCAGCCTCTGACCTGCTCTTGTAGCCACAGTATTTATATGGCTGGTCCAGTTAAGTTTCTGGTCAATGTTGACCCCCAGGATGTTGATGGTGGGGGATTTGGCGACGGTAATGCCATTGAATGTCTGTTTGCTGATCATCTTTTTAACATGTTGAAATATTCATCATAATGAACCCCACCCCCTGATCTCCTTTCAGGATCTGTTGAGGTAATTAATTCTCATTATTTTTCTTTTGATTTGTTTATTAATCCATTTACGCTTACTCCCATTTTGCCTGAGTTTGCTGATTCTAAGTGTTCATATATCCTGCATGGTCAACATTCGGCCTTGAAAGGTGTTCTATTTGTCCTTTACTAAAGTGTTGTTAAACAACCTCCCGCAGCCACTTTGTTTAAGTTGTCCACTCATTTCTTTGAAATCCATGAATTTATGAAAGTTTGATATTGGAGGTGAAGGTGTATGGGGCAGAGGTAAGAGCTTTCAAAAGATAATTAGTTGTGGAGAAGAGGAGCCTGGGAGTAGCTGATCTTGCTTCCAAGTGTTCGAAAAGCAAGGCATTCCATTCCCAATCACTAACACTCCTCATCTTGAGGAGCATGAATTTCACAACAAAAATTTAACATAATATTGAAGATTTTAACTTGGATTATAGAGGCGGATGGTTAAATAATCTATGAAACTCTGTGATCCTAATTCTGTTGGGACAATAGAATCCAACTGGTCAGGGCTAAACAGTGTAGATTGTTGTATTTGATTGAAATCCTGGAATTTCCAATTGATTACCTGGGTGGGTCAGTTGCATCATCTTGGAAGTTTTGCCCATACTTATTCACTTTTCTCACGAATTTTAGTTGACAAAAGTGCTGATGTACTGGAAAGAATGGGGTTAACACACTGAATGTACTTTTCTCATTGCATGCTTTGTTTACATAAAATTAAGGGCACTTAATGAATGGATGGAATTTTCACATTTTTTTGTATAATAGAATAAAAAGGAAATTAATAAAATCCAATTCTTGAAAAAGAAATAGGACTGGAAATAAAATTAAAATATAAAACAAAAACAAAACACTTAAAATTAAATGAAGGACGATTTTATACTGATAAAGATGCAAGACTAGTGATGTAAAGTGATTTGCAGCAGATCATAGAATAAATCATTTGGATGAAATGCCTTTTTGCTAGTCCTGGGCAAATTGCTTTCTGACCTTGTAGCCGTGTTATCCCAGCTTTTGATGTCAAGCAGCCTTCCTGCCACATTCACTAAGGATCGATGCATATAAAGGATGGTTCTCAGCTAATGCCTTTGTATTTAGAACAGTGCTGAATGTTAGCATGAAAGATTGTCACTGAGTTTGAATAAACGTTTGTCCGATTGTTTGGTGTACCAGCTTAAAGTATATCAAAAATGGTCCCTAGCTGAATTTATATTGACCATGTCCCAGATCTCTCTCAACTGGAAGCCAGATGAATGAGGAACTGTTAGATTTTGTTAGACAGGTAGCCAGGAAGACCCATTTTTTTCTATATGATCTTAGAGGTTTGCAACACAGAAAGAGGCCATTCGCCTATTTTGTCTCTGCCGGCTCTTTGCTCGAGCAATCAAAAACTAATCGCATTACCTTGCTCACTCCTCATAGCTTCCTTTGCTTCAAATATTTAACCACTTTCTCTCAGAAGATGCAATGGTCTGTGCCTCACCTACTGACTCTGGTAAAGTATTCAATGCTTTAATAATTATCATTGGTCTTCATGCCAGATGTTGGTCTCTCGGTAACCAGTAAAAGCTGAACCAGGATAGCATGATCTTTGTGCATTTTAAATAAGTTCCCTTTCTTGTTTGTGTGGATTCATAAGAACATAAGAAATAGGAGCAGGAGTAGGCTATACGGCCCCACAAGCTTGCTCCGCCATTCAATAAGATCATGGCTGATCTTCAACCTCAATTCCACTTTCCTGCCCGATCCCCATAACCCTTGTTCCCCTTAGAGTCCAAAAATCTATCGATCTCAGTCTTGTATATACTCAACGACTGGGCATCCGTAGCCTTCTGGGGTAGAGAATTCCAAAGATTCACAACCCTCTGAAGAAATTTCTCCTCATCTCAGTCTTAAATGACCGACCCTTTATTCTTAGACTATGCCCCCTAGTTCTAGACTCTCCTGCCAGGGAAACAGCCTCTCAGCATCTATCCTGTCAAGCCCTTTCAGAATCTTATATGTTTCAATGAGATCACCTCTCATTCTTCTAAACTCCTGACATAATAGGCCCATTCTACTCAATCTCTCCTCAAAGAACAACCCTTTCTTCCTAGGAATCAACCTAGTGAACCTTTGTTGCACTGCCTCTAAGGTAAGTGTATTCTTCCTTGGGTAAGGAGACCAAAACTGGACACAGTACACCAAGTGTAGTCTCACCAAAGCCCTGTGCAATTGCAGTAAGACTTCCTTACTCTTGTACTCCAACCTCCTTGCAATAAAGGCCAATATACCATTTGCCTTCCTCATTGCTTGCTGTACCTGCATGTTAACTTCCTGTGTTTCATGTACAATGACACCCAAATCCCTCTGCTCAGCAACATTTAATAGTTTCTTACCATTTAAAAAAATTCCATTTTTCTATTCTTCCTACCGAAGTGAATAACCTCACACTTCCCCAGATTATACTGCATCTGCCACCTTCTTGCCCACTCACTTAACCTGGCTATATCCCTTTGCAGACACTTTGTGTTTTCCTCACAGCTTACTTTCCCACCTAGCTTTGTGTCGTCAGCAAACTTGGATACATTGCACTCAGTCCCTTCATCTAAATCATTAATATATAGCGTAAATTGTTGAGGCCCCAGCACCGATCCTTGCGGCACCCCACTAGTTACAGTCTGCCAACCGGAAAATGACCCGTTTATAATTACTCTCTGTTTTCTGTCCGTTAACCAATCCTCTATCCATGCTAATATATTACCTCCAACTCCATGAGCCCTTATCTTGTGTGGCACCTTATCGAATGTCATAGAGTCATAGAGTTATACAGCACGGATAGAGGCCCTTCGGCCCATCGTGTCCGCGCCGGCCATCAAGCCCTGTCTACTCTAATCCCATATTCCAATAGAGTCTTTTGAAAATCCAAATATACTACATCCACTGGTTTCCCTTTATCTACCCTGCTAGTTAAATCCTCAAAAAAACCTCTAATAGGTTTGTCATACACTATTTCCCTTTCATAAAACCATGTGTCTCTGCCTAATCATATTATAATTTTCTAAGTGACCTGTTACCACGTCCTTAATAATGGAATCCAGCATTTTCCTGATGACTGATGTCAGGCTAACTGTCCTGTAGTTCCCTGTTTTCTCTCTCCCTTCTTTCTTGAATAGCAATGTTACATTTGCTACCTTCCAATCCACGGGGACCTTTCTAGAATCTAGGGAATTTTGGAAGATCACAACCAATGCATTCACTATCTCTGCAGCCACCTCTTTTAGAACCCTTTTAGGATGTAGGCCATCAGGCCCAGGGGATTTGTCGGCTTTTAGTCCCTTCAATTTCTCCAGCACTTTTTCTTTACTAACATTAATTACTTTAAATTCTTCACTCTCATTAGGCCCTCGGTTCCCCACTATTTCTGGTATGTTTTTTGTATCTTCTACTGTGAAGATAGACACAAAATATCTGTTCAACATCTCTGCTATTTCCTTATTCCCCATTATAAATTCCCCTATCTCAGCCTTTTAGGGACCCACGCTTACTTTCGTTACTCTCTTCCTTTTTATATACTTGTAGAAGCTCTTACGATCTGTTTTTATATTTCTTGCTAGTTTACTCTCTTATTCTATTTTCTCCCTCTTTATCAATTTTTTGGTCATCCTTTGCTGGTTTCTAAAACCCTCCCAATCCTCAGGCTTACTACTTTTCTTGGCAACATTACAAGCCTCTTCTTTTAACCTAATACTATCCTCAACTTCATTAGTTAACCACTGATGGCTCACTTTTCTTGTGGCGTTTTTATTTCTCAGTGGAATGTATATTCGTTGAGAATTATGAAATATTTCTTCAAATGTTTGCCATTGCTTGTCCACTGTCATATCTTTTAATCTAATTTCCCAATCAACTGTAGCCAATTTTCCCCTCAAACCAATGTAATTGGCTTTGTTTAAGTTTAGGACTCTCGTTTCGGACTTAAGCATGTCACTCTCGAACTCAATGCGAAATTCTATCAGATTATGATCCCTCTTCCCCAGGGAATCCCTTACTATGAGATTACTAATTAACCCTGTCTCGTTACACAAGACAAGATCGAAAATAGCCTGTTTTCTGGTTGGTTCCATGTCGTATTGTTCTAGGATTCAATTATTTTTACAGTTGTTTATAGTGCTATGACCTCATTGGTTCTTTGTTCCCATAAATCTGCTGTACTGTGAAAGCTTGAACTGTTCTAAACTCTTTTTACGACTAAAACTTGTTGCTGCTGCTTAGAGATTGGTGCTTCACTCCAAATTTAGTCAACATACCGTCCATATACTGTCCATAACTCAAGAAAATTTTCCTGAATGTGGTACTCCTGTAACCAACTATCTTGTTATAGAATTATGCAAATGTCAATGCCAAATTGCCTTGACTGTCTAATGCAAGGACCTCTGGCATCTGGAATTTCTGTTTTGCAAATTAAATTCCTCTGTAAATCGGGCAATCCAGGAACGTCAGCAAGGATGGTGGACATGATTCTGCTGCATTTTTACAGTTTAACATAAATACACTTAAAAGTTGCTACAAACTTATATTCAACATCTTTTAAATTAAGACTTCATGCAGTTCATCAACAGGGCTTTATTGAGATTCCAATATATTTTGTTGCCTTTTTATCTGTTCAGATCATGGTTTACTTTGGGACTGAAACCTATACTGATCTTTCAGTTTTGTTGAAGCAAGACTTAGTTTTCTGTATAGAAATCAAAGTGACAAAAATATGTTAGAGCGTAGCAGTCAGGTAGGGATTTGGAGGTCCACTGTGCAAGAATTTAGAAAGGAGAAGACTATACCTTACCGAGGACTGTGGAAATCCCTACAATGTGATGAATCCAGGCTTCCAAACTAAGTTCCAATTCAGTGGTTACTAATTAAATTTAAATCATTGAGAATTTAGTGTAAAACTTGGGAATGAATAAGACAGTGTGGTTAATATTAACTATATGTCACCATAGATGTCAGAAGAGCCAGCACAGGCATGATGGGCTGAATGTCCTCCTTCAATGCTGTATAATTCTGACTGGTGATAACCTTGTTGATATTCATTTGGTGACCAATCTCAAAGTCTGGACAAAATTATAGTATCATAGGTTAACTTATCTCAGCCAAGGTAGTAGTTAGGTTACGAACAATTATGGACAGGCAATTGGTCCATCCAGACTGTCCCACACAATTGTGATCCACACCCCACCCCACCCCAACCAAAACCACGTGATCCATGGGAGAGGCGAAAAAACGGATAAAAACCCAGGCCCATTTGGGGGAAATAAAATCTGGGAAATTCTTCTCCAACCCCTTTAGCGATCAAAACTAGTTCAGGAGATTACTCTGGCCCGGATAATTCTATGCATCGCATTACATTACCTACCTTTTGTAAGAGGTGATCTTCGCCCCAGCCAGCTTTCGCTTGAAGGAATAACAAGAATAACAAGGTTGTTACAATTGGCTTCAATGCTCCAGGGCTAGGGACAGGAAAAATCAATCAGGCTACTATCCCTTGTGATCACTATTCAAAGACTTGTGCTAAAAGTATGTGTGTGTGTTGGTGAGGACAGGATTTAGTTTGCTCACTCATGATGTATACGACTCTGCTACAATTTTCTTTTTAAACTTAATTCTAAGTACAAGATAATAGAAAAGTAAAAATGGTTTACTGCTTATTGTACAATTTCCATCACAGTTGAAAACTCCAGATGTATGGCTAAGTAAGGGCAATATATGTGGGTTCACTGATATGTTGGTGATGAATTAAATTTTTTTTCGGTCAGCATTATTTTTATGCTATGACTGGAAAGTATAACTGGTTTAACTGAATTTATAGGCATCCATATGGCTCCCTTGAGTCATGCACTTCCATAATGTGCTGAGTACTTGCAGTTACCATTATAATTGCACACAATGCTATGCCACCGAATACTGCAGAAGCTCCAAGCTTTCTGCCTCCTGTTCTCTCAACGCTAACATAAGCTTACTTTGAAATATGTTTGAAATTTTTTTAACCACTTTTCTAAGCCTTTAAGAACCATTGTATAAATAGGAGTGCACCAAGGTATTGTTGGATGCTATATTTATCTGAGAACCAGACATGCTATCTCAGTGCACTTGATATTGTGGATTGTTCATTATTTGGCTGGTGTTGTGCATTGGATATTTATTGTATATGATGGGACACTAGCTGTGTTTCAAATTGTGTAAGTGAATGGAATTTGTGCCAAGATTCAACTGTACTTGTACTTTTATTGTTTATGCTGTACTTCTTTTTTGTTTATACATCTATCCTACTTTGAACTATTAAGGCTCTTAAAACATCACATTAACTAGAGAAATATTGACAATTGCATTTCCAGTCAGACATTGGTAAGACATCAAAGATAGGCATAACAACGTGTTGGCGTCAGAGTAATTATAAAATCAGCTTTAATTTCTAGTGCTGTCTGCCATCACCACTGTTATCAAAATTACCCACAGAGTGTTTAGCAGACAAAAATCACCAGTCGTCTTGAGCCAAGTTTCTTTTTTGAACAAAAAGTGCAGATGAAATTCTTTTGATATTAGGACATTTGTTAACCTGTTACTAGAATTAGTCTGCATCTTTCAATTCAAACTTTAAATATTGTGGGATATTTATTTCCAGCCTGGGGCAGAGTGTGTTTCAGGGAATATAACAGCTGTGCTAAAGTGCCTACATCATTTGGTAAAGCATATCTGATGTTGGAAAACAAAATAGATTTTGATAGACATGCCTTACAGTTATGTATATATGTGTAGATATACTTGGTCTGATTTGAATGCTTTTGCTGTAGTTTGGTCATTATGAGCCTTATTACAAAATTTTACACAGCTCAGAAGAGCTAACCAGTTCTAAATTTTCTGCTTTTTAAAAAGTTATCCAACCATGGTTCAGATATAAATTTCCTGTGTGTGTGCTTTTAGTATAAATGTTTTGATCAGCATGGAGGCCAGAGAAATTTCTTAGATCATGATGGAAGGCAGAATTAGATTCAGTTAAGAGCCTAATGCACCATGGTTTCAAATTAACTGAACTTTTAACCGATGTAGTTTATATATAGTTCCGTGTGAAGCCCTTGTATATTGATGATATTTACTTCTTTATAAAGTTTATTTACTGTTGCTTCCTGTATACAGCTTGTAATCCACAATATGTATTCCTTTTAAGATACATTTATTTCATATTCCTTTGAAACATTAATAAGTAACCCTCCTGATGGCTCACGGATGTTTGCATTACCGGGTGTTGTGTTGAACAGTTTATTTGAACTATTTTATTGAACTGTTTATTTGTTGACTTTCACTACAATTGTTGAATTACTTTAAAACTGTGGAGCTACTCATGACCAAAATTGAATGTGTGTAAATTAGTAGGAAGCACAGAGCATCTATCAATGATGATAAGTTAGAGCACAAGGCATAAGAAGTCACTTAAATATTATGGCTGGGTGAGTTGTAATGATTTGGTGCAATTTGAAAGGTTGTCTCCAGTTTGTTCTTGTGGTGAAACATTATTAATTGTTTCTCAGAGAATAGTTATTTCAGTTTTAAGTGTTTTGCATTTGATATTGGATAGAAAAAGTTTTGTGATCCAGTAAGGTAGTGAAAGAGTAAAGTGTGTTTAAAGCTTTCTTACAGAACTGGTCCCAAGTAAGAAAAACTAGCTTTCAGCACAAGACTATCACAAGGGTTTTTGTTCACCCCGAGCTGAGGTACATTCGAACATACGGCACTGATAACATTGCTGATCTTTTGTAGTGATAGTTAATTGCTTTTAACTTGTGCAGGATGTAGGAAAGGCGCATAGCAAAATCAACAGCAGGTGATCAAGAAAGCCAACGGAATGTTGGCTTTTATTGCTAGGGGGATAGAATATAAAAACAAGGAGGTATTGCTGCAGTTATATAAGGTATTGGTGAGACCGCACCTGGAATACTGCATACAGTTTTGGTCTCCATACTTAAGAAAAGACATACTTGCTCTCGAGGCAGTACAAAGAAGGTTCACTCGGTTAATCCCGGGGATGAGGGGGCGGACATATGAGGAGAGGTTGAGTAGATTGGGACTCTACTCATTGGAGTTCAGAAGAATGAGAGGCGATCTTATTGAAACATATAAGATTGTGAAGGGTCTTGATCGGGTGGATGCAGTAAGGATGTTCCCAAAGATGGGTGAAACTAGAACTAGGGGGCATAATCTTAGAATAAGGGGCTGCTCTTTCAAAACTGAGATGAGGAGAAACTTCTTCACTCAGAGGGTGGTAGGTCTGTGGAATTTGCTGCCCCAGGAAGCTGTGGAAGCTACATCATTAGATAAATTTAAAACAGAAATAGACAGTTTCCTAGAAGTAAAGGGAATTAGGGGTTATGGGGAGCGGGCAGGAAATTGGACATGAAGCTGAGTTCGGATCGGTCAATGCCCTGTGGGTGGCGGAGAGGGCCCAGGGGCTATGTGGCCGGGTCCTGCTCCGACTTCTTGTGTTCTTTAGATTTGTGGTTGGGATCAGATCAGCCATGATCTTATTGAATGGCGGAGCAGGCTCGAGGGGCCGATTGGCCTACTCCTGCTCCAATTTCTTATGTTCTTATGTTCTTATGTTAGCTTCATTACAAGATTTTGGTACCCTAGCATACTGATACATCTGACCTGGTAATCCTAAAAGATTAGGATAGCCAAAGGATGTTAGCAGACAAAGAACCTATCTCTGTGCTCTGGTGGACAAAAATGGACCGAGTGAGTACTCACATTTTTGGGACATCTTCAATAGAAATGTACTTTACAATGGCTGTTAGTGAAATACAGGTGAATAGAATTTGGAGAGATAAAGTTAGTCAAACAACTAAAATTAATGGATGTTTTTGAGAAAGTTTTAATTGAAATTCTAACTTTGCTGAGGAGTGCTCACACTGCTCGTAGTAATGCTTTAGCTCTGCTAAGTTAAAGTACTTCAAAGGTTGGTTTTTGCCTCTGTTTTCAGTGATAGTCAGAGTTTTAATTCAGAAGTACAAAATTGTTTGGAGAAGGTAGATAGCAGTAGAAATGCATATGTAATACAGAGTATAATCCAGCCGTTAATTCAGCGGTATAAGTAAGCAGAAATGTAAAAAGTAGCTGGAAGTAAAAAAAAATCTGCTTGCAAATTAGGAAAGAACCTTCGCAGACAGCTTACTGAAGATGCACCCCACAGGAAAAACTAGCACCCCGCAGAAGACTGAACTGTTGAGAGTTAAAATGCAGACTGATCAGAGATTGAATGTAATGTAGGTTATAGACATAAACACGAGGCTTGTAACTGCTACCGACCACATTGTTATCTAACCTGCAGAAGGCTAACTTTGCCAAGCACCTATCATAATCTTGAAATTAGATATTACTGCTCACTTAAATTGAGCTCAGTAAGACTGCATTATTGTAATTGAATTGTAATTTACTAAACTGAACACAGGAAGGCTATGATATTGTACAATGCCAGATTTCAAATTTCATAATGGTGCAAGGAGGACTTTAGAACCTCCATTTTTGACAACATTGACTGGGTAGCGGCTAAGAAATCGAAGTCTTCTTGTGGAGCCTTCACTGTCATTGGATCTTTCTTGGGATCATTTGTTCAGAGCATAAAACTAATGAGAGGCGCTGTATTCGGAAGCACTGTAGCCTGTCTGAATTTGTTCATCAGCATTAACCGTACTGGTTTAGACATGTACACTGGACCTTGATGCACTCTGGATCTTGATGCACCACCAAATCACCTATGTGAAGCAAAGCAGGAAAAGACTTCAATTCTCATACCCCAGATTCAGGGTGAAATATGCGATCTTTCACGATAACATTGGCCTTGAGTTCTAAGGTGTCACCAAAGTTGGAGCTTGACCCGTTTGTAACCACTTACAATAAAAAAGTTGGATTGATGAAGAGAACTTTGTGTAAATTAATGATCTGAAGTTCACTAATACAGTAAGTGATGGGATCATCTAGAATCCCGTTTGAGGTTGGCAGAAGGCCTTGGTTTGTTATGTTGGATACTGAGAGTCAAATGTAGATCCAGTAATCACTGTGTATATGCCAGTGTGGCCATTGAGGATCAAGGATTGTAGTGGCATCATGAATAGTGGAACACCTGATTGTTAATAACAAAAATGTCCTTGATGTTTGAATATAAATACTTGTTGTATGAATAAAGTGAATAGTTCAGTTTTGGTTAAATGTAGCTAATGAAGAACTCAATAAATATTAGCTTTAGATCACTGATTGCCAAGCCAGAAGTCAGCAAGTCTGAAGCCAAACCACGATTCAGATTCAGCTTTGCCTGCCCTTGATAAATTTATTGGTTCTCAGTCAGACCACTGGGACTACTGCATGGCACGCCAATCCTATAGGAGTTAAAAATAAAACTACCTTTGTACCCCTGAATGTGCCTTTGTATTTTTATGTGTTTCAAATTTTAATATTGAAACACAAAGTTGAAACAACACTATTGAAATTGGTTAAAATACCAACAGTATTTTGCAGAATCATGTACAGTCTGGTGTATGTCAACACTGAACAGTAAACTGAGCAATAAAGGAAATCCTTGTTAATGATCTACATATTATAGTTAACACCCAGTACGTGTGCTTGTTATTTTCCCTGTTTTTTCCACTATTCCACTAACTTATCTGGAACATTGAGAATACCAACTGTACAGTACTGGTCTTTGATGCTGTTCCTAACTAATTCTGACTGTGTGTTGCATTGGCGCATGTTCAAAATGCTTCACTTGGTGCAGCTGTGACAATATTGTGTACTGATTAATTGGCCTGTGCTCTCCACAGCTTATTGAAAACTGAGATCTGTTACAGAGCTGACTGATTTTTTGTTGTTTTCCACACAGGGAAGGAATCACTTAGTGTCACTTAATAGAAATTTGTGCATATGATATCAGGATCACTCTGCTTTCACCTCGCTGAAAATATATGTTTAGCTTTGCATTCTCATTTCTTGTTAGCATTTAGCAAATTGCTGTTGCAGTAGAGATTTCTATGATTTTCGGACTGACCAATTTCCATCTAGAACAAACTCTTTTTATTGCCAGTTATTTTTCATATGTGTAAATAATTATGTATTTAGGTAAGTGAATTAGCATTCTGGTACCATTTATAATTGCAGATTAGCGTTACAAAAAAGCTATAAAAAGTAACACTTTATAATGAAAACAAAATGCTGGGAAAGTAGAGGCCAGTCAGAACTTGAATGAGACTGATTAAAGTTTCAGCGGCATTATTTTATGAGAACATTCAGATTTCCACAGATAGTTTCTCCACACAGTAACTTGGGCCAATCTCTATAATACATTAAAAGCCATGCATATAGAATGCACTTTCTGTAAGTGTCACACTTCCCTTAATTTGTCCCCTTTTAAAGAAAGAAAGTCTTGCATTTATATAGAGCCTTTCACGACCTCAGGATGTCCCAAAGCGCTTTGCAGCCAATGAAGCATTTTTGAAGTATTGTCATTATTGTAATGTAAGAAACGCAGCAGCCAATTTGTGCACAGCAAGTCCCACAAACAGCAGTTTGGTGACCAGATAATCAGTTTTTGTGAAGTTGGTTGAGGGATAAATATTGTCCAGGACACTGGAGGGAACTCTCCTGCTCTTCTTTGAAATAGTGCCATGGGATCTTTTATGTTCACCTGAGAGGGCATACAGGGGCCTCGGTTTAACATGTCATCCGAAAGATGGCACCTCCGATAGTGCAGAACTCCCTCAGTACTACACTGTAGTGTCAGCCTAGATTTTGTGCACAAGTCTCTGGAATGGAACAAACATACGAACATACGAATTAAGAGCAGAAGTAGGGCATTCGGCCCCTCGAGCCTGCTCTGTCATTTGATAAGATTATGGCTGATCTGATTGTGACTTCAACCCTACTTTCCCGTCTTCCCACTATAACCTTTGACTCCCTTGTTAATCAGGAATCTATCTAACTCAGCCTTAAAAATATTCAGTGACCCTGCCTCCACCGCTCTGTGGGGAAGGGAGTTCCGCAGACTCACGACCCTCTGAGAGAAAAAATTTCTCCTTATCTCCGTCTTAAATGGGAGACCCCTTATTTTTAAACTGTGGCCCCTAGTTCTAGTCTCTCCCACAAGGGAAAACATCCTCTCAGCATCTACCCCTTCTCATCCCCTCAGGATCTTATATGTTTCAATAAGATCACCTCTTATTCTTCTAAACTCCAATGTATACAGGCCCAACTTGTCCAACCTTTCCTCAAAAGATAACCCCCTCATCCCAGAAATCAGTCGAGTGAACCTTCTCTGAACCGCCTCGAAAGCGATTATATCCTTTCTTAAATAAGGAGACCAAAACCGCACATTATATTTTAGATGTGGTCTCACCAATGCCCTGTATAACTGTAGCAAAACATCTCTACTTTTATATTCCATATCCCTTGCAATAAATGACAACTTGAACCCACAACCTTCTGACTTAGGTGAGAGTGTTACCACTGAGCCATGGCTAACACCGTACAAAAGAGTCTTTGGGGTCCTGGAAAGTGGTGTGGGAGGAGATCAGTGGATAGGTGCTGCATCTCCTACGCTTGCTCTTTGCGCACAGTGTCAAACTACTTTTTTCTTCACCCAGGCTCATAGGTTGCTGGAGCCCACTCCACTTCACCATTCCCTCTCCCTTCCTTCCTCCATCTCCACCTACCTCACCCCCTCCCCATGCCCCAGCTACCCACATGTTCTCAATGTCTTGAAAATGTCCCCAGTTTCTCTCATTAAATGCCTATTAGCACATGTTAACATCAGTCCGGCCATTCAATCATCTCTTGCCTTTCATCCAAGCACTTGACAGGTAACTCTACTTCCTGTCTCGTGTATGCATGTGCGCGTGTGGTTTTTCCCTTTTCTTTTGTTCTGTTCTTTCTCAAATGCTGTCTATCCGTAATTTCTTCCAGTTCTGACAAAGGATCCACACTGAAACGCCAACTTGTCTGTACTCACCACAGGCACTGACCTACCTGCTGGGTGCCTCCAGCACCGTCCGCTTTCATTTCAGATTTCCAGCATCTGCAGTTTTTTGCTTTTTGTTTTTACACTACTTTTAGTTTGATTTCCAGTGCTTTGTGCATTTGTAATTTCTGAAACACTTTATTGATCACACCCCAATTATTTTAAAACAGTGCAATCTCTGACTCACTGAGCAAAGTCATGAGAGATCTGCTAGTGCAGTAAAAGACTCGTGATCTAGAAAGGAATTAGGACCAAGCTGTAACTGGTTTTACATCATTAGTATTCTGACTAATCTATATTTCAGTTTTTTTCAATATGACTATTAAGATATTGGTTTAAACTAATATACCTGGATAAAGCCCGACAATTGTCTTCAGTGTTCCCTCCCCACCCAAAAAATGGAATTCCCCCCCTCCCCAGTGTCTATATGAGGAAAGGTTTACTCTGTTGCGGCTGAGCTCTTGATTGTAGTCAGCATCTTAACATAGCTTCTCGGGCTGGCTGCTGAAACATGCTGACCTGGTTCTCAGCCTTGCCACTCAGTTCTCCCCCTCTCTCCTTGGTTCACTAAAAGCAAGAGTAGTGGCAGGGGAGAGAGGTACTGGGAAGCCAACACCAAAATGTCATCTCATTGAGTATCCTTCATAAACTAGAAACATAAAACCTAGCTTGATCAGTTCTGGTAAAACCATATGCTATGAATGCACGTGAAAATATTGTTAGTGTTCCAAATAGTCAGTGCCACATGTGATCTTGCACTCTTGCATCTTTGCAAACTCCAGGACCTGGGCCAGCTCATTTTCCCCAGCTAAGATTGTGTCCACTGCTTCTCAGGTCTTTCATCACTAAAAATGGGACAGCATCTTGAGGCTTTCTACCAGGGTAGGTTAGATTATGCAGACGTTTGAGTCTCACTAAATTCCTTAATCAAAAGTGACTAGTTTTCTTTTTTCAGGTTTCTCTGGAAATATAGGACATCAATGATAGCCAACACCAATCAGAACCAGAATTTCCGGTGCAATAACAAATAGGGCAAGCACACAAGAAACAAAGTTAAACAGCTAGCACAGCTTTCCCGTAGGGAAAATAGTGTTTAACCAATCATCTTGACTTTTTAGAAGACGTGACGTACCACGTGGACCGTGGAAAATCTTATGATGTGGTGTAGCTAGGCTTTAAGAAAGTCTTTGACCAGTTTCCACATAAAAGGCTGCGACATGAGCTTGAAACAATGGAAGTTCAAGGTAAAACCTGGAAATAGAATTGGCAGAATGCAATTACAGTAGTAGGTACTTGTTAGGGGAATAATATTGGGGAAGGGATGTGAAAAGTACAAAGTGAAGTATCTCACACATCAGTGCTCGGGCTTCTATTCTTCCAAGTTATTTAAATAACTTAGATGTAGAAACACAATGCAAATTGATCAATTTTGAACAAAATACTAAACTGGGGAAAGGATTCTTTTGGGTGGGGGGCATTGTGTTACACTGCTTTTATACCGGAGTATCTAAAAGATGGCATCTCCAACAGTGCAGCACTCCCTCAGTACTGAACTGAAGTGATGAGTTTGAGCTGATGGAAATAGCTTTGCTATGTATTGCAGTGTAAAATTTTGATCACTAACAGATTTTCTCTAAAGTGAATGATGTTCAAGACCAGGTAAGCCTTAGTGCATATTTTCTAAACCGCCTTAATTTATTTTTGATAACCTCATAGCAACAATTTGTTTGTCCTGAAGCTAAACAGAAACTAACTGACCACTGAAGTCTGATGCCACTTTCATACTTTGCTAGCTGGTCAGATTCTGTCCAGAGCTGTCTGTTTACATTTGCTGAATTTTTATTTCCACTATCAAAATTAATCATGCAACATATCTTTTTATTTTTATTTTTCTCTTTGAATATTCTTCCATTTAGAGTTAGAATTACTGAATTAGGGTGGAGGGCTATACCACTGATCTTATTTTGCAAGCATAGGCTACAGAAAGAGAGATTGTGGTTTCAGACTCTTCATAACACAGTGAATGAATACAGTCACATAGCCGTTGGGGATGCAGTTGTGCATCCGTAACACATTATTTTATTCTTGTACATATGAAGCATGGACACATGCAGCCCAGCTGAAGTAAGTGTCCTTTCATTGGCAGTACAGGTCTCTCCAGGCTTTTGTATTTTTGCCCTGTCGTTTCCCTCTGACCTCGTTTAATACCTAAAATGTAACTTAATTTTTTAAAGCCTCACATGCCTGCTTAGTTGCTTAAAGCAAGACCTAGTTTGTGGCAGTCAGTTGATGGGAAATTTCCATGCCCATGAAGTTTTACTGTCTAATTCCCTCAATTAAGATGCTTCCTTATTAACAAGGAGAAAAGACATAATTGCAACCATTGTGAATTTGTCCCAGATACACAAGTTATTCATGGGGAAATGGTGTCTGTTTGGAGCATGCAAGGACAAAATTGGTGTCTAAATGCTTAGTTGAGTTTCAATGTATGATGTTGTAAAAATAGTGCTGCAGTAGATTGCTGCACCTGCAAGTGTTCCTTTTTGTAAGCTGTAACCTTCTTTGTACGTATACTGTTCAATCATGTGACTTACTGAAGAAGTAATTGTTTGATTGTGTACTCTGCCCTCTCTGACTGTTCCTGGCCACACAGAGCCATGGGAAAGAACAACCACTGAGGTTCAGTGTGGCAAATCCATGTGATGCCTTCAGTGTTCAGACACATTGTTTTCTGTGGTGAAATGTAAAAGGACTTTGTAAGCTGGGTCTCTTCCAATTTCAATCAAGCTCTCTGGTACCCCACAGCAAGCTGGATTGCTGCCAACTCATCTGATTCTGTGTGTAGATAGCTACATACAGTAAACTGAACTGTTTGTCTGTCCCCTAAAGTCTTGAGCACCAGGCCTCAGCAACTGCTGTATGTGACAGATGAGAAGCTGAGTCAGCTGTCACCTATGGAAGAGCTGAAATATATTATGTACTTTCTCACAGAGGCCAACAGAATTTTTCTCCCTTTTAAAAAAAAATGTGTTTTAAGAATATATACTTTCAAATTAATGTCCTCAAAAACTGATACTATATCTTATAACCTGAAATTCAAGGTTAACACAAAATTTCAGCATGTTATCAACTTAAAATGGACATTTAGTGTTGTACACATGTTGGTTAAACTACTGAGATCATTTTTTATGATATGCAGTGGATACATTAACATGTCTGAATTGTGATTAAAGATATGGGTGCAAGAACTAAATGCCAGAGGAGAGATGAGAGTAGCTCCAGCAGCTTTGGACTTCAGGTCTTCAATGTTCCTGAGCTGGGAAGACTGCAAAAGGCTGTTAACTGGTTGATTTTGACCAGTCAGAGAGCAACCTTTACCTGCCCTTCATGCCCTGGAATTTTAAAGAGCTGCAACTTTCAAGTTTTCAGGTTTTGGGGAAAGGGTGAGAAAGAAGGGGTGGAGAATAAGGATGAGAAGGAGTAGGGGAATTGAAATCACTTAATTCATATCTTGTTTAAATCAGAATGGCACACCAATACAGTAAATTCTAGCATGATTTTGTTTAGTAATGCTGTTTGGACAACTTTAAGGTATGTGTTGGGGTTGTGATAACTCACCTCATAGTCCAACATCGACTATATCTAATAATCTTAACCGAATAGTCCATACAATTTTTAAAAAATGTGCCATTAGAATACAGTGCAGCTTTTATTACACTTCTCTTTCAAAAGTCACTTGGGATTTACACTTGCACAATATTAAAAACCTTTCAAATTTGTAAGCATGCTTCTTGTAACCCCATGTGCAGAAAGTGTTGACACTAGATGAACCATGCCCAGCATGATATGGTTCCTTTATTTCCTGTCTTGCATTCATGCTTCTTGACTACACAGTCCTTGAGTTTTTTTTCCAAAATTCAAAGCCTTCCTCCTCGTTAGTTATTTTTATTTTGTGTACATAACAACACCAGAGGAATTCATATGTAGTGCTTTGGGCATTTTTGAGAGATGTGATGAGACGCTATATAAATTCAAGCCTTTTGTTTTTATATGTGTATATATATATATCTTTGATTTTAAGATCTTTTTCATTGCTTTATTGTGGTTCAAAATTTACCCTCAAAAAATGGCCGTAAGCAAATTATGTGGGCTGCATAAAAACTTGAAACTCTTTTAAGGAATCTGAAGTGTTTGTAAGGGCTTCATCTTAAATATTAGATGATATCATCTCAATGCTGATTTTACCTGTCCATCTTCTCGCAAAGGAATCTAAGGCAGTTTCTGATATCGTAAAGATCATATTTAACCAAAATGTCCTGCTGATTTTGTTTAATTGGGCATCCTGAGAATGCCATTACCCTTCTTGAGGGCACTGAATACCTTGACTATGCTGTTACTGTTATTCCTGAGAAAACTGACAGATTCCTAGAGCACATTATCATCAGGCTGCCAGCACTGTTGATGAGGAGAATGCCATCCTTCAGTAGGCATCCTCTACTGTCTAAAAGGAAATGGAAGACTCATCCGAGGGCATTGGTATTAATTACTGAACATCTGTGTCCTCTGCTTTTTAAAGATGAATTTTGCAAGTGCGCAGAAATGAAACATTCTAAACTCTGGCTAGGCAATATTTTATCAAAGCAGTTTCATGTGTGTAGTATCTCTAACTCTGTGGTTTATAATTGCACTGCTGAAGTATGCAAGACAAGGCAGTTCCATCCTCATTAATCTCACTCAGTAAATAAGACTGTGTGTTATGGTCAGTAATTTGGCTTGGTGGGAGATCTGATTCACTCCAACCCCCTCTGAGAAACGCCCCCCAGGGGTGAGGCTTGTCGTGGTACGCTTGATACTGCAGCCGTAAATTTGTTTGAGCACATTTTCTGAAAATTAAATCATGTAATTTCTATATAATGAAATAATATTGCAACTTGTCAGTTGTGGTGATAACATGAGGACAGAACTGGAGGGAAAAAATCTTTTGTAATCTCAGATAGGCTGATGTGTTTGATCAGAAACACTGCAGCATAAACTCAGCTGCTAGTGCCAAATGTAGTGAGAGGATAAGGAGCAACCCCTTAAACTGTCAATAAGACAAAGGTCATTAGAGACAGCATAGAATCATAGAAGTTTACAACATGGAAACAGGCCCTTCGGCCCAACATGTCCATGTCGCCCAGTTTATACCACTAAGCTAGTCCCAATTGCCTGCACTTGGCCCATATCCCTCTATACCCATCTTACCCATGTAACTGTCCAAATGCTTTTTAAAAGACAAAATTGTACCCGCCTCTACTACTGCCTCTGGCAGCTCGTTCCAGACACTCACCACCCTTTGAGTGAAAAAATTGCCCCTCTGGACCCTTTTGTATCTCTCCCCTCTCACCTTAAATCTATGCCCCCTTGTTATAGACTCCCCTACCTTTGGGAAAAGATTTTGACTATCTACCTTATCTATGCCCCTCATTATTTTATAGACTTCTATAAGATCACCCCTAAACCTCCTACTCTCCAGGGAAAAAAGTCTCAGTCTATCCAACCACTCCCTATAAGTCAAACCATCAAGTCCCGGTAGCATCCTAGTAAATCTTTTCTGCACTCTTTCTAGTTTAATAATATCCTTTCCATAATAGGGTGACCAGAACTGTACGCAGTATTCCAAGTGTGGCCTTACTAATGTCTTGTACAACTTCAACAAGACATCCCAACTCCTGTATTCAATGTTCTGACCAATGAAACCAAGCATGCTGAATGCCTTTTTCACCACCCTATTCACCTGTGACTCCACTTTCAAGCATCACTGGCAAATCAGCAAGCCTTGTTGCAAATGGCAAAAAATCTCAAATGTGTTAAAGGCTTTAGATTCTTGAAATCCTTTGGTGATTGAAGGACGTTGAATGATGAATTGAGTGAGCGTAGAAAGTTTTTGCTGATTTAACTACCAGCTGGAACGTCAGCCATATAAAATTGGAAACAAAGCTTAAATTTTAAGAACATCCTGAAGCTGTCTCAAATATGGTGTACTGAAGGTTAGTGTTGAGAAAAGATCAAGATGTTTGAAATTTGGTGCTACCCGTTGCCTCCTAAGGTATCTTGGGCAGTTCGATACATAGTGATTCGATTCTTTAGAAGTTGGGTATAAAAATGGAGTTAATTGGATACATTCATCGGTTCAAAGGTGCCCATTTGAACCATACAATATGTTTTTTTAAAATTCGTTCATGGGATGTGGGCGTCGCTGGCAAGGTCAGCATTTATTGCCCATCCCTAATTACCTTTGAGAAGGTGGTGGTGAGCCGCCGCCTTGAACCACTGCAGTCCGTGCGGTGAAGGTTCTCCCACAGTGCTGTTAGGTAGGGAGTTCCAGGATTTTGACCCAGTGACGATGAAGGAGCGGTGATATATTTCCAAATCGGGATGGTGTGTGACTTGGAGGGGTATGTGCAGGTTCCCATATGGCAGTGAAGAAGAGTTTACACACATAATTTGAATGAACACCCTGACTTAAAGAGACAGGGACACCCTTGGAACAGCAATCATGGTCTGATGAAGCTATTTTGATGTATTCTGAGCCTTCAACCGATGAGTGCAACCTTGTTTGGACCTTTGCAGCTCCAGCTTTTAATTTTCTGATGGAGGTTGGATTATCCCACAGAATTATTGTATTTACAGAGCACTTGATTTGTAAATTGGTAACAACTTTAAGGACTGTCCAACTATAATATATGTGTTCCTTCAAAATGATGACCGTAAATTTTAATCTTTTTTATTTGGGAAAGAGACTATTGCAACTACAATATTACCAAAAGAAGAAAAGTGCTCTTTTGCTTTCCTTTACAGACTTAATTTCATTTTAGTTCTTCAACTTTATTTCAGGTGTGCTTTGACTCAAGTTCAGGAAACTATGCCCTCTGGTCAGTCAGTCTGCTTGTCCCACCCTCTTTCAGAGAATATGCTGATTAGTAAGATAAAGGGTTCACTCAGGTCTGCTGTTGATACTGCTAACTTACGGCTTTCCAAAGTACTACAGATCACTTTTATGTTTTTAAGTCATCATGGTGTTCTTTTAAGATAGTACGCAAGAGGAGCTAAATTCTGTTTCTAATAAGTGTTATCACAGTGTACTGGCAATAATTTTAAGCCCTGAATTTTGCAACGCTTCCAGAGTGACCTAGTACTGCCTTTTCTTGTAATTGTTCTTGGAACCCAAATTAAAAACTGACAATGAAGGAATTCTTGCTTCATAAATTAAAAATAATTTATTCATTATCTTTAGATAAAGGAAATGAGGATTAGTTAAGAAAAAGGGTCCATGCCTATAATGTAATGTTACATGGTATCATTGGATGTGTTTGTTAGTTCATGATATTTGATCTACATGCTGTAAATACACACCAGGCTTTTAAAGATGGATGTTGTTTGAAGTCTTTAGAAATCAAGAAATGAATAAAGTGGATGCTTTCTTACATATCCAATGAAGGAAAATCCATACACCTGTTCAAAATATAAACATGTGCTTCCTCCTCTTTCAGGTGGTACATTGATGCAATAAAAGGTTTACATTTAGTCTTGGACGGTTTGTTAATGCATTCAAAGTTGTAATGACTACACTGTGCTCTTTGTACAAGAAGTTACAGTTCATTGTTAAGCTATATTGGTTATATATTACAAAAGGGCTTATGTTAGCTTTAATGTGCAGTCTTCAATTATTTTTGAGGAAAAGTCTATGCCATGTCTTATAACCTGTGACTTAGGAGTGCTGACTATACACAGCTGTGCCCTGTCCTCAGCCCCTCGAACATGTACTAGCACGTTGTTGCTTTAAGCAGCATTTGCTTAGTCCTTCTCTGATGCTCTCAATTAGCTGATCTACAAGTTAATGATTTAATGAACAGAGCCTGTCTTGCACTTGTACAAGTGTATTGCCTGATTCAGTAGACATGCATTCTGGGTTGGTATAAACATTTTGAATCGATAGTGCAAATAATTTTCATTTTTAACTTGTTTGTCATAATGTATGTAGAGAGCATGACTCCATCACTTTCTGTAGATCTGTGTTATCTATCTTGTTTGCTTGTCATGTTTTTGTTGTTGGAACATACTTAGAATTATTATTTGCTGTTTATTCAAGAGGATAAAAGCTTAACTACTGTTCCAACTACAAAAACATGATACGCAAACAAGACAGATAACACAGATCTTCTTTGTAGAAAGTGATGGTGTGATGTTCTTGACATACATTATGGCAGACAAGTTTAAAAAAAGAAAATAATTTGTACTGTTTGTTCAAAATGTTTATACCAACCCAGAATAGTGATCATCTACTCAATACACTGGCTCTATTACAAATCTGTTCAGCCACACAACAGTGTGACAGATGTTTTCTGCAGTTATAATGTTAAGTGGTCTTTTCTGTCACAGTAGATTACCAGTGATATTCGTATGGGAGGAGGTAAGGAAGGAGAGTAGGGATTAAACTGTGCTGCTTTGTTACCCTGAACACAATTGCTTAATGAAGACCTGTGTTGGTGCATTATTCACTTCCTCTCAATCTCGTTCTTTTGGCTACTGTCTTTGTTTCATTTTGGCAAAAAAAGAAACATGAGATAAAACAATATTAAAGGTTCTTACTCCTCCTAAGTTTCTTCAGAATACAGTTTGGAAGAGCAAAAGAGAGCTTTTTTCCCCAGACAGGAAGAGTAGATATTCATCAAAAGGGCATATCTACCTATTTTTTTCAATTACAGTTGTTCTTCGGTCTCAATACATTACATTCGTAGAATTCAGTACATAGGGCATATTGAGTTAATTAGTGAAGTTTGAGTGGCTTGGGTTGTGGATGACATGTTGGACTGATTCTGTGGAGTGACAGCAGTATTAATTACTATGTGCTGCTATGCTTTCCCATTATATCAATGCTTGGTAGGTTTCAGTGATGCCACCAAAGCGATGGACGGGGCTGTTCTCTTTGGGTGGGTTACAGGAGGCTCCAGATGTTTGGTGTTAAAACTTACTTGGGGATTTTTGTTGATGTGTGGATTTGCCACTGACAGTGGATCAGCAATGGGGAGCAAAGCTTCTTCTGATTCGGCCTCAAGCAGTGTCTGATTTTCTCAAATTGGGCTATTTTCTACAGTGTCTGCACCCATATTAACTGGCTTGGGGTCCTTCTGCCACCACCTCAGTGGGATGCACTGAAAGACAGTGGTTGGGAAGTAATTTATGTTAGAAGGGATTCACTAACAGGAAGGCAAGGAGGTAATGTATGGTTCAATTTCATTCTTGGTGATCTTCTAGATGCCACAGAGTACTTTTTGCCACTAGGAATAGATCGTTAGCTATGAGTAAATTATATGATGGGTTGTTCCCCCGCATTGAGTATCCTGTAAACATCATACATCCACTTGAATTATTGCTGGAGGTGGCCAAGTGCACGTAGCAAGATCAGCCCAGACTTCTCATCGTCTGATGTCACTCAGGGTTTCCAGCTGTGCAGACAGGCAGGAATATGGTAATTTTACTTAATTTTAATTTGCCATTTTAATTCATTACAGATTGCAACAGTGTGCATTGCATCACAAATGGGATCCTAAATGTCATTGGATTGGGTTCACTGTCGATCTCTTCCCTTGGCTATTTTTGCTGCATTTGTTTATGCAGCACATGGGAGTAAATATTCCATACGTTTTTGAAATTAATTGTATCTTTGTTGGTGGGGAGACATTTTTTAGGGTGTGAGTGGCTGCTGATCCAGTTGATGTGGTCTACCATTCTGACTTGCATGAACAGTTCAACATCTATAATAGATTAACCACCTCATCTAAGTAACTGTATTTCCCTTGAATTTTTACATCTCTTCCACATAAGAGTCAGCACACCAAATGGAAGAAGCCGTGCATTTAACATACAAGATCTTGGGTTGATCTTGCCGCATGTACATGTCATCTTCTGCAGTGGTTGGGGATGAGTGTATGATGTTTGTAGGATACATGATGGCAAGTTGCTGAATACGGAGTCAGTCTGTGGGACAAAATGTATAGGTCCTGTTTATGAATGGAATAAATTCCACAATCAATACTCTACCATTGGAATATTCAGTTTTTGATTTGCAGTAAATAGAACTAGAAACTATGCTATGTACTTGAAAGCTTATCATATTTTTGTTTAGTGTCTTCAAATTTTCTCCAGAAAACGTTGTTCACTCGCTTTCCATACCTGTTAGCAGGAATTGAAGGGCAGGTACAGTTTGAACAACTGTATATTTCAGTAGCTAGTCGAAATTAAATCTTTATTGGTTTATGGTTTCTACTGTTGCAATATACACAGGCGGTGCCCATAAAACATTTTCATCCCTACTTATTAAAATGCGGCTATAACAAAAAACATAACTGTAAAAATGCAACTTATTATGGAGCTAATTTAATTTTATAGCTCTAATTTTTGCCATTCGAAACACGAGCAAGAACATAAATAAACTGTCAACGCTGACAAGCGGCTGTGTTACTAAGCACTGGTAATCGGAATGCATTTCTGCCTGCTTCAATTTCTTCTAGAACAGACAGCGTTAAAATATCTATACACAGTGCCCATGAGTTGCTCTTGGGGTGTTAATGTGTACAGCTGCTAATAGTAATACTGCATTCTGAGTCAGAAGGTGGTGGGTTCAAGCCCCACTCCAGAGACCTGAGCATGTAATCTGTACTGACACTTCGGTGCAATACTGAGGGAGTGCGACACTGCTGGATGAGATGTTAAACCAAGACTACATCTGCCTTCCTCAGGTAGATGTAAAAGACCTCGTGGCACTATTTGAAGAAGAACAGGGGAGCTCTCCCGATGTTCTGAACAACATTTATTTCCGAACCCACACCATTAAAACCGATTATCTGGTCATTTATTATTGCTGAGTCTATTTGTGAGACCTTGCTGAATGCTGGTTAGCTGCCACATTTCCCTACATTACAACAGTATCTACACTTCAAAAGAACTTCATTGGCTATGAAGCACTTTGAAGACATGCTGAGGTCACGAAAGGTACTATATAAATGTATGTTTTTATATTTAGTTTCATCAAGTAATCTAGCACTGACTTGAGTCATACAGATAGTGTTGCAAGCTGAGAATAAGATGCACCTGTCACGACCCGTTGCAATAGGCAGTCAAAAACATTGAAAAAAGATTTTGAAAGGAATTTTCAAACCTGTTGTATCTAAGCAAAAGACAAGCACAATTTTTGACATCGGGGGAGGAACGATTCTGTTAATTTCTAGTCTAAAGTTGTATTCTTTCTTCTTTTTCAGGATCTACCTACAGCGTGCTGTCAACAATGCCTTCCGACTCCGAAAGTAGCAGCTCTCTCAGCAGTATTGGTAAGTTCTCACCCTTTCACTGCGTACAGTCCAGGTCCTACTCATTCCCTCGCTCACTGTGTCCTTGACAAATGTGAACCAAGTACGAACATATGAAAAGAAGGGTGAGAAAAGACCCATCTGTCAGAGGGTGTAACCCCACGCACTGTAATCCCACCCCTACTGATGCTGCTCCTCAAAGGAAAAAACAATCTTGGCCAATCCAGGACAAGCTCTGGGAAATTCCTCTTCAGCTCCGTTAAACAACTCCAGGAAATCACAGTTGTTCATGATGCATCACAATCTAAACTACCCAATCATTTAGCCCCTACAACTGATAAATGTCCTCTTCTCTCAAGAACTTGTCGTGTTCCCTTTTAAAGGACTGCTGCGACCCCACTACATGTTGTGGAATTTTGTTCCAGAGGCAGTACATCTGCGAAAAGAAATATTTCCTGACACCTAACATAACTCTTTGGCTATAGATTATTGTAAGCATGACCTTGTAAGCATGTCTTATCATCCCTTTCCATTTAAAATAATCTAGCAAACCTAACTGCATCCAATGATTTTTAAAATCTCAATGCACCTATTTATAAAACCTCATGCCCCTGTTTATAAAATTTGGGAATCAAGTACAAAAGACAAGAAGTAATGCTAAACCTATACAAATCATTGGTTAGACCCACAGTTAGAATTCTGTGTCCAATTTTGGGTGCCTTACTTTACAAAAGGTACCAAAGCTATGGAGAGGGTGCAGAAGAGATTCACTAGCTTAATCTTAGGGATGGGTGGCATTAGTTATGAGGAGGGACTAGATAAACTGAAGCTTTTTCATTAGAACAAAAAAAGTTAAGAGGAGATGTAATAGAGGTGTTCAAAATTATAAGAGGCTTTGATCAAGTAAATTGGGGGAAAAAAACTTTCCACTGGTCAGTAAGTTAGTAACTAGAGGGCATAAATTTTTCATGATCACCAAAAGAGTGAAGTGAGTGGCTGGGAGAGTATTTTTTACCCAGAGGGTTGTTAGGACATGAAATGCCCCCAACAGATGGAAGCAAAATTCATAATAGCTTTTAAAAGGGCCACAACCACTTCATTGTTAGGCCCATTATTAAAATAGTAGTCGATTTCCGACGACATCATCGGAGCCCAATTTGCATATTTAAAGAAGGACCCCACCGGTTTCCGGTGGGTGTCCTTCTCATCTGCTCAGAAGAGCAGATTAAAATCGTAGCCCGTGGGATCAGTGCAGGATGTGGGCAGGTGCGTCCCATGGGTGATTTTAACTGCCCGCCCGGTTTCCACCAGGGTAGGGTTAAAATCGGTCCCGACGTGTTGTTCCAGCAAATCGTTTGCTTTTATTTTGTTTATTTGGATTCTAGAAATAATAAACATGTGTGTTACCACTGTTCTTCTTAAATAGGTACAGGCACATCTGGGAAAGCTGCTTCTCCTCCACCAATACTCATGGATACCAGGCAGATGAGTGAGAAGTTAGAAGCCATAGTGTTCCAACTTCGACAGGTCACTCGTGAACGGGATGAGTTACGCAAACAGCTTGCACTTTCTTCTCCTGGGTCCACATTTGATGATTGCAGGTATGAATCTTGGACTTGCACTTCAGTGTACTCGGCGAAGGTGCTTTTAAGCTTTGAAAGCCTAACTTTGATAATGCTGAAGATGGTTGCGCCTAGGACACTGTCCTGAGGAACTCCTGCAGTGATGTCCTGGGACTGAGATGAGATGATATGAAACAAAGGCAGGAAAATGGAGTTGAGGTGCAGATCATAAATAATCTAATTGAATGGCAGAGTATGCTCGAGTGGCTGAATGGCCTACTTCTGTTCCTTATGTTCCTTAATCTTGAATAGAGCAACTCCTTGATTTTAATGTTCCTAATGTCTCGTATCTTTGTCTCAATAGACCCAGCCCAAAGCCGAGCCATGACTATGAGAGACTGAAGATGCAGTGCATGAAAGCCATGTCAGATCTGCAGTCTCTGCAGAACCAGCACACAAAAACGCTGAAGAAATGTGAGGAGGCAGTCAAAGAAGCAGATTTTTATCAGTAAGTACAGCTGTCAAAATGTAAACTGAAGTGTAAAATATGTTTTAGACAGGTGTGCAAAATTATTGGTTGGTGTTCGTAGATCTCCTCTGGCCTTGTTGATGCATAATCTAGGGCCTGGAGTGATTTATGATTTTACCATGGTCCTGCCTGCAGTTCTGGAACTCCTGTTCCCATTCTGAAGCAGCATCCCAACTGTGGCCCCAACTTAACTGGTGAAAGCATTCCTCCGTGTGATTCATGGAGTCTTAATCAATGAGAATGAAGAAAATTGCTAGATGCCCACAGCAGATACGATAACCAGCTGGTGCCAAGCCCAAGTGATATGAGACGGGTTCCTGGAGGAGTTCTCGCACTGCATGACTTTAGCACATTTCAGAGTCAGGTCACTGCCTGATTCTGGAGTCATACTGGCGCTATTGCATTGATGCACATCCAAAACTACTGTTAATTAGGATAAAAGCATAAATGCAGCTTTGTGTATGTCTTCCCAGCCTACTGTTCATGATTCATACTTATCCTTAATAGTTTTGTTTCCCATTTTGCTAGTTTTTGGTTGTATATTCTCCAAATTCTTTCTCATTTCTATTAACTGTTTTCCTCTTCTACATTTTTACCACTGTTTACCTCTTTGGTTTTGTTGGGTCTATTGGTTATTTCTGCTCTGTGATTGGATTGTCATCTTGTCTGCTGGACTTTTGAGTACAAACTTGTCAATGAGGACCACTGAGTTGTATGTTATGGGCTTCATAAAATCATGCAGACACAAAGCACAGGAAGGTCACACCTGGGCAGTGGTTCCAAAAACATTGCAAAAGGTGGCCTAAATCAGCAACAATAGCTGTGGGAACAGAGTAAATCACAAGGCTGAGACTGGTGAGAGAAGGAAATCCTGTGACATGGATAGGAGGATCAGCGAGAACTCGGGAAGAAATATTGGATTGGTATGGGGGGTGGGGGGCAGGTTGGTGAATTAATATGCCAATAGTGGAATGAGGAGAATTAAAAGAGGGTGAATAAAAAACTTTAATAACATCCCAAGTAGGGCGTGCCACCATTTGCCCAGTCCAAAGCTGTGTGAAGCTTTTTATTTGATGTAGCGATCAAAAGCTATACTTTATAACAGTTTTCAGTTTGGAGGATTTCTAGCTAACCATCCTTAAAAGGAGATGAATGGCCACCCCACAGATACTCTTCATCCAAAATTCACCCAAAACTAGCAGATTCTCTCATCGTATTGATTGCACTAAGTCAGATGGCACAATGTGCTGACAGGAACATTAAACCATGTAAAGCACAATGTATTATTCTGTTTCTTAATACAACTATGTATAAGCCTTCCACTTCCTTTATGATCAGAAATTCTAATTGTTGTATGTAAACACAGCCTGATGTCACTCAAAGTTTATTTTCTTGTTTGGCAAGAGAATTTTGCATCTCAGAAAGTGCTTGTTAATTGGTGCCTCCAGGTCAGGAAAAAAACTAACTTGAAATTACTTTCTTTTCTCTTTTTTTAATACTTTTATTTTTTTAAGCACAACATTTGAAATTTAACAGATTCGCTGAAAACTTTTATTTAGATGGATTGAAGCTTGTACTGCATCTTTAAGAGGCTGTACTACAATGGAAGAACTATAATGCACGTCATTGTTAGTACAATTATGCAAAATCGAATGCAATGAATCAAAATGAGAATTCCAAGTATGTAAACTTCTGGATGAATGTGATGGAGCTTTGGGTTTGTACTCTCCTGCATCATTGATAAGAAATTGCTTGAGTTCATTGATGAGAAGAAACTGCTTGAGTTCATTAGTGAGCATACTCTTCTGGACCCAGCTGCTCTCAGTGGTGGCTAGTCTGACAGCTACCACATTCACTGAGATTTGCCGCAACAAGGCTTTGCATCAACCTCCTGCCCTTGTCTTATTCAAGGAAATTTGCAATTCCAGTTTAAAAGTATGCAGCAATTTGTGCGTCTCACCTTCCCACTGGAACAAGTGCAGGTGAGAAAAATGACTGGGGCAGGACCAGATGTTTCAGGTGGGGACTGGAAAGGATAGTGGGGCCTGAGAGGGAGCAGCGAGGCCTATGAGAGAGCGGGCAGTCTTAATTAAAATTCTTTTACTATCAGTGTTATTCCCAACCATGTGAGAGAGTCTTCAGTGCACCTGCTGTAACCACATGATGTATTAAAATTATTTTACTAATGTAATTAAAAATTTATATTAATTAAAGTAAAAAAAATCAATTTTGCCATGCTGTAGTGCTTTAATAAATTAATTAAATAAATATCAGTGCTAAGCTAGGAATTGAATACATAGCCTCAAAAAATTAGATTTTCAACAGAATTAAATAAATATATAAACAGCAGACCTTGGAAAGGCTGTGTGAATTACTGAGAAATAAATATCTTTCAGTGGAAAGGTTCTGCAGAGTATAGAGAAATAAGTAAATAAATAATCAAATGTATCAACGGAAAGACTGTGTGGAGCACAGAGAATTATATAAATACATCTTGAAAAAGCTCTATGGTGTGCGGAGTAATAAAATAATATGAACATAAAGGCTCTTTGGAGAATGTTGTATTAAATAAATATTTCAGTGGAAAGGCTCTATGAGGCTTTGACTATTATTAAATACATAATGAATAGAAAGGCTCTGTGGACGAGAGAGGAGAGACCATGGAGAGTGGGACCGGCAACCTGAGGCTCTTGAAGCAGGCCCCTCCGATTGGATTTATGTACAAATACCGCCTGATATTTTACTTTTTTTGGACGCTATTTCGGTGGATGGGAAATGGGATGGCAATCGGGTGTGCCGTATCTCAGATGGGGAAATCGGGCGGCAATCTATTGTGCCGGATCTCAGCCCACTTTAAAGCCTGCTCAATTTTGTGCCTTCATTTCTGGCGGACGATGGAAACACCCACTGTAAAATGGGTGGGCGTATTTAAATAAGGTGGTAATGACTTGGTAGCCTCATGCATCTCTTTTTCTGTCACTGTGGCCTCATTGACGCTCAGCAGAAATCATATCCAGGGTTGCTAGGTGATGAGCATACATTTAAAGAGTTGAACGTGTTTTATTTTAATTTGTTCTTGGGATATGGATGATACTGACAAGGCAGTATTTATTGCCCATCCCTAGTTGCCCGGAAGGCATTAAGAGTCAACTGCATAGTGTAAAATATGTAAGTCAGACCGGGTAGGTCCTTTTCCACAACAATACAGCAGCTTTCATGGTAATGTTTCCTGGTGCCGGCCAACAAATTACCAGATTTATCAAATTCAGTTTCACATCTTGTCATGGTGAGATTTGAACTCTTGATCTCTGGGCTGTTAGTCCAGTACCATACTCTATGTATATTTTCAAGAGAATCCTTATTTCTCCATTGATTTAGGATTTTCTTTTCTTCTGCCAACTAATTTATCTTCTGCTTTTCTGCCCTTTGATGTGGCAGCCTTCACCCCACCCCTCCCTTTTAGCCTGTGCACGATTTGGGTGCTACATTGGGGATTTCCCTTTGCTTCCTGGAAGGAGAGGCCAGGCTGGTGAGGCTGCTCTGGAGATGTATGGCACTTACCTGCCAATACCTCCCACACCTGAGGATACTGGTAGAAGTGCCCCTATCTGCATTTGTGCAAGAAGCAGGAGCAACAGTGGCTGAAGATGATGCAAAGGACAAAAATTTTCTTGGCTGTAAGGTGCATTCATGCCATACTAATGCAGGAGAGCTTCTCTTGACTACCACATTTGGCCACTGCATGAGCAACCATGCGCCCATCTTCCTCTTCCCACCTCTAACATGCCATCATCTACAGTAACTTCTTTCTGTACGTCAACTCATTCCTACCAGCTGATGAAAGTGGTTCCACACCGCGCCAAACAAATATCTGTACACAAACAACTTTAGTACAACCATGGTGTTCTGAATTGCTGGCTGGGCTGGGTGCAGAGCAGCTGCTGCCTTCTTCCTCTGCATCTTCCTCAGGTACATCTGGGTAGGAAGAGAGGTTAGAATAGATTGCTGAGGAAAAGAGTTCACCAGTCACTTTGAGTAGAAGAAGTGACGAGGGTTTCATGATCCAATTTGATGACATGTACTCGGTGGCACTGAATATTTTGCCATTCAATCCAACAGCTACATTTTGTAAGCAGAGGAAAATTATAAGAACTATCTTGGGTACTGGTGAAGTTTCACAAGATTAATAGGAAGCAAACATAGTATTAAGAAAGGGAACAAATCTGACCCAGGCAGCTCCATTAGCTTAAAATAAGCGGAAACTGTTGTAAGGAGAAGGCTGAATAAGAATCCGTGTAGCAATAACTAAATCTTAAAAAAAGTAAGCATCGATTTAAAAGGGAAAGAGCTGTTTCACAATCCTCCTTGATTTCTTTAAGGACATTATTAATGAAATAGACAGTTGAACTCCCTGTATATAGTTTATTTGTAGTTTCAGAGAATTTCTGACAAGTCCACATGAAAGGCTTATTCATGCAAGTCGAATGTAGGACATGTGACTAGATAAGAGGTTGGATAAAAAATTATAAACAGAGACTAATCATGAGAAGTGTAACGTTGAATGGAGGGTCAGAACTTAGACCCTGTTGCTTTTTGTTTACAGAAGTGACCTGACTGTTGAAACCAAGTCTACTGTTAAATTTGCAAATCCTAAAATAAGAGGAGTCAGGAATGGAGGAATGCAGTTAATGATGTGAAGGAGGATTTAGATCAGCTATGTAACTGGGCAAACATGCAGCAAATCAAATGTAATAACAAATTTAAAGTCTAGAAAGAAGAAGGGAATCTCATCAGTGTATGCAAAATATTAAATGGTGCCGATAAAGTGAGTCTAGAATATTGCTTCAAGACGAAACAGGCCAATAGGGCCAGATTAAAGATGTGACATAAATTTAAACCAGTGCAAAGTACATTTAAACTGACAGTAGAAAAATGTCTCTGCTTGAAGTAACCAACATTTGATATAATCTGCTAAGTAAGGTCAGCCATTAGGGATATTGAAAATATAAGCTAGGAAATGTTGGAGGAGTAGCTCTGTTAATTAAGGATAACATGAGTACAATAGAGAGAAATTACCTTAGTTCTAAAGACCAAAATATAGAATCAGTTTGGGTAGAGGTAAGAAATAGTAAAGGCAAGAAGTCACTTGTGGGTGTAGTTTATAGGTCCCCTAACAGAAACCACACTGTAGGACAGGGTATACAGGAAGAAATAATGGGGGCTTGTGAGAAAGGAACAGCGATAATCATGGATGATTTTAATCTACAAATAGATTGGAAGAATCTAATTGGCAAAGGTAGCCTGGAAGATGAGTTCATATTGTGCTTTCGGGACAGTTTCTTAGAGCAGCCAACTAGAGAGCAGGCTATTCTAGATTTGGTAATGTGTAATGAGACAGGATTAATTAATGACCTCATTGTAAAGGAGCCTCTAGGTAGCAGTGATCACAATATGATTGAATTTCGCATTCAGTTTGAGGGAGAGAAGAGTAAGTCTAAGACGAGTGTTTTAAACTTAAATGAGGGCAGTTATGAGGGCATGAAGACCAAGCTGGCTAAAGTGAACTGGGAGCTTAGGTTAAGGGTTATGTCAGTAGAGATGCAGTGGCAGACATTTAATGAGATATTTCATAACACTCAGCAAAGATACAATCCCGTGAGAAAGAAAGACTCTAGGGGAAGGACGTGTACCATCCGTGGCTAACTAAGGAAGTTAAAGATAGTATCAAATTGAAAGAAAAAGCGTACAATTCCGCGAAGATTAGTGGCAGATCAGAATATAAAAAACAGCAAAGAATGACTAAAAGAATAATAAGGAGGGAGAAATTAGAGTACGAGAGAAAGCTAGCTAGAAATATAAAAACAGATAGTAAGAGTTTCTATAGGTATTTAAAAAGGAAAAGAGTAAGTAAAGTGAGCATTGGTCCTCTAGAGAGTGAGTCTGGGGAATTAATAATGGAGAATAAGGAAATGGCAGATGAATTGAACAGATATTTTGCGTCCGCTTTCACTGTAGAGGATACAAATAACATGCCAGAAATAATTGTGAATCAAGAGATGAAAGGGAGGGAGGAACGTAAAACATTTTCTTTCACCAGGGAAAGGGTTTTGAAAAAATTATTAGAACTGAAAGGTGACAAGTCCCCAGGTCCTGACTGACTTCATTCTAGGGTCTTAAAAGAAGTGGCTGCAGAGGTAGCAGATGCATTGGTATTAATTTTCCAAAATTCCCTAGATTCTGGAAGGGTCCCATCAGATTGGAAAATAGCGAACGTAACTCCTCTAGTCAAGAAAGGAGGGAGACAGAAAGCAGGAAACTACAAGCCAGTTAGCTTAGCATCTGTCATAGGCAAAATGCTAGAATCTATTATTAAGGAGGTTATAGCAGGGCACTTGGAAAATCTCAACGCAATCAGATAAAGGCTTTGTGAAAGGGAAATTGTGTTTGATTAATTTATGAGAGTTCTTTGAGGAAGTAACAAGCAACGTGGATAAAGGGGATCCTGTGGATCCTTGGATTTCCAGAAGGCTTTTGACAAGGTGCCACATCAAAGGCTATGCATAAAATAAGAGCTCATGGTGTAGGAGGTAACATATTAGCATGGATAAAGGATTGGTTAGCTAGCAGGAAACAGAGTGTAGACATAAATGGGTCATTTTCAGGTTGGCAAGATGTAACGAGTGGAGTGCCACAGGGATCAGTGCTTGGGCCTCAACTATTTACAATCTGTATCAATGACTTGGATGAGGGGACCGAATGTATGGTTGCTAAATTTGCTGATGACACGAAGGTAGGTAGGAAAGTAAGTTGTGAAGAGGACCTAAGAAGTCTGCAAAGGGATATGGATAGGTTAAGTGAGTGGGCAAAAATTTGGCAGATGGAGTAAAATGTGGGAAAATGTGAACTTTTCCGCTTTGGCAGGAGGAATAGAAAAGCAGTATATCATTTAAATGGAGAGAGATTGCAGAACTCTGAGGTGCAGAGGGATCTGGGTGTCCTCATACATGATTCACAAAAAGTTAGTATGCAGGTACAGCAAGTGATTAGGAAGGCAAATGGAATGTTGTCATTTACTGCAAGGGGAATGGAATATAAAAGTAGAGATGTTTTGCTACAGTTATACAGGGCATTGGTGAGACCACATCTAGAATACTTCGTGCAGTTTTGGTCTCCTTATTTAAGAAAGGACATAATTTCTCTGGAGGCGGTTCAGAGAAGGTTCACTCGACTGATTCCTGGGATGAGGGGGTTATCTTATGAGGAAAGGTTGGACAAGTTGGGCCTGTATACATTGGAGTTTAGAAGAATGAGAGGTGATCTTATTGAAACATATAAGATCCTGAGGGGACGAGAAGGGGAAGATGCTGAGAGGATGTTTTCCCTTGTGGGAGAGACTAGAACTAGGGGCCACAGCTTAAAAATAAGGGGTCTCCTACTTAAGACGGCGATGAGGAGAAATTTTTTCTCTGAGGGTTGTGAGTCTGTGGAACTCCCTTCCCCACAGAGTGGTGGAGGAGGGTCATTGAATATTTTTAAGGCTGAGTTAGATAGATTCCTGATTAACAAGGGAGTCAAAGGTTATAGTGGGAAGACGGGAAAGTAGGGTTGAAGTCACAATCAGATCAGCCATTATCTTATCAAATGACAGAGCAGGCTCGAGGGGCCGAATGCCCTACTTTTGCTCTTAATTTGTATGTTCGTATAATTTCATGCTAGTCAACAACAACAACTTAAATGTATGTAGTGCCTTTAACATAGTAAAACATCGCAAGGTGCTTTACAGGAGCGTTATCAAACAAAATTTGACACCATGCTACATAAGGAGATATCAGGACAGGTGACCAAAAGCTTGGGCAAAGAGGTAGGTTGTAAGGAGCGTCTTAAAGTGGGGGAGAGAGGCGGAGAGGTTTAGGGAGGGAATTCCAGAGCTTAGGGCCTAGACAGCTGAAGGCACGGCCACCAATGATGGAGCGATTAAAATTGGGGATGTGCAAGAGTCTGGGTGAATTAATCAGAAGAACAACTATTGATGGGCTGAGTGGTCTTTTTTGACCTTTGACTTTTTCTTGCATTCTTCTAATGTTTCTTGAGTTCCTGAAACCTTTACCAGAATTGTGGAAGAATACAGAATCTGAACATATCCTACAGAGAACAGATCAAGTGATAGCCTCAGTAAATCCATAAAAAGCTATTCTGAAATGCAGCCAGCAGTTCCTGCAAAGTGAGGCAAGGAACTCCTCTCAAGATTCTATATGGCCAAAGACCAGCCAGGATTGCTAAATTATGATTATATCATTGTAAGGTAATTCATCTGCACATTTTAAATCCACATTGTCATAGCTGGAGCTCCCCAGATGGAAATTGTTAGATCACTAATGTTGCACAGCTTAATTTCCAGCAGAATCCTGATGTAGATCATTTTTAATAAATCATTTGGAATATTTTTGGAAAAAAATTATTGTTTACTTTGAGCAAAGTGATTAAATCAGAGAGAGATTACAGATGTGTATGAGGCCGATCTTTGCTTTTGGGCTTGAATGTGTAGAGCGTCTGTATTCTTGTCCAGATTCTGGTCAAAATCAATTTGAGACCACATTCACCTTTGTAATATGTCCCAATTATCCATTATTCTCTATAATTATTATGCTTTTTCACTTTGGAAGACTGTTAATATGTTAATTTGCTAGTGCAGGTTCTCAAAGTGTCAAAACATTAAACCACATAGGCAGCAAGTCACTTCTGTAAACTACATATTTGCTTTCGAAGAGCAGTGGGCGTTTCTGTTTGTCGGGCCGTTTTAGCACAAAGTACAGTTGCAAAATAGTACTATCAAGCTAATTGTTAATCAGTATGGCTTACAAAAGCCACATTTGAAGGCTGGGTAAATGTATATAAACAGAGAATGTAAACTGTTCATTGGCAGGTATGAGTCCAGACTCATTCTCTTATGTTGGCTACAGAATAAAAAGAAATCTATATTAGACTACCTTTCTTTCAGTAATGTATGATGCAGTACCCTTTAATTATGTTTACAACTCTATATAGTTATCTGTTCAAATGTACAGCAAATTCTCATACGGTGAACTATAATAATGCTGTGGAGCTGAGATAACATCAACAATAACAATATAAAAGTATCTATTTACTTTTTCAATTTTCTTCAACTTTTCCTCTCCCTGTTGGGCTACAGTTCCACTGGGCCCATGAGTACCTTACCCTGGTAACGATTATGTATATTTGAGCATTGACCGCGAATGTGGCAGTTATGGAGCATTACAGATAATGCTGATCCTGTCAAAATCCAACGTCTACAGTACAGTTCCAAAAGAAGTCACTGAATAGAGATCAGGACTGGGAGCCGTAGCCATTTTTCCTTCGTCTAGCCAATGGGCACTAATGACAATTGTAGCTTTTTTCCTTCTCCCTTCTTTCCTGAATGCATTGCCTCCTTACCACGGTATGGGATGTGTTTCCGGAGGTGCTGATCTTTTTCCAGTACCTCTCTCAGCTGGCTTTATCTATGTGTGAACCTTGGTAGTGAGTATTGGAAGGCTATTCAACCACAGGAGCATCACAGTTGAACCTGATCCTGCCCTCACTCATCATCCACACATTCACTTTTCCAGCAAAGCGTTCTTGGATAGTGATCAGGGATGGGAACCATTGCTGACTTCCCATTCCCTATGCCAAGCATGTTGTGGCTGATTGTAGATCAGCTAACTGATCACACCCCAGAGATCAAACCTTGACCTTCCTGGTCTGTGTGGCTCATCAACCTACTGAATAATTCAACTGTTTAATTGGGGAGCTGTTTCCATATTTTCAATAGGGAGCCAAATACCTGGAACAAGTTTTCATCACTGAAGTAACTTTTTTCACCATCTAAACTTAGTATCTATATGCAGTAGCCAACCCAGGATATTGAGATAAAATAAATATTGTAACATAACCCATTCCATTCAACCAGTCTCACATTCTTTTATTGAGGTATAGAACCAATTGACATGTCAGTTTTTAAGATCTTCAAAACTGTAACTTAATGCTACTTTTCTTTGGGATGTTATTTAGAGTTCACTTTTTAAAAAAAAACTTTGCGAAAAGAAATGTAGCTTTAATTGATCTCTATCAACTAGAAAATTGCTTTTCATTTTATTTTCATGTTTTTGTTGTCAGTGGTGAGAAGGCTGTCACTATTGCCCATTCAAAGTTGCCCTGTGGAGATGGTCATAGGCCACTTCAGAGACCATTAAGAGTCAACCCTATAGTTTGGGACTAGAGTCACATGTCGGCTGCACATGGTGGCAGGCCTCCTTTCCTGAAGGAGATTAATGAAGCTATCTGGAAGCTGCCATGGTTATTTTTGAAATAATCAAGGAGATGTTGTTTGTTTATTTTATAATATCTTGATACCAGTTTTGTTGGAGTTGCATAAAATCTGAGCTATAATTTACCATTTGTCTTTGAGGGTTGTATACATTTAGGGCTGGATAAAATTGACTTTAATCCAATTAGACAGTTGGTTACTGGTGCATACAGGGGTAACCAACTGTGTAGAGGGACTAAAGTAAATTATAATACTTTATTTGTACTACAGAACCACTTCAACTTTGCAGTTTGTTTTTGACTGTAATACCGTTCTCAATTGCTGGTGAGCAAAAAGAAAAATGCACTGCTAGCATGTACGGACAGCCAGAAATTATGCCTACCTCTGCCTCTGTTTATATTGCTATTATGAAAACCACCTCTTAAGCTGTGTCTCACAACTTCCAGTGCTGCAGGCTTCAGAAAAGGCACTGAGGGGTAAATGCATCACACCATTTTTCCTGTGATTTACTGCATAATTACATTGCCCATTAGTATAACAAAAATGTTACTGTATGCACGTGAAACCGTTTTACTAATTTAAACAAAAGAAAATGCTCTATTTTCCTCCCCATTCATTTGGTGGGCATACCAATTGGGGCCAACTGTCAGACTAATGCCTCTCAGGTTTTTTTTATTTCTGCAGCTCTGATTATGATACCTAGAATCACCATGAAGTATTCTTTTTGGAAGTCTGATCATTTTATATCACCTAAATGTTATTTTAAATGAATGATTTGCTCATCATAATCATAAAGGCATTCTAAAAAGCTATTGAAAGGATATACTTGTAGTCCCAAACTATATGGTTGACTTTTAATGGCCTCTGAAGTTTCCTACATTACAATAGTGACTGCACTTCAAAAAAGTACTTCATTGGCTGTAAAGTGCTTTGGGACGTCCTGATGTTTTGAAAGGTGCGATAGAAATGCAAGTTCTTTCTATTTCTTTTTCTTTCTTTAGTCCTTGTCTTCAGTGATCTTAAGTCCCTTAACTGTGATATATTTGCATAAGCTAAAGAAATATGTCTGCTTTGTTTGAAAAGATGTAAAGTTTAAGCGATTGAAGTCAAACCACATCTAGAGAGCCAGAGATATGTTTGGCATGTGTTTTAACTCTTCTGCTTTGAAAATATTGTTAGAAGATTTCCTGTGGCATTGCTCACATTGTTTCAGCGGTTATATTATTCCAGGGCAGATGTGGAGGTGATGCATACCTTGAGTGAAAGAATTTGGAAAGAAGTTTGCAAGAGTTCTGCCCAGAGACAGTGAAGCATTTTGATTGATTCCTGAAAATAATTAATTAATGTTTTTGTACCCATTGCAGTATGTTAAAGAACTAGCTCACACAGCTGCATAATTAAAACCTTCTTTAAGCAATTATTATTTTAAAATTCTTCATATTAACAAAATAAAACACAAGTTATTCAATATTTTTTCTACTCTTGCGTGCACACTTTTTCCAAATTCCCTTCCTCTGCAGTTAAAAAAAAAAGTACTTTGTAAAGTTTTGCTGCACAACTTTACTCAAAAAACCCATAGAATTCATTTCTACTTGTTCTCAAATAATTTGGAAATAAAAATCAATTTAAATACTGTTATAGCCTGACAAATTTAGATTTTTAACCTATTTCCACTGGTTGGTGAATTGGTAACCAGAGAGCATAAATTTAAGATCATCACCAAAAGAATGCAAGGAGAAGTTAAGAGTATTTTTCTTTATGCAGAGTATGGTTAGGACATGGAATGCCCTACCAGAAACAATGATGGACGTAGAATCTATAATTGCTTTTAAAAGGGAAGTAGATAAATATTTGAAAAAGAAAAAAAGATGTGGAGAAAGGGAATGGGGTTAACTGGATAGCTCTTCCAGAGAACTGGTGCAGGCACAATGCACCGCATGGTCACATTCTGTGCTGTAAAATTCTGTGATTCTAAAAGGGTAAGAATAAATAGATCAGATTAAATTAGAAAGAACAAAAAAGTGAAATTAAAGTAAGAATGAGAGAAAAAAGGGTCAAGAGAATCAGGACAGAAATGGAAGATAGAAACTTTTTATTTCAAAGAATCATACAGCATGGAAGGAGGCCATTCGGCCCATCATATCTGTGCCAGCTCTTTGAAAGAGCTATCCAATTAGTCCCACTCCTCTGCCCTTTCCCCATAGCCCTTTTGAAAGTTAGTATTGAATCAGTTTCCACCATCTTTTCAGGTAGTCCATTCCAGATCATCACAACTTGCTGCATTAAAAAAAATTCTCCTAATTTCCCCCCTGGATTTTTTGCCAATTATCTTAAATCCAAGTCCTCTGGTTACTGACCCTCCTGCCTGTGGAAACAGTTTTTCCCTATCAGTGTAGAAACCCCTTATAATTTTGAACACCTCAATTAAATCTCCCCTTAACCCTCTCTGTTCTGAACAGAAAAGAATCCCAACTTCTCCAGTCTCCCCACATCACTGAAGTCCCTCATCCCTGATACCATTCTAGTAAATCTCCTCTGAACCCTCTCCAAGGCTCTGACATCCTTCCTAATGGTGCTCAGAATTCGACACAATACTCCAACTGAGGCCTAACCAGTGATTTATAAAGCTTCCTTGCTTTTGTACTCTCTGCCTCTGTTTATAAAGCCAAGGATCCTGCATGCTTTTTTAACAGCCGTATCAACTTGTCCTGCCACCTTCAAAGATTTTTGTATGTGAACTCCCATTGTGAATGTGAATTTACATTGTATATTTTTGTAGTATAGCATTAATATTCTACTAATAAAGATATCCCTGACAATTTGGCAACTTTATTTCTGTGATGGTGTTTCTTTCAACATGACAGTCCAAGAACTGAAACTGAAGAAACTATCTAGTCCAGCAAGATTGTCATTTTCTCGGACCTGTTGGTAGTCCAAGGGATAAGACTTCAGAATATTTTATGATGTTGAAATGTAATATTTGCAAATATTCAACAAGCACAGCACTTGAAACTTCAAGTCCATTACCTGGTAATCCAGCAATTTGTTCTTATCAGTCTTCCAGTAAAGTTCTTTGTTTACAGACGATTCACCTTTACATTGAGGTATCAAGAGAGCAGAGGTCAATTATTCTGAAATAAACAAGTACATATTTAGCTTGAAAAATGGAGACCATGCTGTTACTTAGTTGTAAATTATTTACAGTGATTACATTCTAAATTTGTTAACCATTAAACAGTAGGTTAGACAGGATACCTGATTGTACAACAAAAAAAATCCTAGTTTCCTAATTTTTTTTACTCCTTCAGCACATTGCACAGTCGCCTGCGAAATGATCAGTCTCAACTCAAGGAAGAAATGGAGGTCATCAAGAGGGAGAACTCCCAGTTGCTACGGGAACACAATCATGTACAGCAGACCTGTGAGGAGCTGAAAAGACTCCATGAGGAGGATCAGAAAGAGATCACTGACCTACGCAATCAGCAGCAACAAGTAGGTGTTGAGCACGTGCTCTCTTGGAGGTTTTTCATTACAAATCAGCTGAGTTTAAAGGTGAAGCACATTCTTCTATATTGTACAATTAAGGTTGTCTCTCAATTATCTTCTGTTATAATGATTTATATTTCAGAACTGCTGGGAGCAGCCATTTTGTTTGGAATTCCTCCCCTCCGCCATGTGGTGACAGTGAATAGGAACAATGGGCAGAGGACAGCACAATGCCACATAAGGGGTGGGGGGTTTGTATGGAATGCTTGCTCTTGTGCTGCCACTGACCACCACTGTTACCTAGTAATGAGGCACAACCAAAAGACCACAGCAAGTCTTCAGATACTTCCCTTTGTAACACTGAAGGATTACTGTCAATTTGGTCTGGGGTATGGAGCATCAATGTGATGTTTATTGTGTTCCTATTCTGAGCCAGCAAGGTAGAGCACAGTGAGGCTGGGAAATGGAGTACAACATGAGGGCCCAGGAAGTGGAGCACAAAGTGACCAGGAACCAGGGTACAGAATTTTAAAATGAAATCCATTGCACCTCAAGAGAAGGTTTGTTATAGCTTTCCTTTCGATAGCTTATTAACTGTTAAAACATTCAGATAACTCATCACAGCAATAAAAGAAAATCTTAGTTACACTTAATTTCCATTACAGCTGCCACCCAAAGTGCTCTTAAAGGCCCACGAGTTCCATGTTCAGAAGTTAAACATAGCTTGCTCGTCCATTTTTCTGCAGAGTTTACCTGTTGAATAGTGCTGAATGCATGCCAAACTGGTATTTTGAGAATTTATTTTCCTAAATCGGATTTCCAATCGGAGGCTGCATCTGGGAGAGTTTTTGTTTGTATAGTTAGAAAATTGGGATGTCTTTAAGTGATGATTGACAGCAAGACTCATCATTTGCTGTTTGTAAACACCAGTTTGAGCACGAGAAACTGGGCGTAAGCTGCATTTTGGGAGTTGTAGTCAATCAGAGTGACACCAGTGCATACTTGGAGTCATACATAGGATGACAATGTAGTCCACAACCTGGTTGAGTCCCCACAGATGATGCAAACTCTTGGAATGTAACAGAACTCAAGTTTCCACGATCCAGAGCAGGATATGGTGGGAAAAACTCTAGAAATTTTAAAAACAGGAAAGGTGACCCTGTGCGTAAACCAGACAGTTTTCTGCTAAGATTTTTTAAGAATGCAACGTACAACTTTTTATTTTAAATGCCACCTTTTCCAATGGGCACAGCTACCATTGGAACTAGAATAGCTCTACGAAAAACTACAGCATCTGGAGGATCCTACAGGCAGGAGAGAAAGGAGGCAATGCACATAGTGTTCAGGGACTTGGGCACTCTGCTGCATGTAAACGCAGGTCCTCAGCTTCAAATTCAAGTAAAAACCTACAACTAAGTACCTAGATACTGTATTTCAAATAAATTGCTTCAACCTTCCATCCAATGCTGCTAAATTCTGGGACTCACGTTGCAGTGCTTCCAAATTCCAAGACCTTGCTTTTCTTTCTACCCTCCCTCCCCACCAGATGCTCCTATTTCTTCTGTTTGCAGAACTTAGGCACTCCAAAAGCCTCGTCCCACCTCCAGAGAACTGGCAAATCTGACTTTCATGCCTTCTAAAACCTCAGCCTGTCAAGTAGTCCTAGAGACTATCTGTCCCACAGTGCAAGCAAGGCTCAGCATCACTGAGTGATCCTGTGGATAAAAATATTATTAAAAAATTGAGTACATAAATAAATATAACAACTTGCATTTATGTAGTGCCTTGAACTTGGTAAAACATCCCAAGGCGTTTCACAGGAGCATGATCAGACAAAAATTGACCAGAGACAAAGAAGGGGAATGGGACTAACTGGATTGCTCTTACAAAGAGCCAGCACAGACTTGATGGGCTGAATGGCTGCCTTCTGTGCTGTAACGATTCTAGGATTTGGATATGTGACCAAAGCGTGCATCTCTGACACACACGCAAAATGCAGATTCGCTTTAATATAGTTTAATCCATTATTCCATAATCCATTCTGAAACCAAAATTACGATGTTTGCCCTTGGGCAGGAAAGGGATTTATAAGAGCTGCTTTGATGTTGAATTTGGACACTGTGGCTCAAGGTGGTCAGTCAGCCAACTGGGTCTTACCCATAGCAAGTGGTGACCTGTTGTATTGATCATTTGAGACTCACCTGCACCAACCACAGTTTCAGCTAGAACTGAAAATCCACAGTGGTAACTAAGAGGGAGAAAGATATCTTTGATAATCATGTAAGCAACTGAGAGAAAAAGGTTTTGGGAGGGAGACAGATAAGCAAATGAATAAAAATACTTGCAAATTTAGCAGTCTGACTTTGTTGGTAGCATTCTTGCCTCTGAATCAGAAGGTTGTGGGTTCAAGTCCTACTATGGACTTCAGCACATAATATACTGACACTTCAGAGCAGTACTGAGGCAGTGCTGTATTATTGGAGGTGCTTGCGTTCTGATGAGATGTTAACCAAGGCTCCATCTTCCTGCTCTGGTAGACGTAAAAAATCTCAATGCACTATTCTCCCTGCTGTTCTTGACCAACATTGCTTCCTTAACCAACAGCACCAGAAACAGATTATTATTAGTTGTTTGTGGGACCTTGCTTTGTGCAAATTGGCCACCGTGTTTGCTCACTGCAAAGTAATTCACTGGTTGTGGAATGATTTGTGACATTTTGAAAGCACAATAAAGCATTATATAAATGCAAGTTCTTTCTTCTCTCTTTGCTTAGCAGATACTATAAATCCACCACGGGAGGCACGATAAAACATATATGCTGTATGTAATATCGATAACGAAGAATAAGGGGTTTTAAGAAGGGAAGATTAAACTGTTACTTGCATCTGAAGCAAGTTTTGTAAAGTGATAAGTAAATAGTAATATCTGTGAGGCCCCCCTCTTTCAGTATCAGTAAGGTGTGCAATATTTTCACCTTGTGTCTCTTTGGTAAATTTGTGGTATTACAATGATGGACAAGCCGCTGTTGTGTTTAGATTGAGTGGGACCGTGATAACCATGAGAAACCACACTCCAGTTGATAGACTACCCGTGAACATTGCCATGCAAGATCTCCTTGAATTCTTATATCTTACTGCAACCTGAGTCACTTTTCAAGAGCTAAATGTTGTGATCTGTCTACCCAGCGTCATCAAAAAGGCTTTATTTTTCTAATTATGTAACCTGATCAATTTGAATTTCAGTGGTGTTATGTATCTGTCAGACACTGCCAAGTATAGCCACTTTAGGACTTCGAAGAATCCTGTTCTTTGTGAAAGGGGTTGAATAATCCAATGCACCATTTTTGTAAAGGCTGAATAACGGGAGAAAGAATAGGTTTGCTTTCTATAAAGTGTCAGGGAAGATCTGTAGACAATGGGCAATGCATTAATTTTAATCATTTTTCTGTTTTATGGTTTGATCTACCAAATTGTAATTGTCCTTTAAATAACTCATTAAAGAATAATGATTATTCTTCAGTAATATTCTACCTTAAAAAAATCTTAAACTTTTACATGATCTGTACACATTTGTTTTTGATTTTTAAAAAAACATTTAAAATGTTCTTGCCTTTTACAATGTCCTTGTGCCCAACGCTATTTTTCAACCAAAAGGATGGGTTGGTGACCTGCTGTCAATGCAGTTTTCCAACTGGTTACTAGGAGAGGTGTAAGAATGAGCCATAATGATTTGCCCATTTTGCTCCCCTCCCCATCCCACCTTTTCTTCTCTCTCGTCCAGGCTCCAGCTCAGTGGAATAACCAGATGTGTGCACTGTATGCAAACATAGACATTTTTATCCCTGGGAGCGGCAAATCAGGAATTCTCACTGCAACAGGTGATTTGTTGACCAAAACTACCTGTCTGGAAGCTCGCTTTCCCATTTCTTGATTATCTTCTGCTCGCCCCATTTCCTGATGCTGTCGCTTGTCTCCAGCAGAAGACTCTTGGTTGAAGCAAGTGGAAATTCCTGGTCTTGTAATAGATCAGGAAGGGAGAGTGTCACTGCAGACTAAAAGGGGACAGTTGGAGGGTGAGAATGCCTCTAAACTAGGCAGGCTATGGGAGTGGAGAATGTATCTGTGAAGGGATGAGATGACTTGTGTGAAGGGTAAGGGATTGGTAAACTGGTTGGTATGGATAAATCCAAGTAACACTTACATTTTTCTGTTTTTTATATTAAGTGTCCACTAGTGGTGAAATAAATACATGTTTTAAAATTAACCAAAGTGCACTTTTTTTTAAAAGTGAAAATTCAAAATTTTCTGTGAGAGCATACTCCTGGACCCCATTGGAAATGCACAGGCCAGTGGGCACATGAGGTTGGTGGCACAGTATTAGGAAGGAGTATGTACAATTTTCCATTTACTGCCTCCATTCCTGGTCCATCTCAAATATGTGCTGGCTGAATTCAGGATTTTGCTGTGTGGCAATAACCTATGTAAACCTGAGTTCTATCATCTGGTAACCTCCTAGTTATTCCATGAGGAGTATGTTAGTATACCGGTATCAGCTCCACATGGAGATTTTCGCTGTTCATGACCAGGTTGTGGAATATCCAATTGGGAAAGCAGAAAAATCATTCCCAAAAAAATGTTTTTTTCTTTAGGCAATTTGCATGCAGAATTTGCTTCCACTCCAATTCTGGCACTGTATTTTGCATTGTGTGCCTTGCATTTAGTGCTGTTTTGTTTGTCAGCAAATATAAAGATTTCCTAAATTAATTACGATATATTTACAGGAGTGAGAAAGTCTAGGGGCAGTAATTTTGTTCAAAGCATTCCCTCATTTTATAGAGCAAATAATATACTCAAGAATTTTATCTGATTTTCTTTTTAACAAGAGTTAATTTCTTGAGTTGTTACAAAAACCCTCAAATCCAGAACTTCCTCCATGCAAGGACGCTCCGCGACTGTGCAACCTCAAGAGTAATCCCCATTGTCTTCAATGGAGCCAACTTCAGACCAGTCCAGGAGCCAATCTGGACCCAAAGAACCCTGAGAAATTGTACGATCACCTAGGGATGCACTGTACCTATCAGTGACAACTAGCAGGGAGGGAGACCTGACTTTGCAGATCTCTCTGCAGCTGACAAAATTGAAAGACATCAAATCATATTCATGCAAGCACATTATTTTTCTCTATAAAATGGTGGAGGACCAAAAGGCCTGGACCTGGACTTTCCTTTTCTTTGTACATTAAATATGAAACTCTGAATTTGAACAAACGGGTATTTCCTAAATTCCAGATGATGATTATTCTGAAAGTGCAAGTTTTTGGAAAGTATACATTCTGATCAGTATATTCCCTGAATTCTTGATTTAGTTAGTCAAAGAGGCTGAAAACGTACGGGTGTTATGTTTTCATTGGGTTACATTTTTTTGAGTGTAGTGATCTTTGAAAACCATCAGGTGATTAAAGTCTTTTTGTCATTATCATGAATGCTAACAGTTAATTACATGAGCTGAAATAAACAGAAAGCTTTACTTGGCTTGATGTGTTGAAACTTATATATGTATATAAAATAAATAGGGGTAAAACTGCTGCATTTAAGGATGACTGATAGTGAAGAGTGGTATTTTTATTCCTGATGGTGATGCATCAGCTTTGTTTGTTTTTTAGAGGAGCTGTAATAGATGACTTTTCCCTTCAGGCCTGAGACACTTAAAGGCCAAGGGAATGATTGAATAAAGCCTGCTTATTCAGGTTCACAGCTTCTATTCACGTAGGACAATGCTACTTGTTTGATGAATGCTTTTTAAGTTCAGATTAGAAAAAGAAAGCCTTTGCAAATTGAATGAAGTGAACATTTTGGAACTATATATAAACATTTAGCTGACACATCTCCAAGGGGGAGATTTTATAGAAAAGTTCATGGTTTGGAAAGAAAGAACTGAAGCAGCGATGTGGCAACGGTTCTTGGAAATGTTAAGTCCACGGTTCATTTGATGCAAGAAAAGAGCTTAGTTTGTAAAACCAGTCACTGCGTTAAAATAAGCAAAAGTGTGAGTGAAGCTGACTTTATTTGACTGTGAAAAACAATTCCTGAACTCCAAGTTAAAACTAAACTTTAGGAATCAAAATCAAAGTTTGTGCAAACAGAGTAACCACTTGACAGGCGTGAAAGTCAAAGGTCACTCACTGTGAACTGCACAAGTGAAGTTTTGTCCTTCCAGAGTTTTTCTTCCACATTTGGAAAGTTTCAGAAGCTGCAGGACCATTTATGTTTTCCAATGCTTAATATGTGCACAAATTGGATTTTTATAGATGCAAGTTCTTAATGTGAATCAAGTCTTATCAAATTTGAGTATGTACACTAACTCGTGTGCAGTGAACATGGAGAATAATTCTCTTCTTACAAGTGTAAATGCAGTATTTGTATCACATGTGGATGGATCGTCTTTGATTAGTTTGCAGTGGATTATTTTGAAATTGGCGCTTACTGTCCTGAAAGCATGCAAAGCAACTCTTAACGCACGGACCTATTGACTCCTTTGCACAGTTTTCTGCTAGGTATTATCATTTAATCTTGGCCAAAACATTTTTTTGAAGTTTACTTTTGTAATGAAAAAAGAAACGCCAGCTTATTTATACCACTGCACAGCTGGTATACTTCCATTGTGAACACACAGACTTGCAAATTGCTGCATCAGCATGTAATATCTCCATGGCCTTCCACCACTTGTTGAAGAATGAGCATCCATTTCTGCTGCACTGGAAGGCTTCTACCAAAGCATTGTGCCTCAGCACTGTTCGGGGGGAAACCATGGAGCCAAGAGCTTTAGTTGAAGGGATTGCATAGAACTAATGAGCATATCCTTACAATTTCCTGAGCCTCAGAACCAGTTATGGAATTCGAGTGCATCTACTATCCTACAAGTATGATGAGTGCTAACATCTGGCTCTATCCAACTTCAGGTTGAGGGTGTGGCTATTGAATGGGACAATTCAGTCTCTCACGGTTAAGATTCCAGGTCCTGTTTTCTGTTTTAGCTTCTCCTAAGCCTACTGTGCAGAAGTTTTATGACTTGTAAGTGGAAAGATTGTAACATTTTTACAGTGTGGATCAGATCTTCCACTCCCCGTTCGTTAACATCAGGATAAACCAAGCATGAATATTAGTTATAAAATTGATAACTTTCAAGTATATTTTCTCTCACAGGAAGTTTTCAAAGCTGTAGAACTAGTAGTTTTGATTTTTACAACGCAAATATATCTAAAACATTCTCAACCATTGCAATTTATTAACCTATTTAAAGCACAGTTCTCTTTTCAAGCTAACTTACAAATTGTTACATAACGCACAGTGCTCTGAAAACCAGATTTCCTGATTAAAATGTAAACATGTTTTCCTTCTCAACCCCTAGAGACTGCAATTGTGTTTGTTTTTAATTTCCTACTTTCTGGTTCCACTAGGATTTTCTGAGCACTACCTGATTTAATGCTCAATGTCTTCTACTTGCTTTTTGTTTTCTTACTGTTTGGACAAGGACTCCACATCACCAATAGATCTTATGTACCTTTAACAAGCAAAAGTATGGCAGGTGCATCTTGAGATTTAAGTAAATGCTGCTTACTAAAGAGTAAATGAACTTGCATTTATATAATGCCTCATTGCATCTCAAAAAATGTTTCAAAGCTCTTCACATAGATTGCTTTGAACTGTTATTATGTAGTTCAATGTGGTAGCCATATTTGCGCACAGAACGGTCTCAGAATGAATGAATGAATGACTAGTTGATCTATTTTTGGTTAAGGCACTGGGAAAACTTCTTGCTTTTCCTAAAATAATGCTGTGGGATTTTTAACATAATATCCCTAGGACCTGATGGCCTACATCCTGGGGGTTTAAAAGAGGTGACTGCAGAGATAATGGATGCATTGATTTTGATCTTCCAGAATTCCCTAGATTCGAGAATGGGCTCCGTGGATTGGAAAGTGTCAAATGTAACCCAGCTATTCAAGAAAGGAAGGAGAGAGAAAACCTGGAACTACAGGCCAGTTAGCCTGACATCAGTTGTAGGGAAAATGCTAGAATCTATTATAAAGGACATAGTAACAGGGCACTTAGAAAATCATAATATGAAATTATGGAGGGAAATCGTGTTTGACAAATCTGAGTTTTTTGAGGGTGTAACTAGCAGGGTAGATAAGGGGGAACCAATGGATGTAATATATTTGGATTTTCAAAAGGCATTCGATGAGGTGCCACATAAGAGGTTGTTACACAAGATTAGGGCTCATGGCATTGGGGGTAATATATTAGCATGGATTGAGGATTGGTTAACAGACAGAAAACAGAGAGTAGGGATAAATGGATCATTTTTAGGTTGGCAGGTTGTAACTAGCGGGATGCCGCAGGGATCGGTGCTTGGGCCTCAGCTATTTACAATCTATATTAATGACTTAGATGAAGGGACCGAGTGTAATGTATCCAAGGTTGCTGACATTACAAAGTTAGATGGGAAAGTAAGCTGTGTGGAGAACGCAAAGAGTCTGCAAAGGGATATCAACAGGTTAGGTGAGTGGGCAATAAGGTGGCAGATGGAGTATAATCTGGGGAAGTGTGAGGTTATTCACTTTGGTAGGAAAAATAGAAAAACAGAATATTTTTTAAATGGTGAGAAACTATTAAATGTTGGTGTTCAGAGGGATTTGGGTGTCCCTGTACACGAAACACAGAATGTTAACATGCAGGTACAGCAAGCAATTAGGGAGGCAAATGGTATGTTGGCCTTTATTGCAAGGGGGTTCGAGTGCAAGAGTAAGGAAGTCTTGCTGCAATTGTACAGAGCTTTGGTGAGAGCACACCTGGAGTACCGTGTACAGTTTTGATCTCCTTACCTAAGGAAGGATATACTTACCTTAGAGGTGCTGCAATGAAGGCTCACTAGATTGATTCCTGGGATGAGAAGGTTGTCCTATGAGGAAAGATTGAGTCGAGTGGGCATATACTGTCTGGAGTTTAGAAGAATGAAAGGTGATCTCATTGAAACATGTAAGATTCGAAGAGGGCTTTGACAGGGTAGATGCAGAGAGGATGTTTCCTCTGGCTGGAGAGTCTAGAACTTAGAGACATAGTTTCAGGATGAGGGGTCGGACATTTAGGACTGAGATGAGGAAGAATTTCTTCACTCGGGGTTGTGAATCTTTGGAATTCTCTACCCCAGAGGGCTGTGGATGCTTAGTCGCTGAGTATATTCAAGACTGAGATCGATAGATTTTTGGACTCTAGGGGGAATCAAGGTATGTGGGAATCGGGCGGGAAAGTGGAGTTAAGGTCGAAGATCAGCCATGATCTTATTGAATGGCGGAGCAGGTTCGAGGGGCCATTTGGCCTGCTGCTGCTGCTGCTCCTGCTCCTATTTCATATGTTCTTATGTTAATATAATATACTAAATGATGACTGCCTCCAAGCGGTCACTGGAGAAGACATGCTTTCCCTAAACAGCGATAATCTAAGTAGAATTAACAAATATTATCTAACTGGGATGAAACTTTTAGATGGACTAAAGGGCTCAAAACAAATAAATTCCCAACAATGGATAATATTTATCCTTAAGTTATGAGAGACAGGAATGAGATCTGTGAGGCGTTGATAGTAATTATGATGGAGTTGATTAACAGTAAGTAACATTCGTGCCATACAAGTGCCAGGCAATGACCATCTCCAACACCTCCCCTTGACATTCAACGACATTACCATCGCCAAATTCCCCACCAACAACATCCTGGGGGTTATCATTGACCAGAAACTTAACTGGACCAGCCACATAAATAATGTGGCTACGAGAGCAGGTCAGAGGCTGGGTATTCTGCAGCGAGTGACTCACCTCCTGACTCCACAAAGCCTTTCCACCATCTACAAGGCACAAGTCAGGAGTGTGATGGAATACTCTCCACTTGCCTGGATGAGTGCAGCTCCAACAACACTCAAGAAGCTCGACACCATCCAGGACAAAGCAGCCTGCTTGATTGGCACCCCATCCGTCACCTTAAGCATTCACTCCCACCACCACCGGCGCACCGTGGCTGCAGTGTGTACCATCTACAGGATGCACTGCAGTAACTCGCCAAGGCCTCTTCGACAGCATCTCCCAAACCTGCGACCTCTACCACCTAGAAGGACAAGGGCAGCAGGTGCATGGGAACACCACCACCTGCACATTGCCCTCCAAGTCACATACCATCCTAACTTGGAAATATATTGCCGTTCCTTCATCGCCGCTGGGTGAAAATCCTGGAACTCCCTACCTAACAGAACTGTGGGAGTACCTTCACCACATGGACTGCAGCTGTTCAAAGGCGGTGGCTCACCACCACCTTCTCAAGGGCAATTAGGGATGGGTAATAAATGCTGGCCTTGCCAGTGACGCCCACATCTCATGAATGAATAAAAATAAGAGTTCCAGTTGATTGGGACTCGGCTCATGTGATGCTCATTTTTAAAAAGGGTAGTAAAACAGATCCAGGAAACTACAAATCCATCAGTCACATGAATACTGGGTAAAATAATGGAACAGATTTTCAAGAACAGCCTTGTGAATGACCAATATGAATTACAGAGTAAACAACAGCCAACAATGATTCAGGTGACGATGCTGTCTGGCCAAACTCTGTAGTCATTATTATTGCTTCTCTGTGGCACTAAGTGACAGCTAGTGCCGACATCCCAGCAAGTCCCGAATTACATCCTTCATTTAGGTGGATGGCGCAAGAAGGAAGACAAGGCAGCAAAGGAAAATCACTCCAGCAAGGAGACATGAGAGAAATCTAAGTCACGGGTAACAAAGGGAATAAAAGAGACCGAGGAACAAAGGAATAATCTAAGACAAGAAAGATATAAAGAGAGAAAAACAAAATTGGAGGAACTGGACAGAGTAGTTGGTCACTATCCAATTCCTGCAATTGTAACTTATTTCTGGATAATAACCTGTGGATTGGGCATTTCCCTGGTCTTGACTGCCTTTGAGGAAGATTTTTTTGCCTAATTGGCTCCCTAATTGGCTAATAGATTTTGTTTTTTCTTCTCCGAGAAGGTGGGGGAAAGGGGCGGTTGATAAATGGGATGAAATCGTCAGAAAATAGGGGCAGACATGTATGGGACTGATGGGGCTTTTTCTCTTCCTACATATGGAAAGATGAACATTTTCTTTCATTAGAATGTTGCTGAGATGGGATGGGATGAAGGTCTAAATTTGCCATTAAAGTGCCATCAGATATTAATTTGTTCTGTCTTAATCCCTTCATCTCTTGGCATAGTTTGACTGCATAGAATCCCCATAATTTGTTATATATTGCTGCTGAATTGAAAATCGGACTCAGATCTCTTGTAGATGTCTTTCGTGGGAATTGAACATGTTAACACTGGTGGAGTTATGGATTCTGTGCTGAGACTAGGGAGTTAAAGCATGTTATTGGAGTGGAGTTGGGGAGCTTTAATCTGAAATTGGTTGTTTCTGACACTCGATGTGAAAGGAAAAACAAGTGATCCATTTCCCAGCATTGACTTCCCTTCTTGAGGACCATAAAAAAAACATGTTCTAAACACTTTTCCTGCATACTACATCTTAATTTTCCTGTTATATAGACATCTTAACAACTTAATCATTTCCATACTTTGCATGTTCTTACTTGCCTATGTATACAGGAAAAACACAAGGGAAAACTACAGGAAAATGTGTTTGTGATCTGGAAGCTCCATTTCCTGCTTTTCAGGCATTTAGCCTGTGAGTTTGCCCTCTAGCTGATTGTGATAGTTGAATTAATGTGGAAGTAGTCAGAGCTTTTCCATCATCCTTGGCATGAGTAAAACCTTTCAAGAGCCTATCAAAGTTTGGAGACAGACGCATGTGGAGCAGGGAGCAGAGTGATTGAGTTTACGGGAAAATAAGAACATGAATAAGCTGTTGTGTCATAATGCAAAAGCCCTGTTAATGCATGGTGCTTCATTATAGCTGACCAATAAGGGAATTGTGTTCAGTGTCAAACAGTACCTACTACATGTTCAACTCAAACAGAAATTAATATACGGTTTTGTATGGTGTTGAGATTTTTAAAATCAAGTATAATTCCTCATTTGCAGTGTGCTTTATGAAGTGTAACTGGAAAAGGGCCCATATTGAATAAAGTGCTCTGTGTATGTGGCAGCTGATACAGATAAATCCAAATGTTGGAAAATATGTTCTCATTTTTTTATAATCTTTAGTGATTAAAGTAGTTTAATTTTAAGGTGTGTCCAGTTACTGAGCACCCAAATAATACAATCACACCATTAAAGGAAACATTTGATCTGGCACCAGATCTTTACCCATGGTTGAAAGTGCTGGTTAAAACGAATGTTTAGCTTGGCTCAGTAAAGTTGACATTTAGAGGCTTCTGTTCTATTTCTTTTCTGCTATGTACTGTATGTAGGTTTCTAATGCTTGGAAATTGGTTGCTTCACTGATTTGAGTATGGCACCATCTGATGCCTATTGGGAGAACTGCAGGTTTCATTGTAGTTTTGGAGATAATTTCTTGCCTTAATTGACTTTTTCTTTGACCTAATATGTTTCAATATGAGGGCACTTTTACATTAGTGCAGTACTGTCAGCTCTTGATGCCTAGATCTTTTGGAGTCAGCACTAGCGATTATAAACTTACAGCCTTACAGCAGGGGAACTCTCCATTGTATCCTGGCCAATATTTATTCCTCAACCAATATCACTAAAACTGATTAACTGGTCATTATCACATTGCTGTTTGTAAGACTTTGCTGCCACTTTTTCTACATTACAACAGTGACTGCACTTCAAAAATACTTCATTTGCTGTAAAGTGCTTTGGGACGTCCTGAGGTCGTGAAAGGCACTGTAAAAATGCAAGTCTGTCTTCTTTCTTTGTTCAGCCGACTGCAGCAGAGATTTTTTTTGTCTCCTAATATCGCGTTGGGACCCACCCTCTCTCCTTATTCTTCGAAACTTGCTGTGTCAATCCGTGTTACACTGGGTCAGCTTTGCGTCTGTTCACAGGCCAGCAACATATTTTTTTTAATTGAAAATTTTTATTTTAAATCAAAGAATCCTTTATACTGTCCTATGTTTCTGTTCTCCTGTAAGCCCATTCGAGGCTGGTTTGGGCAGTAGGTCTTCTGTGATTGCAGAGAAGACGAGGTCTCTGTTTTCCAAGTCGGCATTCAGTGGTTCTACAGGAGAATGAAAGTGCAGGGCAATCGATAAACAGAAGTGGTCAATTTTCCTTTATCCTAACCAGGGCATTGCAGCCAGTTGTTGTATCCCTATCTCTGCTTTGGTTGAGATCAGACAACTCAACACAAACCAAGGATCAAACTTGGGATCTTCCTGGTCTGTACAGCTCAAAGGTAGCCTTTTTTCTTAAGCCATCAGTGGAGCCCAGGAGGAATAATTCGAATTAAACCTGGTAAGGGGAGGACATTGGGTTAGTTTTGCATGACATATTAGTCTTTGGTAGCATTGATATTGATGTCACTGAAATCTAAGTTTTGTTTCCCACTGATTTATTTTCAAAGCTGTAGACTTCTTATGCTTTTAGTGTACATTACTCTCCTTCGCCCCTGCCCACCCCGGAAAAAAATGTTCATAATGGACAGCAGTGCCACGTAAGACTGCAATATTATTCCATTGCTTACACTGTCTCTATAAACAACAGCAACCTGACATTAACAACAGCTGCTTTTAAGAAGCATGAACTCTGCTTATGTATAGGAAATAAATGGGAAACTGAAACTCGTTGAGATGCAGCAAATCACTGGCATGATAAAAGTCACTAACACATTGCGAAGTGTTGTTTAGGGTATTTTGGACTGTGATAATATCCACTAGCACTGTTAGCTTTAAAAAAAACACACAAAAATAGCAACTCAAGATTTGGGCCAGAGTAAATGGATTCAATTTTCTTTGATTCTTTGCAGGTTATGAGGGAAAATGGCTCATCTGAGATTCTAAATAAACTATATGATACTGCCATGGATAAATTAGAAGGCTTAAAGAAAGATTATGATGCACTAAGAAAACGGTACAATGAGAAGATTGCCAACCATAACACTGACCTCAGCCGTTTGGAGCGGGTGGAAGAGGAGAATCGGCGTTTTCAGAAACAGAATGAGATGCTGATGAAGCAGACAGATGCTGCTGTTGTGGAGAAAACATCAGTTCAGCAACAATATTTATCCACATTGAAGAGGTGAAGAACTAACCTGAAAAATAACAGTTGTGTTAAGAAACTGGTGCAGATCAAAAAATAAATTGTGGTGTGATAAAGGTGGCATCAAACGCCTTTCAAAAGGCGTTTGATGAAGTGCCATACGGTAGGCTTATCAAGAATGCAGCCCATGGAATAAAGGGGGCAGTTGCAACATGGATACAGAATTGGGGACAGGAAACAGAAAGTCGTGGTGAACGGTTGTTTTTTAGACTGGAGGGAGGTGTACAGTGTTGTTTCCCAGGGGTCAGTGCTTTTCTTGATATATATTAATGACTTGGACTTGGGTGTACAGGACACAATTTCAAAATTTGCAGATGGCACAAAACTTGGCATGGTAGTAAACAGTGAAGAGGATAGTGATAGACTTCAAGAGGATATAGACAGGCTGGTGGCATGGGCGGACAAGTGGCAGATGAAATTTAATGCAGAAAAATGCGAAGTGATACATTTCGGTCGGAAGAACGAGGAGAGGCAATGTAAACTAGAGGGCACAATTCTAAAAGGGGTACAGGAACAGAGAGATCTGGGGGTATATGTGCACAAATCGTTGAAGGTGACAGGGCGGGTTGAGAAAGCGGTTAAAAAAAGCATACAGGATCATGGGCTTTATAAATAGAGGCATAGAGTACAAAAGTATGGAAGTCACAGTGAACCTTTATAAAACACTGGTTCGGCCACAACTGGAGTATTATGTCCAGTTCTGGGCACCGCACTTTAGGAAAGATGTGAGGGCCTTAGAAAGGGTGCAGAAGAGGTTTACTAGAATGATTCCAAGGATGAGGGACTTCAGTTATGTGGATAGACTGGGGAAGCTGGGTTGTTCTCCTTGGAACAGAGACGGTGGCCAGGAGATGTGATAGAGGTATTCCAAATCATGAAGGGTGTAGACAGAGTAGATAGAGAGAAACTGTTCCCATTGGCGGAAGGGTCAAGAACCAGAGGACATAGATTTAAGATGATTGGCAAAAGAAGCAAAGGTGACATTAGGAAAAACTTTTCTGCACAGCGAGTGGTTAGGATCTGGAATGCACTGCCCAAGGGTGTGGTTGAGGTAGATTCAATCATGACCTTCAAAGGGGAACTGGATAAGTACTTGAAAGAAAAAAAATTGCAGGGCTACTGGGCAAAGGTGGGGGGGGGGGACTAACTGGATTGTTCTTGCAGAGACCCGGCGCGGATTCGATGGGCCGAATGGCAAAAAGAGGGAATCCTTTGAGGATCTAGCTTTTTTTAAGCTGTATTTAATATTGTATCTTTGGAACACAGAACTCTAAGAAGGGAAGGCTGGTATCAAAGATTACATTGTGTAATGGAAAGGGTGAACATTGATGGCCTGGTGATCTTGAGTCATTTTTTCATCTGTTCAGATGTCTACCAGCCCTAACAGAAAAGCAGTCGGCCAGTGGAGAAAAACATGTAACTTACACTCTTAGCATATTTAGCAATTTTATTAAATGGTGGTCTTATAGGCTTCCAGAATATTTCTCCCTTCATCTCAATTTTTGTTAAACTTATGAATATTTTCTCCAGAATCTTCTGGCATTCCGCATACAACTGCCCAACCAGTCTTCCACTTCAGCAGCATCTCTTCGATTTGATGAAAAAATATAATTCTTCAAAAAGATTAAGAAAATTTCAACAGTATAAATTAAGTACAAATTGAGTGACAGCAAAACGTAATGTTATCGATTTGGTGCTTATAGTGAAGCCCAAATTAAAGTTAGAATTTTGAGGTTTGGTACATAGATTATCAAGGAGTTGTGAGGTACACATTCAATCCTCCACACAGCTGAGTTCTCAAGTCTTGGGTATGTTGCTCCAGTGAGGGACAGAACACAAGTCCAAACTGTTCCTTATTGTAAGGGTGAGAAAATTCCAAATAAGTTGGAAGCTATACAGGTGCCCAGTAGCTTCCTTCGCTGCTATTGGTGTGTGGTCTGGGTGGACCAGATTTCTCAGTTTTTTTCCCCAATGTGCAGCTGATTTTATTTCTTTGAAACAGAATGACAATTATATAGTGAAAACCAACTTAAAAACCACTTGTCTGTAATAACTACCTGGCACACCAAATATATGATCAAGATTTGAATCCTCTTTGGGAGAGTGTTCATCTATAAAGGCTATCTTCAATTATTCCAAAGTTGTCCATTTATAGACTTTCTTCACTATACATTAGTATATTAGAAAATATTGTGCCTGGAGTGTGGATGATGAAAGAGGTACATGTAAAGAAAAATTTAGAAGATGAAATACCTAAATGATAATCTGTTATGAAATTTTGTATTTCCACTGAACCTTTCAACATTGACATTGTTTGAAATGCTCATTAAGAAAAATTGGAGGATAAATGTATTTGTTATTGTAAAATGATCTTTGTAATTTTTTTAATTGAAAGAAATGAGCTTTGTCTACTTTTGCATTGCTTCTAAAGGTATGATTCAATACAACATGAATTAAATAAAGCAACGGTACAGAACAAAGAGCTCCAAAGGGAAATGGACAGGTTACAAACTGAGGTGACTCGATACAAGACGTTACAGTTGAAAGCAGTAAAGGATGCAGACAAGTACAAGGAAGAGAGGGATACGGTGCTGAATGAATACCGCCTGGTCATGAGCGAAAGAGACCAGGTGCACAAAGAGATTGACAAACTGCAGACTGAACTGGAGTTGGCACAGGGTCATCTAAAGAACACCTCATCGGAGAGAAAAGTGGCTGGTGAAGAACTTGAAGCGCTTCGACAGGTAAGATCAAACAGAGTGCTCATACATATCCTTTTAATGCTCTTCCAACATTCTTTCCAGCACCTCTAAACTGTGGAATTCCTTACCTCCCTCAATGTTCCCTTTTTCCTACTATCCACAGGCTCTTCACCTAGGTTTTTCAATTAAAAAAAAGTATTGTGGTATCTTATTGCTTCATTACTCCCTTTATACTACAAATATTAAGAGGTTTGAATTTAAAATCAAATGCAGTGTTGTAGTTCTCGGTTTGATTAAGTTTAGAAAAACTGTTGGTATCAAAATGAATATATGGTGGCTCACTCAGGTTTTTGGATAGCCAAGAGAAGCCAGTTTCTCTTTTCATGACTTCCCATGGTGGGCACCTGTGGTGCAACTGTTTTTTTTTAAATACAAAAACATGACAGGTCAATTATGAGGGGTAGTCTCAAGAAAGGAAATGAAGCACAGCAGCTTCTTGGAGACAACCCTGAAGAAAAATGTTGTCCTTCAATCCATATCCATGAATAAGCTATTTACAGTTCCTGACATTAGCAGCTTTGCATTCCCGACGATACTGACCTTTCAGCCTCTCCACAATTATAATTTGGGTGGAGTATAGTCTTTTTAAAATAGATAATATGTTGTAATACAGTACTCCATTCAGTATTGTTGAGAACTGGCTGATAGAACAGTTGAAACCAACAATTACTGTATGGTTTAAGAATGGTGTCAAGTGCTAACTAATGAATAGGAAACAATGTACTCTTTCTTATTCTGCAACTCATTGAGATTAATTGATGTATAATGCACAGCAAACACAATAGAATCATCTGATTAGAGCCATTTAGAATTTGGAATTATTTTAACCACTTACAATACCCAATTCCCACATTGTCAGGGGAAAAAATTCAGCCTCTTAGTATTGGAGAACTGATTAGGGGAAAGCAAATACATTATTTCAGCAATGATACTTTCAGCCTAGAAAAGGCCGTTATTAAAATGCTGCTCAATTATTTTATGACTCATTCTGTTGGCAATAATTACTTTGGTTTTGCAAGAAAGGTATTTGGAGTTTTGAAAAGAATATTCCAATATTTTCTGCTTGATTGAATCAAAAACATCTAAAGACAATATTAGATGACTTCTATCCCTCTTCACCTTCCAAAAATAACATCGGAGCAGACACATTGGGGGTGATTTTGAACTGGGCAGTAACTTGGTGGAACCCACTGAAATTAATGGGATAAAAATTGGGTGGGTTCTACAACAGCCAGGCTATCTGCTCCGCAGGATACCGCCCAGGCAATGAAGTTGCAAATTTCTCCAGTTTATTCAATGTGCCTCCCCTGCCCCCCTGCCAACACTTGTTGGCTACTGGCATGTATATTTTAGGGATTTTGAAATTTGCATTCAGGGAGTTTTTGTTTATCTTGTAGTCTGGAGGAACAGTGTCTACTGACAAGAATGGATGGCAACCGTACATGGCTCAATCTCGTGATGCAAGCTGCAGTGATGGGCTTTATTTCACTGGATGTTACAAAACAATATGTTATATAATGTTGTATCTTATTCAGGCCACAATGGTTGTGCAGGTTTGCAACGTGTTGCTGTATTCAATATAATGCCATCAAGTGGCTAGAATAAGTACACATCAATATAATGAAATTAACCAATATTGAAATACAGTGCCCCTTGTGCTTAAAACTGGCCATGAAAGAAACACTGCTCGTTGATCAAACAATTAAAAGAGTAAGTTTTAAAGTAAAGAAAGATATTGCACAGTAATGAAGTCCTCTGAATACCCTGTGTCACAACAGTAAAAAGTGGGAACATGCTCACAATCTGCCAAGTTTCTGGTGTTAGCTGTGCTGTTGACAGAAGGAGCCAAGACAAGCCAGGAATTCCTCACCATGATCATGGAAAGGGTCAGTCATTGTGCATTTACCAACAGTATGACAGAGCCACAAGGCTTGGGAGCACATTGTTCACCTGGCCTCTCAACCAGGATTAGTGCACACAATAGTAAGACATGAGGTAAGGACATACATTTAGTGGGAAAATGGAAAGGGTAAAAGAAATTCAAAAATAAAACCAGGTGATTAGGATCAAAAGAGAGAAACGAAAGAAATAAAGTCAGTGTTTCACATCGCCACAAGAACAGTAGAACGTTTCATTGACTTAGTGACTATCAATGTTTGCTGGCATTGGACCACTAACTCTTTCAATAATACTTTTTTGATCCATATTTCTCTTTGAGAAGGGTGAGAAGTTGTGATATAAAATATTCCCCTATTTATGTAAACTATTGGGTTTAGAACGAAAACAATCGTAACATAATTGTTGCAGCGCACACTTTCTGAAAGTAAAATTGTATTTGGGTTCCAAATGGGAGCAACATGTAAGACAGTGTTTTTACCATGTTGGATGAAAATAGTGATATGACTTGTGTGTTGCGACTAAATTTCAGGAGCTTCATTCTACGTTGGTAGAACGAGATCATGTTATCTGTGAAAGGAATGAACTGCTGGAGAAATACTGCCATGAAGTGAAGGACAAAGCAGAAGCTCAAAAGGAGCTTGATCAGGCTTGTAAGGATATTGAGACTGTGAAAGAAGAGAGAGATGTTGCTAGGAAGGAAAGAACAGAAGCTATCATCCAGAGAGATCAGTTGCTGCGGGAGTACTACCAGGCCCGACAGGTGAATTTTGCCCTTGTATGGAGTTGTTTTATTCGCTACTATCTATTTTACATTTCCTTTAATCCTGTGAGTACTCCATTACATTTTTTGTACGATATATAAAACTTAGATTGTTTCAAATTTTCACCTTTTTAAAGGAAAACGTCAACTCTCATAAATTACTAATACGTAATGTACTACTGATTGCTTAGAATCGGAATTTTCCTTTAAGAAAATGAAAATTCTGATCTAGAACTAGAATATTGGCTACTACCACAGTCTTTTTCACTGTCCCCCAATCTGGCATGACCAGTGGGAAACTATTTACTGCCAAGTGCTAGGGGAAAGGGGCAGCTAACGGTACTGCACATCTGCTGCTCAGTTTATCTCTTTTCAGTCACTACTGTTGGGCATAAAACCATCAAAACACGTCATCCTCCCTGGACTAAATCAGTACTGATTGCAGTCTGGAATTTTGTCCCCAATGAGACTGGAAATGGCAAAAATGATTATGAAAAAACACACCAAACTTTCTCTCTTCCTGGAATAATGATTAAACTTATTAATAATGCTTATTAGATTTTTGGGCAATGGAAGTACTAACACAAGCATAACCATGCTAAATCACTACTGCCTAACTGATGATAACCAGAGTACACAAGCAATTCTTTGGCAAACCATAGTAATTCGTGGTATTCCCAATATGATTGGACATACAATGGTTTAAATTGTTTTTCTAACAACTGGATATACTAGTAACTAAACTAAAACAACAGTCATTATTCACAGTTTATTTAAGTAATATTTCAATTTTAGAATTTCTTTTCTCAGCAATAGGTAGTGGTAGTACTCTCTCCTCTGAGTCAGAGGTTGTAGGTTCAAGTCCCAATCCAGGGACTTGAGCATAAAATCGCAGCTGATACTCCAGTGCAGTACTGAGGGAGTGCTGCACTGTCGGAGGTGCTGTCTTTCGGATGAGACCTTGCACCGAGACTCCGCCTGTCCTCTCAGGTGGTCGTAAAAGATCCCCTGGCACTATTTCGAAGAGGAGCAAGGGAGTTCTCCCTGGTGTCCTGGCCAATATTTATCCCTGAACCAACACCTAAAAACAGATTATCACATTGCTGTTTGTGGGACCTTGCTGTGTGCAAGTTGGCTGCCGTGTTTCCTACATTACAATAGTGACTGCACTTCAAAAATACTTCATTGGCGGTGAAGTGCTTTGGGATGTCCTGAGGTTGTGAAAGGTGTTATATTGATGCAAGTCTTTTTTCTTTTCAATACTATAAAGATGAGTGCTATATATTTGTATTCACTATCATCCTGCACAGAATTTTTTTGCATTAATGTAGTCAAATACAGAAGGTATCCACTACAAACATCTCGAGATCAAAGAGTGTCCAAAGCTCTGGAATAGGCTTAGTTTGGAAGTGTTTGTTTTAGAAATGTTAGTGCAAAAGAAAAACTCAAGGCTTCTGATAATTACTGTACAGTATTTTACTGTAAAATATACAGTGCACAAGAAAATTTCAAATCTTCCACCAATACTTATGTCAAAAATTTACTGTTGAAACTTACAGTACTGGAATTTATACACAAAAGAAAGCTCTCTGCTTCAGTGCTGACCCCAGCTTCAGTGCTGCCTTGCATTGTCATGCTTGAGGAACATGACGTTTGTGGGTGCGTTTATTTTGTTGTTGCACATATTGCAATGACATATCCCTTCACTGTGGAACACCATGTTTTCCTGAGGTCCTCTTCCCTGGGTCTTCTGCATCACTCAGCTTCATCCTGGACTCCAGCAGCGGTATCTTCATCAGCTAGTGTCCCAGATCATTTTTGGACAGTAACCACTTGCTGACGTTGCCTTCTTCCATCTCGTGGAATCCTGACAATTGTTTCATTAGCTGGACAAAAGTGACTTGTGTTGTTTTATACTCTCTGCCAGACAAGACCTCAAAACTTCAAATTCCCTTGCAATGATGCCAGCGTGGGTATTGGTCCATGGCTGTTTCTAAGACTTGCCGAGTGCAACCTGAGAAACTACAGCAATCGTATCCTTCATACAATGACATTGAGTTTTATCCATCAGCCTGTACCACCTCTGAAGAGTGATGATGGCAGCTGGTACTTTTTTCTCCTCTTGACCATCTCCAGAGCACCCTACAGGAATGCTGTCACATTAAGGGAGGAAGAAGATGCTTCTGTTTTCCTGCTATGAAAGAATTCATCTGCATAGTGTGCTGGAGAAATACCCAGATAGGAAGGTAGTCTTATCTGGAAGTTACTGCTGCCTTAAGTGATACCTCACATGTGGTGGAAGTTCAGGATTAAGCTGTTCTGTGAACAACCAGACATTCATCCAGTCATTGGACTGGACTTTGCGGGACGGCTAGGATTCTTGGAAGCCCAGTGCATAATAATTTCTGATCTTTATTACCAGTAGCTTGTATGTCCTGCTGGTGTTGCAACGTGGAAGGATTATGAGATGCCAATTGTTGTGCTTGTACCCAGACGTGACTGATCTGCACATGCAGCAAGTGTTTTGATGGACAGCACTTTGAAGAATAGGCTCATTTTATTGCAGTTGTAGACTCCTTTGGTGATGGGCTTTCTTTTTGAGTATGTCTCTGAAGAGGTCCATGGTGCCAGTTAGTTGATAGCTTCTTCCCGAGGACAGGCAACTGTCTTACACTACGACCCTTTTTCCATTTATCCCGAGCTTCCTAAGAAATCTATACTTCCATTCAAAACTACTTTTTGAGGTCCTGTGCTTTTCTCCTGAAAAATGAGGCAATTAAGGACCTGTTTTTTCTCTCTGTTGCGTGCACTACTGGAAGAGTGCCTCATCTAGCTTTGCATTTTGAGAAAATGTTCACAGCTTCTTCATAACCAGTACATTGTTAAGTCAATTTACTGCAACATTCTTGTATTTTCCACCGTTCCATTTCTAGTTCGGCCACTCTGAAACCATACTAAGCTCTTCCACTGTCTGTCATTCGCCATACTTAAGCCTTCTTAGCCTGTCTAAAAGAGCATTACTTTTATTTTTCTATTCTTCTTGCCACCTGTGAGGGGAGTAGACAAGCGTGATGAAGATGTGGAAACTGAAGATTGTGAGACTGACAACCTGTTGCCCTGGTTTTACAGTGGAAACCTCTAGGCCTGCTGAAAAACCTCGAGGCCTGTGTTTATTTCAGATTTCAGCATTTACAGTCTTTTCTTTTTAATTGTACTGCCCGTTGTTTTTCACAGTTTAAGTGGCAATAGTATGAAAATCTCCTTTAACTCAGACAAAAGTAATATTCATTTAAATACTGATAATAGAATTACATTATTGAGTTGTTTTAAATTGCATTTTGTGAGTGTTCAATAAGTGTGGGTTTATTAAGTGCTCTGTTTGCAGTCACTGATCCCAATGCTTAAAAGTAGTTTAGGTCAATCAAGAATTTCTTGCAGTGATCAAAGAACAACAAATACTTCAAGTGATCACTAAGTACTAATTATATGATTTCAATTATCATATAATTAGGCACATACGGTGCACTTCATAGTGGTGCAATTTATGTTCTACCGTGAATGATTTTAACCACCAGCAATCTGGTGTAAAAGTTGCGGGTGTGGTTATTTTGCGTGACCAGTATACCAGTTTTACAGTTCCTCCCCAAACTCAGCCAAAACTAAACTAAGCCCAATTGAAATTTTCTCCTTATTTTTGTTGCACTGGCTTCTTGTGGGATCTTGCTTTGCACAAATTGGCTACTGCGTTTATGCAGGTTACAACACTGATTGCTCTCCAAAAATAATTCATTGGGTGTAAAGCATTTGGGATGTCCTGAAGACATGAAAGTGCTACATAAATGCCAGTCTTTTTTTCTGTTTCTTGACTTAATGTCAAATAGATTTATGCAATGTCAGCTTTTGGAAAGCTTTTTCATTGTTAATTTGCATAATTTCCAAAAGTGCAATCACTTTTAGAACAATGGCAGTGGTAGTGGTCATCAAAATTAGCTAATAATAAGCAAAGAGTGACTTTGTAAAAATATCTTGTGCTTAAATGATTAAAGTGAAAAAATTACCAAAATTGCATTTTTTTACAACAAATTTCTTTTGAATTATTAAAAATAAAATGTGAACATCTGGCATGCATCCTCAGACCCAAGACCGAACAAATGTTTTGTATTTTTTGGACCCATTGTTCGGTACGAATGTAGTCTATTTATAAGTTATTTGTATATCTATGTTGGTTCACACTGATAGAATTTTAAATCACTGTTAAAATTTTCAAAGCAGCACAAATTGTTTAGTGTTTGAATTTACAGAAACAAGATTCAGCCACATTGGACGTGGAAAGGGCGAGTAAAGAAATCGAGATGCTTCGGAAGCAGTGCGAAGCCATGTCCCAGGAACTGAAGGAAGGCATACAGGAGGCAGAAGTAGCCAAACGAAGGCGAGACTGGGCATTCCAAGAGCGAGATAAGATAGTTGCAGAAAGAGAAAGCATACGGTAAGTGCATCTGTCAGCCATTTAAATCTACAAATGAATTACCTGTTCAGCCTCTCCCTTTACAATTCACAATGTCCTTTATTCTGCTGAAGGCAGTAACACATCCTGGGTATAGTTCCAGTGGTGCTAGCTAAAGTCACCATTTCCAAGTGAGCTTTGGCAATGGTTACAGGCAGGCGTTTCAACATTGGAGGGTGTGACAGCTAAGTCCACTTCTCATCTCGGGTTGCCACCAAGCTAGCTTTTACACCAGCTCAACCAGGTTGTTGAAATTGTTTGTTGTTTCAGCAATATAGTGACTTTAAAAAGAAATATTGCTGAAGTTTTCAACAGGCAGTATTTAAAATTGGAACAGTCAGCTGCCATCAATTTCAAAATCCTTATTCTTCTTTAATATTCACACACATGTACTGGGGTCACTGGATAGCACACTGGAGTGGGATCACTGATTGATCTTCCCTTCCCTAGCCCAGCGCTACTGAGACCAATTGTAGCGTCCCTACCCCAGCTGATACCAGCTACTAGCGCAGATTTGGAATTGAATTTAAAATCTCCTATGTTGTAAAATCAGATAGCCAGGTGGTGAAGGATAGAATACTAGAACCTAGTCTCCAGTTGCTTCCATGCCTTTATTCACAGAGCTCCACATTACACCCACACCACACACCCTAGATCAGCTCTATTATAAATAGATAAAAGAGAGTTCCCAATTGATATGCACCACCTGAATACAATTAACACTAATTGATATAAATCACATGGATACAATTAACATTCTGTTCTTTATAGCTCAGCTGCACATGGCCTTTGCCATCTGAGCCATTGTGGGGGGAAGCTCCTTAATTATATTTTTTAAAGAATACTTCCTAGTTTAATATATACCTTGTTTGAAAGAAATTCGTTAGGTGAGATAAACCTTGTGGCAAAATAAATTTTTTAGCCCCTGGAGCACTGACATGGGTATGATGGACTAAACAACTGATTTGTAACTTTCTCTGTGCCATGAAAGCATTTTTGCCTTTTGTTGATGATTTCATATCACATTGTAGATGCTACTTTCTAATCTTTCTCTCACTCTTACCCCCCCCCCCCCCTTCCGCGCGCTCCCTCTCCTTTCTTTCTCCCCCTCTCGTATATCTCAGATAATTAGATATTGCTGATTGTTGTGCACAGTCATCCAACTTTTGCCATCTTCACATGGGCTGTCATGGGTGAAGGTGCTTCACAACAATGTCTACAGCCCTGCTGGGCTTTAATTGCACTAATATGTCCCCCATTATATAAAAGAAGAGTTATGTTAAAGTGAGTTACAGGCTGCAATTTAGTCTTGGGCTCCAAAAAAAACCATTAAAATGTTATAGTCATGATTCGTCATGTCTTCTGGACCCTTAGTTTTCAATCCTACTCCAGCATTACATGCAAGCGTTGTATGTCATCTCTGTTATGGCAAAGTTTGTATTCTTTAAGTTTTGGTTTAGCTCATCCAGAATGTGTAATATTTTTTACGTAGAACTTTATGTGATAACTTACGCCGGGAAAGGGACAGAGCCGTGAGTGACCTGGCTGAAGCTCTTCGGGATCTAGATGATATGATGAAACAAAAGAATGATGCTATTCGCGAACTGAAGGAACTGAAGTAAGTAATGATGTCTTCACCGTTAAATCTGGTTTGATTGATAGCAATCTATTCTGTTGATGCAGAGTAGGGGAGCACATTCCTCAAGTTTCATTTTTTGGATGAAGAGCAGGGAAAAGGTGGAAAAACAAGTGTTCTGAACTTCACCTAGGTTTATCAATAATTTTTTAAAACTTTAAAATTTTTTTGTCTAATTCTAGAAAAGTAATCAACTGTAAACTGTCTCAAACGAAGTCTCAGCAATTTTTCAATTCCTTTGGAGTTCTTTAATTGGTACCCTAAGATTGGGAAGTATACAGATCTGTACTTCTACAATAAAAAAAACACTTGTTGATGGACCCATTATGTAAGTCAGCACAACAGCACTTTAGCTGTAAGACTTGACATGATGGCTCTCCAGCTGGTTGCAAGATTGTTGGAGTGTGCCACTTCATTTAAGAGTTAACAAAAAAACAAGGTGTAGTTTGAGTTTTAAATAAATTATGGAGCAGTGCTGTACATTGGAAGTACTCTCCAGCCTCCAAAAAGGGGAATATTCCCTTTTAAATTATTGATTTAAAGAATAGATGCAAAATATATTCAGAAAAAAGTAACACACTAAAACCTCTGCTGCATAATTGCTAGAAACTTCATATTCTGCTGATATATTTTTGGTAATAGCAACATTTTATATGAAGTAATCATCGTGTACCAAAATAAATCAATTTGTGGTGAAGTATAATTCAGCTTTAAAAGTGTTGCCGATGATACTGTTCTATCAGTGTGCAACTATTAGGATTAAGTAGGGATTTATTTGAAATAAAGCTTTTTGACTTAGTAGAACACAGGCTAAAGTAGCAGCTACATCCTGCTAGATATCGAAGATTAGTATTTTAAGCCTTTACAATGTAACCCAAAATAGGATTAAGACTTCATTTATGCTCATTATTGTCCTTTATTTGCATGCTTGGCATTTTATAATATTGCTGGTTTAGTGTTTGATATAAATTTCTTGATGATGATCTTAAAATAAATTGACAAGCCTCCAAACATTTCTTTAAAATGCACAAGTATAATTTCTATCTTCAAGCCTTTTGTTTCACATCCTCCCTGTCTACACATCTTGTCATTTTCTTCATAAGAAGAGTGCATCCTGAAATGGATAATTCAGTGTCTGCAGTGGCAACCCAACAATCTGTGGTACAGTCAGGAGTCTGCATCAGTCAGTGTTTGTGCAGGCGGACTTCCACATCTGTCCCTCTCCAATTCTCTTTCAGGAAAAATGTGTTAGATTACCAACAAGCAGAAACTGTGCAGCTGGAGCTTGCATGATTAATGTAATTGCAAGAAGTGGGAGGGCTAGCAAAGTAGAAACCTGCTTTTGAAAACAATGGGTCTTAAAAAATCTAATAAAATATGGATAGTAGCCATGGAATATCACCACTTCTGAGTAGAAATTTCCAAATTTGAATTAGACTGAAAAAAATAAATAAATACTCCAGGCAATATTTTCAAAATCATATACGTAAAGTTTAGCAATGGTTCAGACAGACCCATCAAATTCCATTGTTCAGCTTACATGCTACAAAAAATCTGACACTAACAACTTTTTTGGACACTAAGGGAATCAAGGGATATGGGGATAGGGCAGGAAAGTGGAGTTGAGGTCGAAGATCAGCCACGATCTTATTGAATGGCGGAGCAGGCTCGAGGGGCCGTATGGTCTACTCCTACTCCTATTTCTTACATTCTTATGTTTTTATGCAACTCTATTCTCATTAAACAAGTAACACTTTGATTTGACACCTTACTTTCTTGCTAGGAGCTTGAATCACTTTCATCTTTTAGTGTTATTAGAGATCTGACTATCTTGTTGGATCATTTTCTGCAATCATTCTGCACTAATTGGTGGAATATTGGGTGAATGTGTAAGAGAAATGCACCTGCTGATTTACATGGACTAAAAATTCTAAATTCAGTACTGAATTCTTACATCACTGTTAGCTCCAGGATCAGCATGCAGGATTGAGAGAGACACCAACCCATGTTACTGTGGACCTCATTGCTTGGTGATGGATGAGGCAGCTAAGTGTTTTCCATCTAGGAGACTTAGCGGGTAATTTTAACCTAACCTACCCGGTGGGAACGGGGTGGATTTGGGTCGGATGCCCATTTTGCACTCAGCCTGATTTTATGCCCATTGACTTCAATACAGAGTGAAATCAGACGGGATGTAAAATGGACGTCTGACCCAATCCACCCCTGTTCCCTCCTGGTGGGTTAGGTTAAAATGGTTCCCTTTGTATTTTGATTCTCCAACAGTCTGCGAAAAAGAAAAAAATCACTTGCTTTGTTTTGTGTTCTCCTGACTATTTGAGGGGAGCACTTGATATTACAGGGCCCCTTTCCTTCTCCGCATGTAATTTCCACATTTCCAGGTTGATATATGTGTGTGTGTGTGTGCGTGTGTGCACTGTTGTGGCAAGTTCAAAATGACATTAAGTTAATTTCAGATCAGAAATTGTAGTTATTTTATGTACCTTATATATTTCAAATGAGGAAACCTGTAAATCATACAGACACTCAAACCTACAACACCAAATAGAAACCAATTAAATATTTCAGAAAATTCTGCAAGCCAGGGGGATAAGTACTTGAATGATGAGGTGAGCTGAATTGCTTCTTCTAGTTTCTGCTTAATATTTTTAATCTATTATTAAATTGTACTTTCTAATTTTTCTTTCTTTGGTAAAGGGAGAAGATGGAAAACCAGTTAGAGAAGGAGGCCCGGATTCGGCAGCTTATGGCTCACAATTCCCATGATTCAGCTATTGACACAGATTCCCTTGAATGGGAGACTGAAGTCGTTGAATTTGCAAAGGACAGGGTATGTTTATAAACTTTAACAGCCAGTGCTTTGGTAATTTTTTGTGACCAGCAATGGGAGCAGTCAGTGTGAAGAGTGGAATAACAGGGCTAGATACAGAGTAAAACTCCCTCCACACTGCCTCAACAACATACCTGAGAGAAATGCCCTACTGTGTCAGTGTAATTTTTTTTCCACAGCAACAGTCGATGTAGCCTGTGAGTGAGATTTCCAAATTATTAATTTGTGCTAAATTGTGATTAGTTATGTGCTGTGGGCCTGCACAGTTTTTAAGAGCTGAGTTCAGATTGTCCGTCTCATTTCAACCAGTGGAGGGCATTACTTTTATCCCTTCATTTTGGACTGGATATGAATGTAGCTCTGAGAAATGGAAGTATAATACATGCTCGCTCTCTTGTCACCTAGTCCCCTCAAATAAGAAATATTTGTAATGAAATGTTTGTGTTTTTGTTTAAAGCAACGACTTGCTTGAGACTTCAAATAAATCTAATTGATGGCAATTTTTACCATTCAGTGTTTTAACTTTTTTTTTTGATAGAGAGCAGGATGGAATCGTGTGCATTGTTACAATGGGGACGGATTTTGCTGTGAAAATAACGGTGAGGCGAACAGTGCTCACCGTTATTTATGTGCAAATAGGAAAGCAACTTCCGGCGACCGCACATGTGCAGTTAAACATAGAAATCCGGAAGTTGCTGTCCGAGATGCCCTGCTCCTCCGAAAGCTGCGTGAAAACGGCATCTCACTGTATTGCACGGCGTGATGTTCCTGTACTTAGCTCATAGGTACAGACTAAACTCAGTAAAAAAAAAGTTAGGGCTTGTCCATTCCAATGTAAGTACCCTTTTAACGGTGTGGTAAGTCTTAATTACTGCCAACCTCTCTGGCACTGAAAATTAACTTTTACAATTATGGAATCTCATTCATTCAGCTTTTAATTATTGTTGGACATTTAAAAAAAACTACATTTTGTTTTTACTTTCTGTCTCTTTTACCTCCGTCTTAAAGCAATCTTTCTTTCTCTCTCTTTGTTTTGCTTACCGTACCTGATTTGATATTGAATTCACTATTGTAACTGACACTTCCTGGTTCAGATTCTGCGCTGCTCATTAACGATGCTTCAGTCTGATTGGTTAAGGAGATACATAGCTGCTTGCCCTGGTCACACAGGTCCCAGGTGCCCTTGCCATGAAAAAGCTCATTGAAAGTCTATGGGAAAGTCTATGCCAGCTGGCACCATTCGTTCACTGCTCGCAGCAAAATCCGGCCCATTGTACCAACAGTGTAATGTGATTAATTAGCAGAATTGATTTTATTAGTTCTGTATTTTGAATATCTTTACATGTAACTTCAGAGTATATCTGCATATTTACACCTCTCATCACTTCCTTATCTCCCTCACCATTCACATTTCCAAATGTACCTCCTATCCTCAGTCACACCCCTGGGGAAAAGAAATCTCTCCTCCACAACTCTATTATCAACACACTAACTCTCAACTCTCTCACTTCTGGCCCTCCAACTGCCATGGCTTTGCTGCCTCTGTTGATGCATTCAACAACTCCCTTAGTTCTGTCTTTGATGCCGTAGCCCCTTCAAATCACTCACCATCTCCTACCCCTGCTGTTCTTAGCCAACATGCTGTATAGTGTTACTAAGGTGCAAAGTTGCCTAAAACACCCTCGGCCAACAAATGCAAGACCATTACCAGGAGTTTGGGGGCTTTGCCTGCATTGCAGTACAACTAAGGCAAGTTCATTGAACTGCTTAAGAACTTTTTTAAACTTCCTTTTTAACATCTTATTACGAACATACGTATTAGGAGCGTTCAGCCCCTCGAGCCTGCTCTGCCATTTGAGAAGATCATGGCTGATCTGAATGTAACCTCAACCGTACTTTCCCATCTACCTTTTTTTATTCGTTCATAGTATGTGGGCATCGCTGGCAAGGCCAGCATTTATTGCCCATCCCTAATTGCTCTTGAGAAGGTGGTGGTGAGGCGCCGCCTTAAACCGCTGCAGTCCGTATGGTGAAGGTTCTCCCACAGTGCTGTTAGGAAGGGAGTTCCAGGATTTTGACCCAGCGACGATGAAAGAACGGCGATATATTTCCAAGTCGGGATGGTGTGTGACTTGGAGGGGAACGTGCAGGTGGTGTTGTTCCCATGAGCCTGCTGCTCTTGTCCTTCTAGGTGGTTGAGGTCGGGGGTTTGGGAGGTGCTGTCGAAGAAGCCTTGGTGAGTTGCTGCTGTGCAGCCTGTGGATGGTACGCATTGCAGCCACGGTGCGCCGGTGGTGAAGGGAGTGAATGTTTAGGGTGGTGGATGGGGTGCCAATCAAGCGGGCTGCTTTGTCCTGGATGGTGTCGAGCTTCTTGAGTGTTGTTGGTGCTGCACTCATCCAGGGAAGTGGAGAGTATTCCATCACACTCCTGACTTGTGCCTTGTAGATGGCGGAACCCAAACTGAGCATTGGTGAGCAGGTTATTGTTGAGTAAGTGCCACTTGATAGCACTGTCAACGACACCTTCCATCACTTTGCTGATGATTGAGAGCAGACTGATGGGGCGGTAATTGGCCGGATTGGATTTGTCCTGCTTTTTGTGGACAGGACATACCTGGGCAATTTTCCACATTGTCGGGTAGATGCCAGTGTTGTAGCTGTACTGGAACAGCTTGGCTAGAGGCGTGGCTAGTTCTGGAGCACAAGTCTTCAGCACTACAGCTGGGATGTTGTCGGGGCCTACAGCCTTTGCTGTATCCAGTGCACTCAGCTGTTTCTTGATATCACATGGAGTGAATCGAATTGGCTGAAGACTGGCTTCTGTGATGGTGAGGATATCGGGAGGAGGCCGAGATGCATCATCCACATGGCACTTCTGGCTGAAGATGGTTGCAAACGCTTCAGCCTTGTCTTTTGCACTCATGTGCTGGACTCCGCCATCATTGAGGATGGGGATGTTTGCAGAGCCTCCTCCTCCCGCTAGTTATTTAATTTTCCACCACCATTCACGACTGGAAATGGCAGGACTGCAGAGCTTTGATCTGATCCGTTGGTTGTGGAATCACTTAGCTCTGTGTATAGCATGTTGCTTCCGCTGTTTAGCATGCACGTAGTCCTGAGTTGTAGCTTCACCAGGTTGGCACTTCATTTTTAGGTACGCCTGGTGCTGCTCCTGGCCTGCTCTTCTACACTCCTCATTGAACCAGGGTTGATCCCCTGGCTTGTTGGTAATGGTAGAGTGAGGAATATGCCAGGCCATGAGGTGACAGATTGTGCTATAACAATAACCTATTATAACCTTTGACTTCCTTGTTAATCAGAAATCCATCTAACTCAACCTTAAAAATATTCAATGACCCTGCCTCCACCGCTCTGTGGGGAAGGGAGTTCCACAGACTCACAACCCTCTGAGAGAAAAAATTTCTCCTCATATCCGTCTTAAATGGGAGACCCTTTATTTTTAAACTGTGGCCCCTAGTTCTAGTCTCTCCCACAAGGGGAAACATCCTCTCAGCATCTACCCCTTCTCGTTCCCTCAGGATCTTGTATGTTTCAATAAGATCACCTCTCATTCTTCTAAACTCCAGTGTATACAGGCCCAACTTGTCCAACCTTTCCTCAAAAGATAACCCCCTCATCCCAGGAATCAGTCGAGTGAATCTTCCCTGAACCGCCTCCAGAGCAATTATGTCCTTTCTTAAATAAGGAGACCAAAACTGCACACAGTATTCTAGATGTGGTCTCACCAATGCCCTGTACACTGTAGCAAAACATCTCTACTTTTATATTCCATCCCTCTTGCAATAAATGACAACATTCCATTTGCTATACCTGCATACTAACTTTTTGTGATTCATGTACTGGGACACCCAGATCCCTCTGCACCTCAGAGTTCTGCAATCTCCATTTAAATAATATACTGCTTTTCTATTCCTCCTGCCAAAGTGGACAAGTTCACATTTTCCCATTGTTATTGTTAGCAGAGCATCACGTCTCCTGTCTGTTCTCTGGTAGCATTTAAAATGTAACCAGCATTTGGACGCCCATGAACAGAGCTCTGTGCCTGTCTGCAAACGAGCACGTGCAGAGCTCTACTGCCCCATGACATGGGAGCTGGCAGTGTCACTTGGGTCTGCCGTTACTCTCTGCAGGTATGCAGACTATACAACAAATTTGTGACAGAAATATTCTGCCTGCCTTGATGAATCTTTTAGTATTGAGGAATCTGTCATTGCTTATCTTACAATTGAAAACAAAAGAATCTGTAGAATAAACTGCAGTATTTTTTTTCTGACGTAGGATGACATGGATTTGAAGGCATTAGGTTTTGATGTAGCAGGAGGGGCTGATGAACCTTATCTACCTGGAGACTCTGGGATATTTGTTATTAAGGTAGATAAAGGAAGTATTGCAGATGGAAGGTTAAGGTATGACCTGCTAATTTCTCATTTTTTGCTGATATAAAATCTCATTTTCAGAGAGAATTCTTTTTTTTCTAAAAGAAAAGTTCTTTCAAATGGTACAAAAATTGTCTTTCATGACTTTGTTTGCTGCATATTTTTATTTCTATTTTAGGGTGAATGATTGCTTGCTCAGGATAAATGATGTAGATCTTACCAACAAGGACAGAAAGCATGTAATTAAAGCAGTACTGAATGGCGGAGGGGTCATTAATATGGTAGTTCGAAGGAGAAAATCCTTGGGAGGTAGAGCTATTACTCCAGTTCATATCAACCTTGTGGGTCACAAAGGTAATTTAACTTTGATGTCTGTGTCCAAAGCAGTTTCTATCTCAAAAACTCTTAATTCACACCAGATACTAATTAACTGCTGATTCAGATGATTGTGTGCCTTTTAAAAGTGTATTTGGAATATATCGCAAATCAAATTTATGACCAGTGCCACAGTTGCTTTACTTGAAATGAATGTGTTTTGCTCATCTGCTTAATGTATTCCCACTGGTGCTGATGCCCAGTGTGTCATATGTGTTATTTACATTGGTAGTGTAGCAACACATTTGTTTCCTTAACCATGGGATGTGTTAAATAGATAGGATTTAGTAATGAGGAAAGCCGAGAGAAGGTGTGTTTGTTTACAGCTTCAGTTCTGTTGGAAGGGAAATGAACATGGTTAATTTAGGGAGGGTAACATCTGCATTGAGGATGCATCTCGTGAATAGGACCTAAGGTTTTCATTCCACTAGTTAGTTTTGCAGAGGCATATGTAACCTGCATGTCTTAGTATATAGATCCTATCTGTTGAAGGGATCAGCTGTGCTGAAAATGAATGATGTTCCCATATAGAAAAGTGACTCATTGTTAAACCTATAGCAACAACCAGTTCTCGTGTTGTATACAATTCATGTTCAAAGTATATTTTTCCAACAAAAGAAACCTTGTAAATGAAACTGCTTTGACACTGATATGAAACAGAAGTGTCAAAAATCCTAGACTGTGCTCCTTTTCCACACCATGAGCCCTGACGATCTGGTCCTTGAACCGTTGGTAACTCTGTTCTATTTGCACTTCTATTTCTTACTTGCTGCTTTGCCCTGTTTGAAGTTCTTGGGCCTGGAAAGTTTAGAAGGGCTATTTTTAGTGCTGTTGTCTCATTGGTGGATAAATCCTAAATCAGTACACCTAGATCTTTATATCTACATCTTGAGATCTTGGAAAATTAATTGGAACGTTGAGTTACACTTTATGATATCTGCCTAATGGCCTATGAAGTCAAAGAAAACTTGGACACCTCTGGCATAGAGGAGAAATTAACCTTGCTGTTAAATGGAAGTAAACTGTATTTGGTAATATTTAATGTACAGGCGTTTATTTTGATGTTAGAATGTAGGGTGAACAGCTAATACTGTGCTAATTGTGCATTTCTCTCTCTTTGCAGACATTGGAATCAGCTTGGAGACTGGAGTATATGTAGCTACTGTTGCTCCTGGCAGCCCTGCCGCCAGAGAAGGATCCTTAACGGTGGGAGACAGACTCATTACAGTTAGTAGTCTGAATTTACGGCTGTGCCCAAAGTACATACAGTTTTCCCCTCTGGCGAAGCAGCATGTTGGAGCTGCAGCATGCTGTGCCATGCGAGTAATAGGACATAGATTCAGTTCCCTCATTCCACTGAGTTTCCAATCTCAGTTATGCTGCTGTGGGAGATAGAAAGTGGAAATCAGACATCCCTCTAAATTAGGGTACGGCAGATAGGAAATGTAGGCTGATGCCTATAGCAACAGGTAATCATAAACATATGTATAATGTGAAAGGTCAGCATTGACAAAAGCTGAAAAGGATTTAAGTGATCATTGCTCATATTCTGAAAGCATTTAGTTATTGTTGTAATGAATTGGATAGCCCAGTGATGAAGGATAGAATACTAGAGCCTGGTCTTCAGTTGCTTCCAAGCCTTTATTCACAATGATCCACATTACCCACTGTTCACCCTCCAGATAAGCTCTCATATAAATGGATACAAGAGAGTCCCCAATTGATACGCACCACCTGAATACAATTAACATTAATATAAATCATTTGGATACAATTAACAAGTGTAGGGCAGCTATTAATAAAGCAAACATTATATAGACAATGTACAAATCAGTGGTAGGGCCACACAGTAGTCAGGCCAGTTTTGAAGTACAGGGTCCAATTTTGGTCACTCTATTTCAAAAAGGATATAGATGTTTTAGAAAGGACATTAGAAAAGAGTGACCAAGATAATTCTAGGCCTTAGGGGACTGAATTATGAAGAAAGGGTCAAGCAACTAAACATATTTTCATTGGAGAAAAGGCTAAGGGGAGACATGACACGGGTATGGATGAGATGGAAGTATTCAAGTTATTTATCATAGTGCATAAACTTAATTCTCATTATTTATCAGATAGTGTAACCACTAATTTTGGAAACTGCAGAAAGACTGTCGCTGTTGATATTTATGTACTCTGTGTGAGTGTATGTCTACATTTGTGTACTCGGTTATTAATTAGTTTTTCTCTTTCACAGATAAATGGTATTGCACTAGAAAACAAATCGCTGACAGAATGTGAAGCTTTGTTGCGAAATTGCAGGGATTCTGTCAGTCTTTCACTGATGAAGGTATGGTTTGCATGAAATGTTTTTATTACATGATGAATATGTCAAGCCGGTCCAAAATGTTCTCTCTGAAGCACTTGCTATCTTCAAATGTTCCATCTTTAAATTACCTTGCATTGTTATGTTCATGTATTCTGTTCAGTTATATTTGTATTGTATGCCTCTGCAGAACAAATATCAAACCAATTCAGATGTAGGTAAACAAACTGTTTAGTAATATTGTAAATTTCAGCCAGAAGTGCCGAGTGGATGATCCATCTCCGCCTCCTCCCGATATCCCCACCATCACGGAAGCCAGTCTTCGGCCAATTCGATTCACTCCACGTGATATCAAGAAACGGCTGAGTGCACTGGATACAGCAAAGGCTATGGGCCCTGACAACATCCCAGCTGTAGTGCTGAAGACTTGTGCTCCAGAACTAGCCACGCCTCTAGCCAAGCTGTTCCAGTACAGCTACAACATTGGCATCTACCCGACAATGTGGAAAATTGCCCAGGTATGTCCTGTCCACAAAAAGCAGGACAAATCCAATCCGGCCAATTACCACCCCATCAGTCATCAATCATCAGCAAAGTGATGGAAGGTGTCGTCGACAGTGCTATCAAGCGGCACTTACTCACCAATAACCTGCTCACCAATGCTCAGTTTGGGTTCCGCCAGGACCACTCGGCTCCAGACCTCATTACAGCCTTGGTCCAAACATGGACAAAAGAGCTGAATTCCAGAGGTTAGGTGAGAGTGACTGCCCTTGACATCAAGGCAGCATTTGACCGAGTGTGGCACCAAGGAGCCCTAGTAAAATTGAAGTCAATGGGAATCAGGGGGAAAACTCTCCAGTGGCTGGAGTCATACCTAGCACAACGGAAGATGGTAGTGGTTGTTGGAGGCCAATCATCTCAGCCCCAGGACATTGCTGCAAGAGTTCCTCAGGGCAGTGTCCTAGGCCCAACCATCTTCAGCTGCTTCATCATTGACCTTCCCTCCATCATAAGGTCAGAAATGGGGATGTTCGCTGATGACTGCACAGTGTTCAGTTCCATTCGCAACCCCTCAAGCAATGAAGCAGTCCGAGCCCGCATGCAGCAAGACCTGGACAACATCCAGGCTTGGGCTCATAAGTGGCAAGTAACATTCGCGCCAGACAAGTGCCAGGCAATGACCATCTCCAACAAGAGAGAGTCTAACCACCTCTCCTTGACATTTAACGGCATTACCATCGCCGAATCCCCCACCATCAACATCCTGGGGGTCACCATTGACCAGAAACTTAACTGGACCAGCCATATAAATACTGTGGCTACAAGAGCAGGTCAGAGGCTGGGTATTCTGCGGCGAGTGACTCACCTCCTGACTCCCCAAAGCCTTTCCACCATCTACAAGGCACAAGTCAGGAGTGTGATGGAATACTCTCCACTTGCTTGGATGAGTGCAGCTCCAACAACACTCAAGAAGCTCGACACCATCCAAGATAAAGCAGCCCGCTTGATTGGCACCCCATCCACCACCCTAAACATTCACTCCCTTCACCACCGGCGCACTGTGGCTGCAGTGTGTACCATCCACAGGATGCACTGCAGCAACTCGCCAAGGCTTCTTCGACAGCACCTCCCAAACCCGCGACCTCTACCACCTAGAAGGACAAGGGCAGCAGGCACACGGGAACAACACCACCTGCACGTTCCCCTCCAAGTCACACACCATCCCGACTTGGAAATATATCGCCGTTCCTTCATCGTCGCTGGGTCAAAATCCTGGAACTCCCTTCCTAACAGCAATGTGGGAGAACCGTCACCACATGGACTGCAGCGGTTCAAGAAGGCGGCTCACCACCACCTTCTCGAGGGCAATTAGGGATGGGCAATAAATGCTGGCCTTGCCAGCGACGCCCACATCCCATGAACGAATAAAAAAAAAATGTCACCGAGATTAAATTTTGTAAAGCATAGAATGATTCCCTTAATTTACTTGGTGTTTTTTTTCCTTTTCTATGGTACACCTAAAGATGTCTTAATAAGATGCCCATCTGTATCACTGAATCCAATCTATTTTTTTTATTCGTTTATGGGATGTGGGCGTCGCTAGCAAGGCCAGCATTTATTGCCCATCCCTAATTGCCCTTGAGAAGGTGGTGGTGAGCCACCTTCTTGAATCGCTGCAGTCCGTGTGGTGAAGGTTCTCCCACAGTGCTGTTAAGTAGGGAGTTCCAGGATTTTGACCCAGCGATTATGAAGGAATGGCGAAATATTTCCAAGCTGGGATGGTGTGTGACTTCGAGGGGAACGTGCATGTGTAATTAATAATTAAAAGTCTTGCAGCTTGTTCAGATCTGTAATCCCCTGAAGAGCCTCCCTTTCCCAATGAGTAAGGTTGCATCAGACCTCGTGTGGCCCTCATCTGGTAGTCAACAGGTGGACAGTATATTACAGGGCGGTTACCTTTGACAGTGATAACAGATATGTCCCTGACAGTGTCGATCTGCAGGAAGAGTGGGCTCAGAGAAAAAGAGCAATAAAAACACCCATTTAGCACATTAGTTATTTGTAAATATGTGCAGAAATACGAGATTTGGAACACTTCCATACCATGGGACATGACAAGTCCTCTGTATGTGTGGTTGTAGAACACTGCAGTGGCCTGCTACACTAACCAATGTTGGGGAGGACACTCATCCCTGTTTCCTTTTTGATTATGCTGGTGGCTAGATTACAAGATTACACTTTCAGTTTAGCATTTATCCAGGGTAAGCAATAGAGCAGCCAATTCTCTTAGTCAGTTGTTGGTTCACCTTTGCGAGTAGAACATCCACTCAGAGACAGTTTAATACATTTTCAGTAGTTTGACATATCCAGAGATAGACTTTCTGGACAATCAACAGCTGTTAGATTTCTGCTGAAAATTGAGCACAATTATCCATTATTCACTGCTTTATCATGCACTATACTGTTCCTGAGAGAAGATATTCAAGTATAGATTTAGGAGGGGAGAGGCTCCTGCTTAGGAGCTATAACACCAACAAAGAACCATGGGTGTGTTAAGGGTTATTCCATGCTTACTGGGCATTAGCTTCCAATTTATAGTGTAAGCAAGACAGCTACATGGTGCCGTTCTCTTACACTTATTAAACATTACTATCTCGATTTAACTACAGCACGAGTACAGATGGATTGTGACAGCTGGTGTTACGGCTACTCTGCAGGAGTTTCCCCTTCCTAAATCTAAACTACTTGCATATGCTCCCATGATGTGTGGAGAATGTAGAATGAAGAAGAAAGATATATTGCCTGCCTTGAAAGGTTGTCTTGGTTCTTTGAATGTATCCTGCACACAACCCCACCCTGCAAAGGTGTAGCAGTGGATAGCTTCAGTTTTGATTTAGGTCAAAGTGAATATGCATAGAAATGTAGTCCTGTGTCTTCATGCAATGCAAGAGTAGGCTACACCACCTATCTGCTCAGTGCATTGTTTTCCCAGAATCTATCAAGCTCGGCTATACTTTTGTAGCGTGTGGAGAATTCATACAATTTGAAAAATGAGTAAGACCCTCCCAGGTAGATACTATCTTATTATTGAAAGCATAGTTGCACAATATGATAATATATTGGATAGATATAGAGACTTTGCACCCATCCACATATACAGACTGATTATATTTTTTATTAAAATGCCCATAGTGAAGATGAGTTCCTCATCAAAACCAAATATTTCAAGAAACTAATTGCAGTTCTGATAACTGTCATCTGAAGCAAAAACATTCTACAACATAGTTCAAATTTGTGGAATTTGAATTTGTCCTTGAATAGCATTTTAAAAAAAGTTCAGTCCCCACTACTTATACGTCTCACGTTTATGGCGGGCACCCGTCTATACCACGCAATTAATGATAATTTTCCATCACCGTAGAAATCAATTACAAAGGTGCCGCTTACAATGTATTAAGTGCATCGGCTAATTCGGGCAGACTCAGCTGTTCAATAAGCTCTTCGCAGCAATTACCGTAATCCTCTGTACTAATATTTCAAAAGCTCAGCAAAACAAACTATTTGTTCTTCTGGTTCTGAGCATCTTATACCTGTATTTAGATATGGGCTTTCTAACTGCACTGAAGAGGTACCGCAAACCTAAAAATAGTTATTTAACAGCTTGGACACGGAGCTCTTATAATGAGAACATTTCGGTGCTATTTCCTTCGAAACAAACTTTTTCATTGCATCCAGCCACTATTCATAGATACTGTTAAAATTACTGCTCGGGTATTTTTTTTCTGGTATATGTATCTCCTTTATTTAAGTTTAGAAATACCAGTTATATTGTCCACCACTTATAGTGGACAAATCGCGATAACACCAATGCGCCCACTACAGCGGTGAGAACTGTCGCAAAAATTAAGAAATAGTAAACATTTCGATCCCGATTAAATTGTTCCGTTTTACATTCACGTGTGTTGTTACCATTTGGTAGATCATATGTCCACAGCAATAAGTTTTGTAAGTTTGCTGAATTTAAGAGTAGCTTTTCTTTTGAAATATAGAAATATTCAGTTACATTTAGTTTTTATCTAGTTGCAGATACAACTGATGCAGTCTCCTTATCTGTTGAGGCAATATTTTGGCACATAAGCTATGGTAGTTGAATAGTATTGTGGATTACTGGAATGAGTACTGATTTTTTCCCCCCTCTTTGAAGGTGGTTCCTCAGAGTTCCTCTTGGAGTGGACAGAATATACTTGAAACGCTAAAGGAGTCTGAGAAATCTGGTAACTGTCGGGTTCATGAGTCGGAAGTACAGGTTCCCAATAGTCGAAACTTGAAACACAACAGCTCAACACAGACGGACATTTTCAATACAGACTCGAGCATACTTGACAGCAAAAATGATAGAGCCGATCACAAAGATGGCTCTTATTGTGAATACAAACAATTTTCAAGCCGTTCTTTGCAGCCTAATACACATAGGACAGCTGAACATACTTGCCACAATTATTCAGACCATAAAGCTGGTCCTTTCACCCCAGAGATATTTTCTGATAGAGGTTATGGAATTGTGGAACACGATAAAAGACGCTTCACCTTTGACCCAACAGTTGCGGACTGTGTGATGGTGGAGACCAGTGTTGAAAAAGGGCATAGTTCTAAACACAATGGTGGCACCTGGCCTAAAATGATGGTGGATGTTTCACCTTCTGAACCTGGGAAACTCTCCATATTCAAACTGCCAAAACAGAGGAAGCCCATCTTTGATCCAGATACCTTCAAGAGGCCGCAGACTCCTCCAAAGATGGATTATCTCTCTCCAACACAAAAACAGACACATTCTTCACAGTCTTCAAAGGGTGAATCTGGTTCAACGCCCCCCACACCTCCTAAGAGGAGTGATTCATTCAAATTTAAACACAAACAACAAACTAGCTCTGCTTCAGACTCTACAATAACCACTGGGTCTCCTCCGACCAGCCCTGCAGGGCCTCAATCCCCTGTTAACCTTGGAGTAAAACAGGAGACCCCACATGAAGCTCATGATAGAAATGCTGGCCACTATCAGCCTACTCAGTACTTCGAGGGGAGTGCTTTAATGTCTTCGAGGACTTCCTCTGAGGAGGAAGGTAACCAGCGAGTTGAGGAGGTAGAGCCTGTGAACAGACGTCGACCAAAATCTGCTCCTGCTTTAAGACCGAGCAAACTTGTTCCCTTGACCATCTCTGGACTGTCCCCTCAGGTAGGTAATGGTATTTGATCTGTAAATAACAGAAATTTCTTTTCCATTTTTTTAAAGACTATTGTGAATGGTAGTAACTTTGTAGACATGGAAAAGGTTACAAAGTCGATTTTCGCAATCATCACTTTAAGGCTACTGCTCAGGTAATTCCTGCGGAAAGATATTGGGCTCGATTTTGGGATCGTGTTTCCGGCGGGTTCCCAGCGGGGTGGCCCCGAAAATCCCGATATCTGGTCACGTGACCGGATCGCGACGAAATCCCGGCCACTTCCGGGTACCGCGCTGACGTGCGGGGCTGCGCGCGCAAGCCCCGCTGGTGGGAATCCCGCAGGCAATTAAAGCCAGCGGGGTTCCACTTGAGAGTACTTACCTTGCTCGTTGTGGTCAGTTAATGAGCTGAAGCAGCTGTCAAAAGAGGAAGTGTGGGATTTTCGGTTCAAGGCAGTGAGTTTCCCACACTGGGGGAAACAGTCCCTCCTCAACCAGGCGTGTTGCAGCCAGCAGCCTGTGGCAGGTGCCAAGGTGCGCTCCACGGGGGAGAGCCCTCACCCACGCAGGAGGCCACCGCGTCACATAGGGCAACCCCTGCCCTCCACCACCCCCCGCCAAGCCAGAGGACAGACCGACACGAAACCGCAGCCCCAGTCCGAGGAACCACCCACCTACCCTGCACAACCCCTCAGACCAACACCTGCCAGATGGGTGGTGTGTGGACACCCTCGGAGGACGAAGAGCATGACCAGCCCCAGCAGCCTCGCAGTCCACGCCGTCCGCCGCAGAGACGTGGATCCCCCCAACACGGTGTTGTTGCACGCCCACCTGCACAGCAGGAGGGAGGGCTACCGCAGAGAGAGACGCATCGCAGAGGGCACTACCCTCGCCACAGGGTCAATTAGAGACTAATTTTTGGGGGTCAGAGATAATACATTCTATTATCTGGGCATCTCTTGAATTGACTTCCCAAAAGAGGGCCATTGGATCAATTTGGCTTAGTTTGATCATTGTAGGTGCAGAAACATCTGGGAGATATGTTGCTGTTCAGATTTCTGAAGTTAACAAAGGGACTGCAGACAATGCCAAACTGATGGTATGCGACCAACATGAGAAAAGGCCTCAGCAGTAGTGCACTGTTAGGTAGTGTGAAACTAAGTAGGAGTGGAACCATTCAGGAGATAGAACCTTACATCCTTTTGATCACTATAAATGCAATATTACCTGGATAGTTTTAAATTTTTAAGGGCTGTTATAAGAGAATATTAGCAGATAGGAACACATATAAATGTGCCAATCTGTTTGACCAGAATGCAAAATAATTTGTCTTTCTTGCCAAATTTCTCCCCTACCCCTCTCTTTAAGGCACTGATTGCTGGGGTACAGTTCCACAGGTACAGTTTATCCATGGTACTTCATCATGCGGACATTATTCATGCGTGAGCCTGGATAGTGAGTGTTGGCATTCTATTTGATCATTGGAGCCATCACAGTAAAACTTCATCCTGTCAAACGTGAAAAATATGCACCTGGAATTTCCATAGGGGTTCTCTGGCGGGAGATTAACGGAACAACTGGAGAAACGGTGTGAACAACTAAAAATGACCATTTATGCTGTTTCTCTTTGGGGTTGAATCGATCTCCCATTGAAATTGTGGCAGGGGATTGGGAGAACCCCACAGGACTATAGGGCCAAAGACTTTTTTCAGCTGGACGCACAAGTTTCACTGTCTATGCAGGAGTGTAAAATGAACTATATGCGTTATGAGGAATGATGTTTCAGAATGCAGGATTAAATCTGTTGAATCATAGAATGATTACAGCACAGAAGGAGGCCATTCGGCCCATCGAGCCCGTGTCGGCTCTTCATAAGAGCAATCCAATTAGTCCCATTCCCCTGCCCTTTCCCCGGAGCCCTGCAATTTTTTTCCCTTCAAGCATTTATCCAATTCCTTTTTGAAAGCCACGATTGAATCCGCTTCCACCACCCCTTCAGGCAGCACAATCCAGTCATAATTACTCACTGCGTAAAAAAGTTTTTTCTCATGTTGCGTTTGGTTCTTTTGCCAATCACCTTGAATCTGTGTCCTCTGGTTCTCGACCCTTCTGCTAATGGGAACGGTTTCTCTTTATTTACTTTATCTAAACCCTTCATGACTTTAAACAACACTTCGATCAAATCTCCTCTCAACTTTCTCTGCTCTAATAAAAACAACCCCAGCTTCTCCAGTCCATCCACCTAACTGAAGTCCCTCATCCCTGGAACCATTCTAGTAAATCATTTCTGCACCCTCTCTAAGGCCTTCATGCCCTTCCTAAAGTGCGTTGCCCAGAATTGGACACAATACTGCAGTTGTGGCCGAATCAGTGTTTTATAAAGGTTCAACATAACTTCCTTGCTTTTGTATTCTATGTCTCTATTTATAAAGTTTTTTTAACTGCTTTCTCAACCTGTCCTGCCGCCTTCAAAGATTTGTGCACATATAGCCCCGGGTCTTTCTGTCCCTGCACCCACTTTAGAATTGTACCATTTAGTTTATATTGCCTCTCCTCGATCTTCTTGCCAGAATGTATCACTTCTCATTTCTCTGTGTTAAATTTCATCTGATGGTCCGCCCATTCCACCAGCCTGTCTATGTCCTCTTGAATTCTATTACTATCCTCACTGTTTACTGCATTTCCAATTTCTGTGTCATCTGCAAATTTTGAAATTGTGCCTTGTATACACAAGTCCAAGTCATTAATATATATAAAAAAAACAGCGGTCTCAGTACCAACCCCCGGGGAACACCACTGTATACCTTCCTCCAGTCCAATAAACAACTGTTCGCCACTACTCTCTTTCCTGTCACTTAGCTAATTTCATATCCATGCTAAACTGGCCCTTTTATTCCATGGGCTTCAATTTTGCTGACAAGCCTCTTATGTGGCACTTTATCAAACGCCTAAGACGAATTGTCCTGTTCGCAAAGTTTGTCTCACAGTCTGGCATCAGGGGTATGAACACCATATTATTTGTGGTGTGGTCAGATATTTAAAGATTTAACATTTGTGAAAAAAGAAAATGACTGCCCACAATTTAGCAAATGTATTTGTGCACAAGTGAGCATCTCAAGCTGAACATACTCCAAATGTAATCCATTCATGTCCAGTCATCTGTGAAGCAATTTCTGCAGTCAGAATTGTGTGCTACAAACTGGTATAGTGATAAACCTGAAGCAACTCCAATGACCTTCTCGGTAGCAGGTTAATAAATGCAGTGACCTACTGGAATTGCAATCCCATCTCAGGAGAATGCAGCTCGAACTCGAGTGTGTTTGCCTACCTTCTGAGACAGGTATCTGCTCTCGCATATGCAAGCAATGATTTAAAGTAGAAAGCAGAACTTGTTTATATGTAATTAATTATTAAAGCATTGTGTTGACTTATTTTTGAGGGTGGTCTCGTGAAGAAGCTTCTTTAGTCAGAAGTAGAATTCTGGGGAACTGAAGAAAATTAAGGAGCTGAGTTGAGCACATCTTCAGTCATCATTACATGCAGCTCAAGTGCTTCAGCAAAACAGTTAACATCTGCTTTGTGTTTGAATTTGGTCCCTTCACATTGTTAGACTTCGCACATTCATGCAGCCACTTTGCCTAATGATTTCAGCAGTACTTGATACAAATGGTTATTTAAAATTGAACAGAAATAGATAAGCAAAAACAGGGTGGATTTTTAAGTTAGTCACTCATTACTCCTTTTTCACCCATTTGATTTTTAGAAGGGATACTGTTGGGGAGACTTCTTTAACATACTCCTGCAACCTAAATCAATAATGGCAAATACTTCAAATTCTGACAAATATTGAATGTTTTATTTTTAAATATCTGAATTTAAATTATGAATAATTGCAGAATTATGTAGATACAAAGATAGTAAAGTCAAGATTACAATGGAATAGGTGTTACTGAATGATAGGGACAGATTCCCTGATGGTTGTACAGCATGCTGCTATGGGGCAGTATTATCATCAAGGGCAACTTAATAGTCCTGCTACAGCGAGTAAGATTAGTATTAAAATAAAGTTATATTATCCAAACCATTCGGTTGAGCATCAGAGTTGTGATCATAGCTGGTTGCACTGACTTAGAAAAGTGCAGTATGGGAAACAGCAAAAGTTGCTGGAGGAAAGCTGCTTGAGAAGCAGACAGACAAGAATTCCTTGAAGAAGGCTGTTTAAAAACTAAGAGAAGGATGCACATTGCAAGGATATAATTAAAATGATGAGAGAGATGGAGGGAAGTAATAGAGTTCCAGTGCACTAAGCCCCACAGTGGTTGGATGCCGAGGGAAGTTCAGGGACATCCAAATGTAGAAAGAGGGAAATTCTGAGCAAAATCAACCTAGTCTGTGCTTGCACATTTGCTGGTTGTGGAAAAGCAATGACAAAGGGCACGAGTGGGTTCCCTTTTTAGCAGGGTAAAAATGGTGTGGCACTGAGAAACAGGGATAGAGTAATTAAGATGCCGTACAGAAAAAGTGGTAACGAGGTGCTGGAAAAATATGAAAAAGCTGGTTCAGAAAAGAATCTGGGAAACCCTTGCGTCTTTTCATGAGGAATCGTTACACCACAGATGATTTGAGTGCCACTATTTATATTCACAGGAAAATGTTGATCCTCACTCGCACTATGACAGTCTTGCAACTCGCTCACCAATTCCCAAATACAATACAAGTGAAGAACGCCTGTCTTTGGAACTACATGAATGGCACCGGTACACACCAAAACGCTCACATAGGCACAGTGGTGGCTATGTATCTACAATGTATAATGGTCCAGCATCGGCAGGTTGGTTAACAAAACTAAATCCTTTGGATATCTGGTGCTATATTAAGGAACATACTTAACACCCCTTTGCATTCATTTCCTTTTCATATTTTGAACCATCGTCCTGATCCATTTCTTTCTTGAAATGTCATTAAAAATGTGCAGTAAAAACTTTTGGATATAGAATTTAAATTGGAGGGTTATTGTCAATCATTATTTAAAATATTTACTTTGCCAAATCTAAATTTTATCAGCCAACCAATACTCCAATTGAATTAGTGGATGTTCGGTTTGTACAAATGAAAAATGTTAGAGCTTTTAGCTAAGGAATGTACACAACAAATTGAGTATCAATAGATAGAATAGGTCTCTAGTCTCTCGATGCAGACATACTTGCTACGACTATAGTAGTTTATATGTACTAGGTTGAAATTGTAAATTTCAATGCAGAGACCAAAGGACTTTCAAATGTTATCTGAAGTTAGATTTATCTCAGATGCATTTTGGAAGGAAGAGTGAGGAAAGGCAATATAAACTAAATAGTACAATTTTAAAGGGGATGCAGGAACAGAGAGACCTGGGGGTTAACATACACAAATCTTTGAAGGTGGCAGGACAAGTTGATAAGGCTGTTAAAAAAACATATGGAATCCATGGCTTTTTAAATAGAGACATAGAGTACAGAAGCAAGGAAGTTATGCTAAACCTTTATAAATCACTGGTTAGGCCTCAGCCTGGAGTCTTGCCTTCAGTTCTAGGGACCGCACTTTAGGAAGGATGTCAAGGCCTTGGAGAGGATGCAGAGGAGATTTACTAGAATGGTACCAGGGATGAGGGACATCAGTTATGTGAAGAGACTAGAGAAGCTGGGATTGTTTTCCTTAGAGCAGAGAAAGTTAAGGGGGGAGATTTGATAGAGATGTTCAAAATTGTATGGGGTTTTGATGGAGTAGATGGGGAGAAACTGTTTTCTCTGGCAGGAGGGTCAAGTATGAAGTTTTCATTGGATGCCCCTCTTTACCTAGGTCCATTTTGCAAATTGACAAATGACTAATAGGATGCTTAATCTGAACTGTTGGCTTTTTGTGAGCATTGCTTACTTTTTCTGCGTCAGTTTTGTCATCATTGAAGGATATATAAATGAAGGTATTTGTTTAGTTGGTGTGACCATTTTAGTTTAATTTCTACCTTTTTATATACAGGCAGTGTACAGAGAAGCTTTGTGCCTTGTCCAGCAGTGACAGCGGTCCTGAGGAATCCAAATGTTCCTTTCTTCACTGTTCGCAGTCGTATGGTCCACAGTGCCAACTATCCTTCCATGGCTAGTCAGATGTGCTATCCACATCCACAGCATAAGTATTAATCACCCAAATAGATTTGATTAGCAATCCAGATTCCCTACCCCTGCTGAGCCCTCTTGTGCACTTAAACTTTTATTTTTTTAAAAAGTCTAAAAAAAATGCACATATAATGTATTTGCAACATGTAATGTGCATATACACTACAAGCATGCTTCTACACAGATTTTTTAAAAATGAAACTATTAATGGGCCTATGCTCCTGATTATAGCTCTAGTTCTTGGGTTTGATTCAATGTTAGTGGCTTAAAACAAGTAATTTAAAACCATTATTATGTTCTGATAATATACAATTAAGAAGTTTATTATACAAACTTTTTCTGAACATTTGTGACAGTAAAAACATATTAGTATCAAATTATAAAGTTATCTATTCTCAGTATGAAAATTCTGACTTGAGTATTCTACAGCAAGTCAGAAAACCTTTTAAAATCATTTACAGTTTGTTTTCCTCCCCTTTAAAGTAGAACAAGGAACCATTCATCAACTGAAAGCTTTAATGGTTCTCCACGGACCAGGCACAGGCCTCAGAGTGCAATTTGCTTTCCAGAATCTGTGCATGCCTTTGACAGTTTTAGGTGAGAATACTTAAAACATTTATTATAGTTATAGTGTGGCTGAACTGTACTTATCAAAAATTTAAAATGCCAAAATATATACTTTGAAGCAGCTTAAAAATAGTACTTTAAAGTAACAAAGCATTGAATGCGCTACTACTACACAACAACTTAGATTTATATAGCACCTTTAATCTAGAAAACATCACATACCGCTTCACAGGCATAATCAAAAAAACGGATGCTGAGCTAAAGAAGAAGGTATTAGGAAAGGTGACCAAAAGCTTAGTCAAAAAGGCAGGTTGTAAGGAGGGCCTTAATGGAGGAAAGGGAAGGGATGTGGAGAGGCAGAGAGTTTTAGGGAGGGAATTCCAGAGTGTGGGGCCTAGGCAGCTGAAGGCAGAAACAACAATAGTAGGTCGAAGGGAGAGGAGTGCACAAGAGATGAAAGTCAGATTTTCGGAGATTTTAGGGGGAGGGTTATAGGGCTGGAGGAGGTTACAAAGATGGGGATAGGGCAAGACCATGAAGGGATTAAAACACAAGGATCAGAATTTTAAATTTAAGGTCTTGGGAGACTGGGAGATGGCTGATCTGGACTTGGTGCAGGATAGGATACTGGTAATAAAAATTTGGATCCTATGAAGTTAATGAAGGGTGGAGGATGGGAGGACGGCCAGAGTGCATTGGAATGGTTGAGTCTGGAAAAAGGGATGGATGAAGGTTTCAGCAACAGATCGGCTGAAGCAGGGTGGAGGCAGGGTGGAGATGAAAGTAGGCAGTCTTTTTGATGGGGAGCATACGGGGTCAGATACTCAGCTCAGGGTTGAATACTGGAAAGATGGACACGATTTTGGTGGTGGCAAAACGTTCTAGGACTTTGAAGACGAAAGGGAGGTTGGAGATAGGACAGAGGAGGGGAATCATTACGGTGGTTTTGAAAGGGAAAGGGACAATACTTGAGGAGAGACAGCCATTCACAATATCAACTTGCATGGGGATCAGGGAGAAAAGTTGGGTGGTCAGCAGTTTAGTGAGAAGAGATTCAAGGGAAGTCGGTCTTATGGACAAAATGTGCTCATCCCTGTGACTCACAAGCTGCAGAATTGGTTGTAAAAGTTAGAAAATATGGCCTGCAGAACTGCTAGATGGAGAAATAGAACGATGGTTGGTTTTGGCCACGTTGTAAGAAGGGGACTAAATTGATTTAATATTACTTCTCATTTCTAAATTAATGCTTTAAATTTGCACTTTTGTTGTATAATTTTACTTGCTGGTATAAATAAACATTTAACTAGAATGGACTAAAACTTGTTTTATTGTTTAGTCCACAACATCATGCACATCACAGCTTGGATCTGACTGGCCCAGACCACAAACACTCAAGTGATTTGTCTGAGTCCTCCAGAAGCACCACACCACATGGAACACAATCTCTGCCTGCCAGTGCGCGTATTGGTAACTCTTCATTTGTTTCTTTAATTTTATTTGAATACTGCCTGATTTCTTTTCAGAAGAGTGATCAATGAATCTTTCCTTTTGAATTTTCAGCAGGTTCATCAAGCAGCCTGGCTTTTGCTCCCAGTAAAAGTGGACGGATTCGAATCCCTTCCAACACCCGATACCCTCGATTGACAACAGGTTCTGACAGAGGTAATCTTTCCCATACGCAGTTTAGATGTTACAAACATTCTGTTCATTTTGCTCCCCATATTTTTCCCTTTTCTCTGGGACACAGGAAGGAGGAGGTGAGTAAGATATCAGGTGGATGCCTGGTGCACAGCCAGATGCAGTTGACTGTGGCTGTCATGAATCTTTGTCCAACCACAGCAAGTGAGCATGTAAGAATGGTTTCTAAAACCTTGAAGGGTTTGTGCTGTGATATGATGGTTGCTTTTGCCATGGAGATCTGAAATGACGCACTTTGAGTTTCATATCATAGTGCAAGGAGGTTTTCTATTTGAATTACACCAGGTTATAAATCAACTATTACTAAAGATGTTTAAGTCCTTGTAACTGTTTTGATGTTGCTCCATTCATGATATTGCAGACAGCTGATAGTTTGGTCATATCTCTGCAACATTGTAGGGGATGGATTCCAGTTTAGAGTCTGTCAACTAAATTCCAGTTGATTGATTTTTAATGGTTTTATTTGTACATATCTCAGAAGTAAAAGATGGTTTTTGCTTGCAGTCTGCCAAACAAATAGAGCTGTAGTGTGTGGACTATATTGGGTGTTCATAGTCTTCCTAGTGTGCTATTGTTGTCAACTGTAACATGTTAAACCAATTATTCTTGTGGATCTCTCTATATCCAATCATCTTTGTTAATTGCTTGACACAGTCCGGCATGGATGTGATGACCGAGCCAAGACACTACTGTCGGCCTTCAGCCTTCCTACGCTATCCGATTAAGAATGATTAAATTTGCCCCTCCAGGAGGAGGATGCAGAGGCCTGTGAATAAGTGTTTTGTGTGAATAATTTGGGGAATACATTTTCACTCCTTAAATCAGATCAATGCAAGTCTGCATCTTTCAACATCAGAAGCAAAAGCAGACTCTAAAATGGTGGAAGTGCCAGTCTATGGAAGGAGTGGAATGACAATCATTTTATTTTTTCATTAAGAGCAGTATGGCACTTGCTCTTTCTTTTGAGTACGTCTACTTTTGTGTTGCTACGGTAACTGTTTGGCATCTAAGCTGTTACCACACCTCAGACCTCACCTCTTGTCTCACCAAAGCAAGGAGCCAACCATTTCCAATCTATGTTTATCACACACAAACTGACACTCCAAAAAGAATTCTACCTAGGATACTAGTGCATAGATCATCTTTGTTGCCAAACACTTCATAATTCTGATGCATAAAGTGGAGTCTGTTGTGTTATGTTAGAAGTTGAATCATTTTCATATTATTTGTTTGGTAGATTCTGACTTGTAGTATGACACAGAATTCTTTAAAGATCATGTAAAGTGGAAGTTGCCAATATTGCTGACACTCAGAATATTTTAAAGCAATTGTGCAGGTGACTCTTCGAAGAAAATCAAGAATTAAGATTTCAGTGACCTTTCTATTTCACAAAAAAGAATGTTGACCCACACAGGACACTTTTAAAATATTCAAAAGAACGGAATTTTTGAAGACAGTGAGTAAATGTTCAACCGCAGATGTTTAAATGAGTTGGTACTTGAGATGCGCTTCAGATTAAATTGAATATCCCTCTCGGGAATTACTGCAACCAACACACAGGGGCTTTTTTTTGTTTTGAAGAGAGGTTTCCTAATAATCCACTTTCTTGTTGATGTGTTTACAATCAGGCTCAGAACGCAGCAGTCCCAGTTTGATTACACCCCCACAGTCACCAATGAATCTGGAGACATCTTCATTTGGCAGCAGCCAATCACAGAGTTCAATTTCTTCTTTAACTAAGATCTCCATCAGTCCTGTATCAACAGGAGAACACAGGAAAGACAGGTATGAGTGGCCTGTCTTAAATATACATTTTATTTTTAGAGTTGTGTGACTTCCTGCCTTTCCTCCTTTGTACTTTTATTTATAATCAATAGTACTCACTAAAATGCACAGAGCATTGTCAGCACAGGATTGTGTATGACACAAATGGACTTTTACAACAGAGATTATGGCCGAGCTTCTCGATGGCAATCCATTAAAATGAATGGGCTACTGCTAGTGTTACGATTGGGAAAACTTGGACTGATCAGTCCATCCATGCGAAGGGTAATTCAGATCAACCAAGGAAATTGCTGACAAAATCCTCACATGTTATGAGTATAATTGAGCCTTAAATTGTTTCCTAACTTTGACATTTACAAGTGGAAACTTAACCAATTTGAATTAAACAAATTGTTTTTTTTATTTTGTGCTACTCATTATCCAGTCTACTCTCATGACACTGTGGCGGGGGTGGGGGGGGGGGTCAGACTCCATGGGCTCGATTTTGCAATGGTAGCGGGTTGGCAGTGGGGGGACGAAGGTGCGCGTGGCAAATCCGCATGAACAAAACTTACCATTTCCGACGCGTTTGCATGTTGATTGATGATAATTAACATCCTCTCTGGGTTTTGCGCCCGGCGGCCAGCCAGATTGACAGGCTGGCTGCCGTCAGGAGCTACAACATAAAGGTGGGGTGGGGGGGGGCGCGAGAAAGAGAGAGAGTGAGACGTCATCTGGCACTGGACTGGAAGACCGGGGTGGGAGAGTGGTAGATCCGGCGCTGGACTGGACTGGGCGGAGAGGGGAAGATCAGGAGGATATCGGGGGGGGGGGGGGGGGGGGGGGGAGTGAAGAGGGGGACATCGGGGGGGGGGCGGTGAAGAGGGGGATATTGGAGCAGGGTGCAAAGGTAGGTTCATTTAGTGTTTTCGCTTCCATCTATGGCCTTTTATTTAATTTATTTAGTTTCTTGTTCCCTGATCCGAAAACCAGGCGTGAATCAGAAGCGGTGGGCAAGCCGCCCAGGTAAGTTAAAAATCATTCTAAGTACTTAATCTATCACAGGTAAAGTGCCTTAAGTACCTCAATGAGGTACATTTGGCTCTTTAACTGTCAGGCGGGACTTCCGTTTTCGGGTCACCCGCTGCACACAGGTGGGTCCCTGGGAAACTCGGAAGTCAGCGGGTTGTAGCCGGTTTCCGAGCCCAAACAGGATTTCCACGATTTTCGGAGACCCCCGCCTCCAATGGACCCACAATTGCCTCCTAAAATCAGCCCCTATACCTATATCCAAAATCAAACACTGAGTGCAGTCACAAGTAGATACCTTTTGTTTACTGTGGCTGAACTACAGTAGGTGACGATGTGAGACTTCACAGAAAAGCATTGAGCTTATGCAAAGCACAATTTTCCTATATTCAAAATTCCTTGTTTTAATAGTGATTCTAGCTAAGCTGTGGGGACTTGTTGGTTTTAAGTGTATACGTTTGAACCAAATATTGTAAGCAGTGAATAGTTACAGAAAGTCACAACAAGTGTCACAATCTGAAATACTGTTCACATTTTTCTATTTAAATCTTCGAATACTTTGCCTGTTTTGAGGAAATCTGTAGTGGTGGAATTCTGCTTTCGATGCCTGGTTCAGACTTCTTATTGCAGTCCTGTCCAAGTGTTTTCAAGTTCCTTCACTGAAGCAGCATGAATGGTTTGTGATTTCAGTCAATCACCTTAACATTGTATAGAGCCAGCAGAAATGATTTGTTGACTTTTTGGTTATATTTTATGACATTGACACAAATTGCATTGCAGCAAAGCCATGCAGCGTGTCTTTGAAAAGCATTGTTTGGTTTCCTGACTATAGCCATTCCAGTCTAAGTGGCAGAACACAATGGAGTAAATTTTAACCTCCAAGCACAGGTGGGCTGGGGGCAGGTGGAGAGTAAAAATACTTCACTTTCAGAGCGGGACCACATCCCAGCTCCAACACGCCTGCTTCTGGGTTTAACCCAGGCAGGTTTGTCTGCGTGTGGAGAACAGACACCAGGAAGTCCGGCGGCACTTAAAGCTGGTGGACTGATACTAAAAAGGGCAATGTACCTAATTGAGACACTTGAGGTACTTAATATTTTGTGTATTGGAATAATAAAATAAATTTAACCTTACCTCTTCGGGTTTCCCACCACTTCCGAATCACGTCAGGTGAAAGCAGGCGGGAAGGGCCGGATCCATGAGATGAGTGCCCTTATTCCATTGTTTGTGGGCCCGGAGGAGCAGGAGTGCTTCATTCAGGCCCAACAAGCTCACCTGGCCCACAGGACCCCAGACCCCCGCGATCGGCTAACTCTCCCCCCACCCCATGGTGGACCCTCACCTACCTCCGACTCTTCACCCGACCTCCAACGACCTCCGATCTTCTTCTCAGCCCCCTCTCGATCTCTTGCTTGCCCCCCGCCTGATCTCTTGCTCGCCCCCCGCCTGATCTCTTCCTCAGCCCTCCAATCCAGCCTAATAACAGTTCTATTAGCGATGGCCATGAATTTTGGTATTTTAAGGTGTTTTGAATGAATTCACTTTGTTAATGCAGCAACAACTCTATGGTCATATTTTCAACGTGAATTGTGATTCTCTGAAGCAGAAGTGTCATGGGTAGGGATGTGTTTTTTTTAATCTATAACTTTCTTGAGGTTAATTTTATTAATTGGAAAATAACATTAAATAGTGGGTCTCAAACCTTAACTTCACAATTCTGTTCTTACCTGTTGATTGAGTTATTGAACAAGTTTGTAAGTTAGAAATGGTTTAGGTCTTATCACTGTTTGGTACGTTTTTCTTGTCCCTTACTCAACTTTCTACAGCACGAAATTTTCAGGCTTTTTGATAACTTCTTTCTCTACGACTGTTTTTCTTTAATTCTGACCCTTCTTTTTAGATACCTATTCCGTAATAGGTCCTTTCTGAGAATTCCTCTCACTCCTAGGCCTCGATTCTCATCACTACGGAGTCTGAGGTTGGCCTGTTACGAATTAGCTTGCTTTTTGCTTTACTGTTTGTAGTTCTCAAAATTTGCCTTTTTTGTGTGGTGTTCCCATTTTTTATTTTCTCAATGATTGCACATTATTTCTGGGAGCTCTTGCATGGCAACTTTAATCTCATGCTAGTTGGTGCTTGCTTGAGACTCTCTCGTCTGCCTGACAGCAGCATTTAAATGTCTAAAAAGTGAACAAAAATGACTTATGTCAGGTAATGCCAAGTGGATAGTGTAAGGACACTAGGAACAAAAACACAAGAATCTCAGTACTATTGCAGGTGGGCTTGAGGTTTCGCCTCAGATAATTCAGATAGTGGCTAGAAACAACATGTGCTGGAGCAGAACAACCCAGTGATAGCTAAACAAATGAACATCTATGCTGTATTAATAACAGAACATTATTTAATGGCTACATTTTCAACTCTGTTTATTCTGACTTTTAACATTAGCAGTGCATGTAGGAATTGAGCAGGATTTCATTTACACGCAGAGGAATTGTCAGTACAGGATTATGTGGGACATGAAATAACTATTACAGCAGAGATTATCAGCCTGTCTATGGAAAGGGAAATCCATTTAAAAAAAAATCATTAGTAGAATACTGATATCATATAATATAATTCTGTCCTAAATTGTTTCCTAATTTTTTACAGTTATGACCAAGTTTCGGTATAACCTTTTATAATTTGCATCCAGGCTACCCTATAGCTTATACTACATCAATTGGGTTAACTATTTCTGGTGAGGTATTAAACTCCAGAAAGGGATATGAAAAAGCATTATCAATGCATGCCATTTAAAGAGCCTTGGTTTATTGACATCAATATTTTGTAGCAATTTAACCTGGTAGTAGATTTGTAAAAATGTATTACCTGGTTGAATTATTTAGATTTGCATATCCAATGAAATATAGAGTCTCAAATTAAACAGGCTGCTTACACAGCATGTAAAAAGAAATGGAGCTCTCTAACATGTTAAAATCTTACAGGATTTTGTGCTGGAAACAGCATGACATTGTATGCATCAACTACCAGCTGTCCTTCTCATTCTATTACATATTTTGATGATACTGTTTGGTATGGGATATAGACATAGCTTAAATGTAGCAACTTTGATTTGCATTTACTGTACCTCAATCAAAATTGGTCCTGTTGGAAGCTGGTAGAAGACAAATATTCCAGTACTGCCCTGTTGGCTGCTGTCAGGATAGGCATCAACACCCCAATGACATTTGTTGCTCTCGTGACTTCCTTCAACCATGACTGTCACTGCGCTATGCAGTACATATTCTGTTCAATTTGTCTTGTGCTCAAATCATAGGAAAGCTAACCAAGTACAAAATATATTGGGAGGCTATGCAAAACCTGCCTTTTTAAAGTTTATTTGTGCATGTGTGCTTATTAAAATTCAGGATATAGAATTGGAAAAATTGTACAGTTTTCCACTCGGGTCAAATGTTCTCACCAGCAAGGGACAATAGGTCAGATGGCCTCCTTCTGTGCTATGATTTCTGTGTTCTGTTTGCAATGCACTCATGTCTGTCTGGGACAGATTAAAACCCCATTTTGAGTACCAGTTCTATTTGTTATCTTGTGTTGCTCAGTTTAAAAATAAAACTAATATGGAGGTGTTCTGTGACCTTATTTGACTTCCTTAAAAAGCATAGATCACAGCGAGTGTTGTGCTTAACGGCATTCAAAGTTATTTTATTTTAAAGGCCCTATCTGCATGAACCCCGTCATGTGACAGTACAGAAAGGAGCCGAACCCCTTGGAATCTCGATCGTAAGTGGAGAAAATGGAGGAATATTTGTCTCAAAAGTAATTGGTGGAAGCATCGCTCATCAAGCAGGACTTGAATATGGTGACCAATTACTTGAGGTAAATGTGAATGACTATTTAATTCTGGTAGTACAGTTGGCTGACGGCAATGAGGAAGATCTCATATAGATTAAGTTTTTATTGTTTTGCACAAATTTTACTTCTGTGTGTGGGAGGATTATCACAGAGTACTTAAACATCCAACTGCAAATTCAGTTCAGTCAGTTTGCATTGTGCTTACGGAGTACTGGAAGCATTGATATCTTATGCATGTGCTTGGAGTGTGTTGACTGGGCTTGTATGAGCCATCATGTGAGGTTGAAGCAGATTTTTGCTGTAGCCTGTGAGAGGCGGTAGGTGGGTCCTCCTAGCCTCATATTGGAGTTTTGAGAGAGGATACTCTTCATTTTGTTGTTCCAGTTGTCCCCTCCTTTAGGGTTGTTCAGATGTTCCTTGAAAGTAGGGTCTCTAATGAGAAGGCCCAAATTGCTTAATTGCTTTCTGATCCCAATTAGAAGCTGCACATCACCCAATCAAATTGGTATATTCCCACATGTGATTTATCCACGTTTGTTTCAAGTTGTACTTCAACGAAACATGGAACTGCATCTTTTTGCTTACTTTTGTTTACTTAAATTGCTGCCCAGAAAAGTGGATTCTGGGGCATGACCAGAAGTTTTGCAGAAATTAGTCCTTTTAACGACAGTCTCGTTCTCTTCCCCCGCCCCCCACCCCACCACCCCGCCACATTCCGTCAAAATATTTTTTAAAATACTAATTGTATTGATGGTTTGTCAAATAATATGGTATTCGTTCTCATTTTAAACAGTACAAAAAGGTGTGAGGTCAAGTTGATTTACAGTACAATTTTTTTCAGTTTTTCAAAACTCTTGTACAAGTTTTGCAAAGCCATCGCTAGAGAATGGGGTATGAATCAGTTTCCCAAGGCTACACACCACCGCAGCCAAGAGGTTGGGCTGTCTAGGCACATTACGTCTGCTGAATTTCCTTCTTCCAATCTCCCAACAGCAGCACAACAGAGGCTGGCAGCTGAGTGACCGGGGGTTTGAAGAAATTGCCATTGCAAGACAGGTTGATACTCCAAACGCACCATTATGAAGTTCATATTAATATTGTGTCAGCTCGGCTCAGTGCTAGAACTCTCACCTCTGAGTCAGAAGATCGAGAGTTCAAGCCCCACTTCAGGGCTTGAGCAAATAATCTAGGCCCGACACTTTGTACTTTACTGAGGAGGTGCTGCATTGTTTTAGAAGCTATCTTTAGACGAGACGTTAAACTGAGGTCGCATCTACCTGTTAAGGTGATCCCATGTTATTATTCGAAGAAGAGCAGGGAGGCTCTCCATATTCTGGCCAATATTTATCCTTCAACCAACACCACCAATACATATTCCCGCGTCGTTTAGCTCATTGCTGGTTGTGGGCTTTTATTTTGTGCAAATTTGCTGCTGTGTTTGCCTACATAACACCAGTGACTCGACTTCAAAGAAAAAGTATTGCATTGGCTGTGAAGTGCTTTGTGATGTTCTGAGGATATGAAAGGTGCTACAAAATTGCAAGTCGTTTTTCTTTTTTTCTTTCTTTTTCTGTTCTGTTCTTTTTCTGTTTTCTTTTCCATCTTTTGTTCTGGAGTGTTTAGTCTTGAGAAAGCATTCTTTGTGGTATATCTAGGAATAAATATTATATTTTATTATCTTTTGGCAGTATAATGGCATTAATCTGAGGAATGCCACTGAGCAGCAGGCTCGATTAATTATCGGACAGACGGAGCCATGCGAGACTATCACCATCTTGGCACAGTATAACCCACATATGTATCAACTGGGTAACCACTCACGCTCCAGGTGAGACTACAAAAGTGTAAATCACAACTTACACTTGTACACTGATTTCTTTGAGCAGTTTGGTAGGTTACACCCAATGTTTGCACTAGATATTGATGTGTTAAACATTTCTTCTCCTGAATATATCTTGGCTCATGATCAGCTCTTACCATGGCCAAAGAAGCATAGTAAGTTTTTCCTTTTAAATGGATCATTAAACCGTTTATATGACTTTAGTGCCTTTTATTCTGTGCAAGTTTCCAATGAAACTAGGCCTAGTGTATATATTAGCAATAAAATGTAATTGTGTTTTTTTTAATTTATTAATATTCATCAATTTTACATATCTGCTATATTTCTATAGAACATTAATCAAAAAATACCAACATATTCTTTTGAAAAAGAAACTGAATATCAGAATATTGATTGTATCAATAACAATTTAAAAAAATTACTTATTGTGGATTAATTGTGCTACTGGCCACTGAAACAAAAGCATGAGGAGCAATGTCCATTGTCTGCTGAGCATTGGACATTGTCCTTATTTTGTTTCCAAGTTGGTATTGCGCTTTATTTTAGTTTTAAGTAACCACGGCAGGATTGTCTGTTCCTCATTCACCCTGTAGCATTTTCATTGGTTGTAATGAAAATTGTGTTTGTGTTTGCGTTTGAGAGAAAGATATTTGCAGCATAATAGATGTCGGCAGATAAACATGAGAGATCTGCACTTCATTGCAGCCATGCCATTGATTAGTACTTTTGAATATATTGGACCTCTGTATGTGTGTGATAACGCATGCTAGCTTTATAAGTTTGTTGTTCTGAAAACCATTCTAGGTACTTTAATAACTGATAGTTGATGCCTGTATAATCTGTGTTGCTAGTTCTCGACTGGAACCGATTAGCAATCATTCGACTCCCCAAGGCAGTGGAGCAACAACGCCTGACAATCACTCCACAATCGATGCTGTGAGTGAACAGGATGAAGGGACAATAACACCCCCATCAAAGCAAACCACCCCAACTACTAGTCCACGTAACTCTATCAGGTCAGTTTTAAACAGAGCTGTTCTGCAGCACTATGGCTGAAGTCTCTTCACAGTGAGGCAGTAATAAAACTTTGTCCTTTTCTTTCCGTTTCGATAACACAGAAGCCTTTGATGCTGGTCAAAGTGGAATTTGTACAAGTTTCCACGTACCTATTTTTGTCTGTTGTCTGACCAGTTGAACCACCCGCAGTGTTTTCCCCAGAATGGTTGTGCTACTTTGAAGAGATTGATTAGATTTAACATTATGCCCGAGAACATATTTAAAACAGTACACTATTTCTGGTTCATATCTGAATTAATTTTCCAAAATATTTCAGAATACTTGCCATACTTTTCATTCAACATTAATCAAGTGACAAATTAAATATTTTCTGCAGCCCTATATACTCGTGAGTAATGTTACGTTGTATAGTAAGCGACTTGGTATCAAGATATTAAATGTGGATTTATTTTTATAGTGAAGAATTTAGAATTTATCTAGATTATGCTGCATACTTTAAGGTGGCTTTTTCTCCTGGGGTTAGACTTCTCTAGATTGGCTCGCAAACAAATCCAAAGTTATGGTCCTGTTAAAATGAATGAAGCTGTTCCAAGATGCAGGAAACTTCTCCTGGACAGTAATGTTGCTCTGGAGGGAGCGACCTGCAGTGGCAGGTCTCTGAAGGGTACATATTCGAAGAAATATGAATATTTCTAATATATGTGGATGTTGGACGATGACTGGATAGGACTTGGCTATGATGCCTCCATTGTTGAATGAACCTCGCTATCCAGGGTCATACTAAGAACTGCCACTTGACCAAGGTACTGGAGGGCTGCCAGTACCAGTGGAACTGTATCCTACCATGAGACACAGTCTTTGGGGTAAGGGGGGAGAAAATTGACAGAGGGAGAAAAATATTCTGCTGGAATTTGATGGTGCATGAATGCTATGGGAAGGTGCCTGATGGCTTGGTAAATGTTTCCAGCAAGGTTTGATGTCCGATCTGTGCTGAGTTGGTTCATCTCAGCTGGAGCAGTGGTAAAGAAGTACAAATTGGGCTCAGTGCACCTGCACAAAGGAAGGGAAAATCAACCAGAGTGGCCATTATTGATCTATTGCACCAGTCCTTGCTGGAATTGTGTGTGTACATCAGTTAAGGACAAGATATGGGCAGAACTGTGACTCCACCCTTGCTGTCGACACATGAATAATGGGTACATGCTGCCTGTTGAACCGTACCAAGCCAGGAGTCATTGTCTTTATTAGAGGAAGAGAAAAATAAATTTAACAAGGGGAAAATAAAGAATTTATGGGAGAGTAACGGTTACCTTGGTGTGAGGTTGCTGCTGGTATTTGGGGCACCCATCTTTTTAAAAAAAAACTTAAGAAATCTACAGAAATTTAGTAATAAATGTAAAGTGGAAAATGGACATATGGGTTTTCAAAAAAACAATCAGTGTCCTGATTCACACATTTCCTGATAATTTAGTTATGTGTTTATTATCGTTCACCTACAGACGAATATATTCCTTACTTCTCCTTTGCATATTTTTAATTCAACAGGAAGTCTATTGATTCAACCAATCAAATTGCAGAGCCAAGATTTCTTTTCTTAAAGAAGACACAGATAGAATTAGGGATCCAGATTTGTGGTGGAAACTTGTATGGAGTATTTGTGGCAAAGGTGGAAGATGACAGTCCAGCAAACTGCCCTGATGGGCTGGTACGTGGGGATAAGGTCCTGGAGGTAAGAAGATACACAGATTTGCAGTATTTACTCAGTACTAGTGATTCACTCTCATCCTGTGCTTTGCAGAATTTTTAATAATGCCCATAATTCTTGGAGGAAATTCAAACATTGAAAGCTGTATTTAAATTTCCCGCATGAATCACATAAGCAGTTTTTTAAAAAAATCAGCAAATCACAGGCTATTTCACCAGGGAATGGGAAGGGTGAAATCCAACCCAAGATTGATTCTGTCATCATGCCATGCAATTTCCATCGAGTCGCTGAATCACAGTCAGGCCCAGGGCTGCTGAGGCTAATTATAGGACACTGATTTCTACCCAGCTGATATCAGCTAACTCTACACAGACTGAAAATGGAACCTTATTTACACCTTCACTTAGCCAACTGAACTATCAAGGGAACTCTGAATCCAAACTTTGACCGTAATAACTTAAATTGGTTCAGTAGCTGAGCTGCATATTGCCCTTTGCTTCTCAGGCTCCGAGTGCCTTTCGTAAATGGTCACATTTAAACCCTGCACATTTACTGTGCTTGTTCCAATGAAGTGATGTAAACTCACTAAACTTTAGATTACCTCTTCTCATCAGGGTTATTGTTAACCCACAGTGTGTCAAACTACATCTATAGATGTTATGTCTTCAAACACTTACTTGCCAAACATTAGCAAAGAGTAGTTTTAAATTATTTCCCCTCAAACTTGACATTTTGAGTGCTCTTATTCTTTCATTTAATCTGCAATGTTATAATGTTACAACTCTTTTGTTGAAGAGTTGATTCTGTCTTGCCTTACAGGACAGTTCACCTGCCTCCTTATTACCTTACAAACACCTTATTGTATGAAAATAGGTTACCTGATGTTTCAAAACTATCTACCAAAAATATCAAAAAGTGGATAACACAATGGAGCTGCACAATTTACCATAATTTTTGGTAGTGCTATCCTGGAGAAATCTGGTGCAAAGCTCATTTATCTCTTTACAAGGCAAGAGGCATCTGAGACTGCATCTGCGACAGTTCGCAGACTAACATAGACAGAGGCCTTGATTTAAATTATTTGCCTGCCTTCTCAGTTAAAAGGGTCTGCAACATTTGGATGATGGCTTTGTCTCATTGGTAGTACTCCTGCCTCTGAGTCAGAAGGTCATGGGTTCAAGCCCCACTCCAGAGACTTGAGTATGTAATTTAGGCTGGCACTTCAGAGGAGGTGCTGCATTGTAGGAGGTGCCATCTTTCAGATGAGACGTTAAACCAAGGCCTCATCTGCCTAAAAGATCCTTTGGGAGTTCTCCCAGCGTCCTGGACAACATTCATCCCTCAATCAATTCCACCAAAACAGATTACCTGATAATTTAATACATGGCTTCTAGAAACTTTGGCTTCTTACAAACAATTCAGTTATTCCGTTGAATACAAAATAGAATCTCATTACTTAGTTTACTGGTATATAAGTATACTACAAATGTGGATTATTGTTCAGAAATTTGGATGTCACACTTGAAATGTGGGGAGCTTGGGAGATCTGCATCCCATTCAGGCCAGAAGAGATGAGAAAAGAACAATTAATATTTAACCAGTTATATCTACCATGGGCAGTAACATAACTAAAACATAAAATTTGGTCTCAAGTACCAATTTCAACCTTTTTCTCATTCCAAGTATTCAGTTTATTTCTTGAGGAAATGTTAATTGAAGTTCTATTTTCCAAAAGAATATATTTGATTAGATTCTGTGTAATTCGTTCAACCTTCACATACAAATAGAAATTGCTGCCACTGCAAGATGGTGTCAGTTTGTAACACTGTCCCATTAAGAAGTTAGCACTCTGATGGGTCTGTTTCATCTAAGGCTTTGTTCTGGATTGTGTCTTTATTTCTTTTTCTACCATTGCCAGGAACAGATCCTCTTCATTGTCTTCAATATGTTCTAAATGTATTTTTTAGTTTTTAGTCTAAACGTTATTATGCCACTTCCACTGATATTATTTTGACCTGTGACCTATCTTGAGTAGTCCAACCCCAAACAACCCAAGGTAGCTCTTAGCTTTAAAATTTGTGTTGTGCGTCACACATCCATCCCACAACACCCGTCTTTTAACAGTTGCACGCTTTTGCAGAGTTTTTGATCCAGATTCAGCAGAATGACTCTTGACTGATTAACCACTGGAAAGTAATACTAGTGGAATGTCAAAGCTCAATTCATTTCAGAGAGGAGAAACCTCAGCCCTTGGCACTAAAGGATTCTTAACATTTCTAGATCAGATAGAGCATCAAGCTTTAGTTGGCTCTAAGCCATTTGGACAGCGTTGGACTATAATCAAGGTCCTAGTAGTAAACAGCAATGCAACCATGGTCTGCTATAATAAAAAGCAGAGCAGGCCTTACTTCCTGATTCTCTACCTTGATCCAGACATGGTACTTTCTTTTTCAGGTGCTGATTGTTTTGCATTTCTTGCATTTTCTGTTTTTATTCCAGGAGGTTGTTTCCTTTGGGAACAAGATTTTAAGTAAACACATTACTGAACAGAGATTAGTAAATTGGGTAGGAAGGTTCATCCCCTTCGCTGCAGGATATGACCCACCAATAATTTTTTGGAGATTACTCTGTGTAGTTTTCACCTCATGGTCTAACATGTAGAAGTCTCCTGTAGCAGACATCTGCAAGGCAGGGACCTGGCACAGTTTATGTGCTTTTACTAAGAGTTATTGTCCTGACAGCTTGGGACAAGGGCAGCAGTGCTATTGTGCTCCAAGCTGGCATAGAGCTCTAGGTCCTCAGAATGTTCCATTAGTTTTTATATCACTGAATATTTCCTATTTGTAAGTGGAGACTGGATGAATGAGAAAGATGCAAGGTTCGAAACCATTGATATTCTCTTTCTTCTTTTAAAAGAAGTTTAACCTCCGCCAGCAAAACTCCCTCAGAAATTGCTTTTTTTTTTGCTGACCTGGCACCGCGTGGAGATGATTATTGTTTACTGTTGTGCTTCAGTGTTATCACTTGGGGTCTCCCTGCTGCCTCCACCTGGCATGGTATTAATTGCGCACCAGTGAGGCTTTTTTGTCTCAGATTGGGGACGATTACCTGAGTTCCCAAGCTACAGCTTCTTAAAGGGGTATTGTCTCAAGTGGAATGACAGCAATTCCCATGTAAGATGGTATTAGTATAGCTGCTGCATTTGCCTATATAACAAAAGTCACTGCACTCCCAAAGTAACTCATTGTGTAAACCAGATAAATACAAAACTTCTAAGGCAATTATTAAACTTTTCAGACCATTACAGCACTTCCTGCCCCCACATCCTCCCCCAAAAAAGTGAAGGGCTGTTCAAGACATTTAATGAAAATAAATAGATATTTGAATTTTAAGTATGAATGCTTAAATTACACATCAAAATATCTCACATATAATCAGTTGATGGACTGTGCAGTCCACAGGAGGGCAGTAGGGCCTCACTCCCCAAAAATTAAAAAAAATCAAATGCAGTCATATTCTAGACTACTGATCGAACAATTATTTTCATTCACTTTACACTCAGACACTAGACCTGTCTTTTTATGTGCTCTGTAAGCACTTGGTAGGGTGGCCAGATGATTCCTTGATACTGCACCATGACAGCACTTTTGAATAGTTCATTTCTGCATCACTGGCTTTCATACAATTACAGATTTTAGTATTAGTGATTTATTACATTATCATCTTCTCATTTGAAATTATTGAGGGGTATGTAGGTTACGGCTGTAGTTTACTGTATAGCCATCCTTCGATAGTTAGTTTTATGACTTTGTCTAGAAATGATCTAATGCAGATGAAATTATCAGAAGTTGATCTGTGATCATTTAACTGTAAAAGTTATGCAGATGGCATTGCTAAGTATTAGTGCATTTAAAAACATATTCTTTTTAGCACTGTTCGTACCTCCCTTCTGTTTCCGTTTGTCATCGTTTATAGTGAGATAAGCATAAAGACTTTACAGAAGGTATGATAAATATATTGATTTTGCTCACTGCACAAATTGAGGCAAAGTCCTGTGAAAGAATAGTTGGCCTGTGTTTAACATGCAGTCGGAAGACATTATCTGCCCCTGATTTCCAAAGCTGTTTCTGAGAAAAATCTAATCTCATTTGCTGAGGTCAGACTGTGCACCAATTTGCAAACAGCAGTAGTCATTTCTTAGCCATTGTCTTCCTGATACAGCTGTACGGTTTTACATGAGTTTAAATTCATGTCAGTACTGGAAATATAGTTTTCCAGCATAACTTCAAATGCCACACAGCCAAGAGAATTGCTGGCTCGAGTTTCTTTTTGTATTTTCCAGTAGCAATGAATAGCACATTGAAGCTGGACAGCAACAATATTTCTGTACTATAAATTTACAATTGCTTGGGGTTTAAATCCATATTTGAGCAAGCATTATACAATAGAACTCGAAATTGCAGTCAAATAAAATGTGGGCTTTTTGCAGAGAAACCTGCCTCACGCTTATATGCTTACTGTGACTGTTTAGATGATTTGGAGAAGGAACAGCATTAATAGAGGCCTAATAGTTGGTTGGGAGCCCGCACTCTCCCCCACACTCCTTTCGCCACGGACCTATATGTAAACCAGGGAAACAAAAGAGATGGAAAGGGAAAAAAACACATTGACTTCAGAGAAGTTTCAAGGAAACGTGGAAGTTGACATTATGCACCTTTTTAAAAAAAATTGCACATGAAGTTTTATTAAAACCCTGTTTGATCAAACATAGTTGAAGTAAATGTTAATTTTTGATCTTTTTACATTTTCATTACAGTACAATGGCACTGACATGCGAAATGTGACAGCCGAACAGGCCTATGTCGAAATGCTAAAACCCACAGAGGCAATCTCTGTGAAGGCTCAGTATAGGATAGAGGAATTCAACAAGATCAAAGATGAGGCCGGAGATGGATTCTATATCAGGTACCGTTTGAGATCTTTAAACAAAGTTATGCATAATCATCACTTTAGGGACAAATTCTAAAAGGATGTAAGGACATTCATGGCATGATCAAAAAAAACCTGCTAACTGGATACATATAAATTAAGCTTCAGTAATGTATATGAGGTGATAGCAGTGATAAGTATGATTTTGTTACTAAACTCACTGTTTTCTTTTTCTTTGGTGTTAATTTTGTGCACACGTAATAATTTTGTACAGAAGACGGTGTTTAATTTCAGCTTTTTTATGTTGAAAAGATTGAGTATTTTTCATGTATTTTGTCTCGTACTACTGTATGATCACACCAGGTAATTTTTTTCTGAGAGACATCTATGGTTTTACTTGGCACAGGTTTTATCTTCATCAGTCTGATGCTTTCAGATTATTGTTTTACTTTGTTTTGAACACTTGATGCTCATCTTTAATTTTTGCTTATCAAACTAAGCCCTGAGGTATTTGAGTCATACAAGTTGGCAGCAGTTGTTCGATTTTCCTCCACTTGTTCTTCCAGAGCACTTTACGATCGAGTTGCAGAAGTAGAACACGATCTGACTTTTAAGAAGGATGATATTCTTTACGTCGATGACACTCTGCCACAAGGAAATTTTGGTTACTGGATGGCCTGGCAATTGGATGAAAATGCTCAGAAGCTGGAAAGAGGGCAAATCCCCAGCAAATACATGTAAGCAACTCTGATGATGATAGGGAAGTGCTAATAAATAAGTGGATAATAAAAACCTTGCTGCATTCAGAGAATGAGAAATCCACTGCATTTTGGTGCTGTGAATTTTTTAATGTTTTTATAAACATCAGCTTGGCCTAGTGATAACACTCCTGCTTTTGAGTCAGAAGGTTGTGGGTTCAAGTCCAGGTAAGGTTATAATCAAAAGCCATGTGCTGTAAAAAAAATTCCTGTTAGTGAAAGGCAGTTCCAGGCATTCTTTCACTATTGTTAAAGACCCATTTAGTATTGACGACCTGTAATGCTCTTTATTTTCCAGAATTGCCGTTATTTTGTGTGTCATAGAAACAGTTCACTTCGAATTTTTACACCTTATTCAGTGTTGACATTTTATGATTAACCATTTTATTATGATTCTAATAGTTAGAAGTGATCAAGAGGGAAATAGACTGTGTGACCTTGTGCTTTCTGCAAATTTAAGTATCAGCTTGCATCATTTGAAAGGACATTCCCCTCTGAGTCAGTAGGTCTTCTGTTCAAGCCCTAATCCAGGACTTGAGCACGTCCTCTAGGCTGACACGTCATTGCAGTACCGAGATAATGTTGCACTGTCAGAAGTGCTATCTCTCAGGTAACATGTTAAATTGAGGCTCTGTCTACCAGCTCAGCTTGAGAAAAAAGATTTCATGGTACTTTATTTTAAAAAGAGCAGGCAAGTTCTTATAGTATCCTGACCAATACTTATCCCTCATCGACAGCATAAAAATGGATTAACTAGTCGTTTTTCTCGTTGCTATTTGTAGCTCAAATTGCTGTCCTCAAATTGGCTGCTTCATTTATCTACACAACAATAGTGATTACACTTCACAAATAATTCTTTGCATATTTGTGTGCCGTTGTTGACTCACTTCTTTGCTGTATAGAGTTAGAAACATAGAAAATAGGAGCAGGAGTAGGCCATTCGGCCCTTCGAGCCTGCTCCGCCATTCAATATGATCATGGCTGATCCTTTATCTCAATACCATGTTCCCACTCTCTCCCCATGCCCCTTGATGCCTGTTGTCCTGATTTTCTTTTTTTTAAAAAGGCATGCTGCTAATTGTAGTATTTCCGGCAGGATGGATCAGGAATTTTGCAGAAGACATAGCATGTCCGAGGTCAAGGATGAAAACGGATCTGTTAAAACTCTGTCAGCAGCGGCCCGAAGATCATTCTTCCGGCGAAAGCAAAAACATAAAAGGAATAATTCAAAAGATGGAAAAGAGATGTTGGCCCTTGATGCCATAAGCACTGATTCTATCCCTTTGTTGGAAGGTATTTGTTTTGTTAAATTTTTAGTAAGAACTTGAGCAACCAACTCTAGGAGCATACGATGGCTTGTGTGAAAAGAAGATTGGGAAAGTCCAGCTTCTGAGGAAATGTTGGTTGCTTTGCTTTGCAAATATATGAAATGGAGGGCAGTGGAATCTGCTTTAATTCACTGTCCATTGTAACCTGGTGTCCGGTGTTATGAACACTGACCAGCAATTTCAAAAAATCAACAACTACTCTTGTTTTGAGAAAAATCACTTCTCCATATAAAATGCTATATCTGTGCCAGCGGATCCTAATTAGCAATCCACTGCAAGTAAAGATCCAATATAACAATGGACAAAGCTGAAAATACAGAGCAGGTCTGTCGACATCTGAGAAAAGAAAGGATGAATGTTTTAGGTGTAGATCTTTTTATCACAGAGATTCTGACAGACCTGTGTTTATTCCAGATTTCCAGCAATTGCATTTTTAAAATTTTTATCTTCAAGTAATGCATGCACTGTTGTGGGGAAAAAATTAATTCAAGAACAGAATTACCTGTTTGTAGATTTTCAGTGCTCCTTTCCTTTCTTTACCTTCTAATCTAAAATATTTCATATTTCGGTGCAGTCTTGTAATTAAAGCCTTATAACAAAATGATTTAGGGAGGGAGGGTAATTAGTTAGAGGCTGCAATTATACTACAATACCAGTTTAAATCTGGTAATTGTAGTTTGCAAGACAGCTGGCAAGACTGGAATTATACTGCAGACTGCAACTCTTTGCCTCCTAGAAGAGAATTCTGCACACGCATGCTTATATGTATTTACAGAGCTCTACTGAGAAAGCAGTAGCAGTAACCACTTTCTAAAACATTAACAAGAATTAATACTAAGTTGATAAAGTGCCCAGATAATCCAACAAACCGCTTGAGTTCTTTTAAAACTAGGCATCACAACACACTGGAATTATACTCCGCCCAGTATGCCACTGAAGTACAGTGAAACAGTATCTTGGAGCAGTGCTCTTATCACTTGTCTTTAATGCACTTGGGAATTAGTTAAGGACTTGGCTCTTGCGGTATACTGCCACTAGAAACTGCTTTGCGTCAACATGAAAGTGACAATATAACTGCAACCAAAGTAAACTCCAACATAATTGCTAGTATTGTGTAAAACTGGCTGAACTTGAAAGATTGGTGAGTATTCATTTTTGTGCTGCTACAATCCAATGTAAATGTACATTTACACAGGTTTACAAGATTTTGCTTTACAGTTGAACAGGAAAAAAAACAGAGCCATATCTCCAGGTTAAAAACCCAATCTTTAAATGGACCTGGCCAGCAAATTGCACTTCTCCTGATCCTAGTTCTTTTTTAAAAACTATTTTTAAGTTGAATTTGTTTTTAAGCCTGAATTATCATTTGTTGTGTGTCAACAGATTGAACTGGCTATGCCAATTTACAGTACTGTAATCAAGCAAAAATATAGCAAAAAAAGTGTTTATGGGGAAGCTGACTGAGCCAAGTCATGTGAGGGATCTGAAACAACAGTTGTTAATCGAGGATGTTTTGTAATTAGTTAGTTCTTGCTATTCCAACTGTGTAGGTTAGTTCAACTCTATTACACAGTCAGGCACCTAACTCACCCCTGGGATTAAAGGGACAGTGGCAGCATGGATACAAAATTGGCTAAGGGACAGAAAGCAGAGTAGTGGTGAATGGTTGTTTTTCAGACTGGAGGGAAGTATACAGTGGTGGACCCCAGGGGTCAGTATTAGGACCACTGCTCTTTTTGATATATATTAATGATCTGGACTTGGGTATAGAGGGTATAATTTCAAAGTTTGCTGAAGACACAAAACTCGGAAATGTAGTAAACAATGTGGAGGATAGTAACAGACTTCAGGGGGACATAGACAGACGGGTGAAATGGGCAACACACAGAGAAGTGTGAAGTGATGCATTTTGGTAGGAAGAATGAGGAGAGGCAATATAAAGTAAATGGTACAATTTTAAAGGAGGTGCAGGAACAGTGAGACCTGGGGTGCACATACACAAATCTTTGAAGGTTGCAGGACAAGTTGAGAAGGCTGTTAAAATAGCATATGGGTTCCTGGGCTTCATTAATAGAGGCATAGAGTACAAAAGCAAGGAAGTTATGCTAAACCTTTATAAAACACTGGTTAGGCCTCAGCTGGAGTATTGTGTTCAGTTTTGGGCACCACACTTTAGAAAGGATGTCAAGGCCTTAGCAAGGGTACAGAAGAGATTTACTAGACGTGTATTATGTGGAGAGATGGAGGATCTGGGGTTGTTCTCCTTAGAACAGAGAAGGTTAAGGGAGATTTGAGAGCCGTGTTCAAAATCATGAACGGTTTTGATAGAGTAAATACGGAGAAACTATTTCCAGTGGCAGAAGGGTCAGTAACCAGAGGACACAGATTTAAGGTGATCAGCAAAAGAGCCAGAGGCGACATGAGAAAACATTTTTTTACACAGCGAGTTGTAATGATCTGGAATGCACTGCCTGAAAGATTCAATAGTAACTTTCAAAAAGGAATTGGATAAATAGTTGAAAGGAAAAAATGTGCAGGGCTATGGGGAAAGAGCAGGGGAATGGGACTAATTGGATAGCTCTTTCAAAGAGCCAGCACAGATACGATGGGCTGAATGGCGGCTTCCTGTGCTGTACTTGCCATGATACTAAGCGCATTCTCCGTTTGAGGTCATTAGAACATGTATAACCAAAACTATTCAAAATCTTAACAGAAATAGATGTGGAGATGCCGGTGATGGACTGAGGTTGACAATTGTAAACAATTTTACAACACCAAGTTATAGTCCAACAAATTTATTTTAAATTTCACAAGCTTTCGGAGGCTTCCTCCTTCCTCAGGTGAATGTTGTGGCCCACAACATTCACCTGAGGAAGGAGGAAGCCTCCGAAAGCTTGTGAAATTTAAAATAAATTTGTTGGACTATAACTTGGTGTTGTAAAATTGTTTACAATTAACAGAAATAGACACAGAAAAGAACCATTCTTTGCACCTGTTTAATTTTCTAAAAAGGATTTTGGTGTCAAACCGTTTTAAAGTTGTAAAATTATTACAGCAGTTACCAAGAGATTGTATATCTATTTGTTCTGTTTCACTTACTAAATACAGTTCTGATTTATCTGTCATTGGTATTTGAGACTTAAACACTGACTGTACATTGGAATTCATTTTCACTGCTAGATTGTGGAAGTTTGGCTTATCAAAGAGTGCAGAAAATAGAGTGCACCTCCCCAAGGCCTGTGCTTATCCTGGGACCACTAGTGGATGCTGTGAAGGACATGCTAGTCAAAGATTCCTCTGGAAAGTTCTGCAGATGCCCATTAGGTAAGCTTAAATCAACAGATTTGCTTTCATTTTAAAATATGTACTGTGGATCTGTGGTTTCTTTGGAGATTGATCTAAATATCAATGATTCTTCATAATTACTTCCAGTGTTTGTCCCTTATGAGCTTGTAGGACAAAATTGATAATTTTCTGAAATTAAGTACCTTATCTGCCATTAAAATGCCTTTGTTTGTAGTTCTTAATCATACTTCAAAGAATGGTTAAATTATTTAATTGAAAATTTGCTCTTTTTCTCCTACTGTTGAAAGAACAACTGTGTTGAGCCGCAGTGACATTACCAGAAGCTGAGCCCCTTCTAGCTAATTTATCTTGTGTAAATAGTGATTAAACAATTGCTTTGTAGCCAGTTTGTTAAAACTCTGAAGAATCCCTTTAAAGGCTACTTGTTCATTATTTGCCTTAATGAAGAACACTTCTGAAGCTTTGCAGTGTCTCCATGTGCTCGATTTTAAAAGGATGGCGGAATGGCAGCGGGTGGGGGGGTGGGGTGGGTGGTGGGGGGTGGTCAATGGGTGCGCGGCAAACCCAAAAAATAAAAACTTATCTTTCCCCATGCGATCGCAAGGTAATTGATGCTCATTAATCTTGTTTCGGGTTTTCGCGTTCGGCAGCCAGCCTGATTAACAGGCTAGCTGCCGACAGGAGCTGGGAGCTGCAACACCGAGGGGGGATGGGATTGGGGGGGGGAGGAGGGGGGAGAAAGAGAGAGAGAGAGAGAGAGACATCATCCGTCTGCAAGAGAGAGTGGGGGGGTGCAAAGATCAAGGGGTGGGGGGGACATCAGAGCGGGGGGGAGAGGGGAGACATCGGAGAGAGAGAGAGACATCGGAGGAGACATCGTGCAGGTGACATCGGTCAAAGGTAGGTTTATTTATTTTTTTACATTGTGGAATGTTATTTTGTTTCATTTATTTACTTTATTTTTTACTGATCTGGCTCTTCACACCTGGTTTCACCAGGCGTGAATTGGAAGCTGTGGGAAAGCCGCTCAGGTAAGTTGAAAATCGTTTTAACTACCTAACATGGAAGAAATAAAGTACCTTAAGTACCGAGGTACATTTGCTTCTTTAAATATCATCCCACCGGCTTCAATTGCCGACGGGACTTCCGGGTTCGGGAACAACGGCACACCCAGATGCGTCTTTGTGAGACGTGGAAGTTGGCGCGTTGGAGCCGGGTTCGTTTCCTGCTCCTCATTTCCCCGATTTTTGTGGCCCTCCCGCCCCCCAAAGCACCCACACTTCCAAATTAAAATTGAGCCCCATATATCTGGAGGCTTTACTGTACAAGTAAGACTCAGTCAGGTAAAAGTATTGTCACAAGGGAATTATATAGAGAATGAACGGACACTTAGGAGTCATTACACGAAAGGTAATCTAATCGAAAGGCGGTTCAGATGATGTCATAAACGGCAAGGGTGCAAATGAAGTGCTATCACCTAACCATGAGATTAAATTACACACTTGGATTCACTCCTTGCTATCAGTTACTGTTCATAATAGATCTTGCTTCAATTTTATATGGGCTTTTTATTGTGTTTTTGTACTAGGGGCACCAGCCTGTGCGGATGCAAGCTGTCAATACATTTCATGTCCTTCAAAGCATTTATTTTTTTTTATTGCACAGTAGACTAACTACAGTATTCAGTCTACTTTTGCCTAGATGGTAGTATATAAATCATTTCAAAATGTGTTTCTTTAAATTGGCTGTTTATGTCTGCTATTTCTAAAAGTCTTGATCCAATTGCAGCCCAATGACTGGGTTGCAATTTTATAACCGCATGAAACCAGTACAGCCAGTCAGTAGTTAAGAGTTCCAGTTATCTTAGATTAAAAGTAGGAAATGCACAGGAGGCTCAACAGCATTTGAAAGAGAAAGATGTGTTAGCATTTCGGTTGTAACCCTTCGTCATAACTAACTGGTACTGTAGTACAAGGGTTATACTATTGGACTAGTGATCCCAAGGTTGAGAGTTTAAATTCCACTATGGCAAGTTGTGCAATTGAATTTTAAAAATCTGGGAATTTGTGGGCTGCCACCAGTAAACAAAAATGAATGGCGTAAAAACCCAACTGGTTCACTAATGTTCTCCAAGAAAGGAAACTGCCACCCCTCCCCATTACTTCAGTCCACATAACATGGTTAACTTAACGGTCTTTGAAGTGGCATTGCAAGGCACTCACTTGTAAAAACAGACGGACAACCAGAAATAGGCAACTTTGAAAACATCGCCCACATCCTGACAAGAAATAATTTTAAAAAGCATGTTCATGCTGGAATGGACCTTTTGTAGGATGATGAGGACAAGTCAATGTGTACCCAGAAGATTAGTTCACCTTCCAAATATTGATTGACACTTTGTCTTTTATTGCAGCTTTTCAGCACTCAGTTTTCTTTGACCTCTGATAGTTGCTTGGATTGGAGTATTCTATTAGAGGAATAATTAAAATTTTCACTTCTGACTATTGCTTGTTAGCTTTTGCATCCCATTGGAGGCCAGCATTCAGATTTTGTAATCTGACTTGCATCATATGCTAGTGAAGCCCCGTTGTTAGCTGAAGACTATATTACATTGTAGTAAGCAGTGTGGTATTAGACATTCAAATAAAATCTAATCTTGTTTGAAGACAAAGCTGTTCCATGCACTAATTTATGCTCCCATTTTTCTATTCAGAGGTTATGAAAGCTTCCCAGCAGGCCATTGAACGAGGAGTGGCAGACTATCTGTTCATTGATTACAAGAGGAGGAGCGGCCATTTTGATGTCACAACTGTTGCCTCCATTAAAGAAATAACTGAGAAGGTGCTTCTCGTCTCTCGATATTAATTTTTCTGTTTTATATAATTTGATCATTTGTATTTCAGGTTGCAATGTACATCATAATCTCAATACAAATATCAAGTTACTTTGTAGTATTTCAAAAATTGTAAGCACCATGGCAATTAGATTGATTCCAATCCCAATAACAAGTTTAAGTGTGTTTGAATCATGGATTATAATGAAGATAGCATCATCCCTGCTCCATGTCCCCGTGAGACAAAAAGCCAGTGCTCTCTGTTTACTTAAGTGTAGAGGAAACCCACCTGTAGCATGCCTTGAGATATTTGTGCAGGGGGTCCCCAAGAGTGCATCAGTATTTGTAGGCAGACTCCCGCACAGAAGAGGCTGTTAACCCACTATGCTAGCAGAATATTAACCAGTGATGAAGCTTAGTCACTTGTTGGGAGTGCACCCGAGTTATTATAAATGGAAAGTAGATTGTTCATAAAGGCATGGCTCATCAAGGTAGCAAGTGCAGCATTGGATCACACTGCTGTATCGAAACCATATGATCCCAAGATAGGTGTGTGTAGTAGGCTCTACAACCCTTTACATTTTATAAATCTTTCCTTTTCATCAATTTCATTTTACTAAATTTCTTGTTAACTTTGGGTTCTCTTTTCTTTTCCACCTATTTTGACTTTAGTTTGCTCTTCGATATCCTGAGCAATTCCTGATCAGGGTAAAAGTGTAAATCGACAGTTGGCTGGGAGGAGAACGCATCTTTTTCCACTATGTAGTCAGCAATGGTCATCACCCAAAGTTTTTTAAAGTTGTTTCTTCCCAAGATTTAGCAAGTAAAGTCTCTAATGGTGGCATTGATGCGCATGTGCAGGCCATTTTCTGTAAGACACCTTCTGTGAATGGGTTTAGGTGCACACATTTTATTTTTGTGAGCCTTCCTTGAAATACATTTCTTTAAAGGAAGAATTCAGATTGCTGGGGGAGAGAAAGTTACTTATTCTTTATACTCCATATATTCTGTGTGTTCTGTGTGTAATATGCTGTTATGAATTTGCATCTGGCACACATGTGACTTTTGCCTTACTACTGCTGACAAGTCCAGCATCTCAGGCAGCCATCTCTAGTTATTTTTCCTCCACAGTCAATATCAGTAGCTAGCTCTGCAAAAATGATATGTCACTATGAAATTACTTCATACTTAAGATTTTGGAGAGCTTTTTGATTTTTTTTTTCACCTCCAACTTCTGCTTTTAGGCTTTGTGGAAATTAACAAAGGTTTTCAAAATTATGTTTGGTTTTGAGAGGATAAATAGTGAAACGGTTGTTTCCACCAGTTGGTGAATTGTTAACAAAAGGGCATGAACTCATTATCACTAGAAGAATGAAGTTAGAAGTTTTTTTTTGTCAGGGTTATTAGAACATGGTACAAGTGGCTATTGAGGTAGAGAATATAACATCATTTTAAACTGAATTGGATTAGTATTTGAAAAGAATAAAAAAGGATGTGGAGAAAGCGCAAGGATGTGAAAATAGAATAGGGGGTTTCAATTAAGGAGCTAGCTTGAATGGCAGAATGGCTTCCTTCTGTGCTGTAATTTTTGATTCTTATAATTTTCCTCTGACTATCTCACCCCATGATTTTGAGGACTATGAATTCTGTCAGCATTTTCAACAAAGGACAAAGTAATGTAAATTCAGAACCATTAACATAAAAAACGACTGGCATGTGCTGAAATCACAAGGAACCAGTCAGCACCCAGATCCTCCTTTTCTGATGTTCATTTGCCCATGTACCGAGGCAAACAAGTTAGAGGAAAACTTTGTATTTGGGTTTTGGGATCAGATATTTCTCACGCCCTGAAGATTCCATCATTCGTGGCAGAAAGCAATGAACACATATATTAAAAAAAATGTAGACATGTTGAGAAAAGCATGGACCTGTACAAGTTTAGAAAGTCTCCTAACTGACGTGTCAATGCTAGATGGGACGGGCTAGATGTAACTGCACTTGGGCAGCTCTCTGTACAACAAGCCAATATATTGTTTGCACCCAGCTCCTGTTCCTAATGCAGTTTTGAGTTATCTGACAACAACCAGCCCCCCATGTGCTACAGAAGTAAATCAGTCGACTGTCAAACAATAATGGAGGAGTAAAGTGAACTGTTTAAGATTGTATTATTTCTTTAAATTAAGTCATAACTAATAAGATTGTGAATGAGGCCTTTGAAAATACGCAAGATTTGACTGCAAGCTGATAACTCTGATAATGTTTTGGACCTGACGTTCCACCCTGCAGAAAGTTCACACACAAGAGTTACAATATGATAGCTAGTGGACACTTGCGTTGCAAGACCATTACAATATATACACGCCACAATATAGAGTCCCCTTGTAAAAAGTTGTGATGTCACTGCTGCTTATATCATGTGGTCTACATTATCTTTTTGATTGGATCATTGTTCCTCAACTTTTCACCATGACATTTTTGCCTGTAATATAGAACAATACAGAGCCACCTCTATTCCTTAATGTTATGTTTGAAGCATGCTCCAAACTCTGCATTATCCTGCATGTAACATCTGTCTCTAATAAGCAGGTATTTCTGAAATTTAAAAAAAAATTAAATTGCAACCGTGATTTCAATTCTCTGAAGACATTAAGAAAAGAAGAACATGCATTTACATAGCAATTTCACATCTTCAGGTTGTTCCAAAACACTTCACAACCAATGAAGTATTTTGAAGTGCAGTCACTGTTGTAATGTAGGCAAATGCAGTAGCCAATCAGCGCACAGCAAGGTCCCGCAAACAGCAGTGAGGTAATTGCACTGAAATGTCCCCCGAGATTATGTGCTCAGGTCTCTAGAGTGGCACTCGAACCTGTGACTTTCTGACTGAGCCAAGGCTGACACCTTTGCTGATATTAGTTCCAATGATAAAATGTGGCTAGCTGCCCTTATGTTTGGTTTTCTTAACTTGTTGTTTTTGACCCTATTTGTAGGACTGCCACTGCTTGCTTGATATTGCACCACATGCCATTGAGCGTCTACACCGAATTCACATCTACCCAATTGTCATATTCATACGGTACAAAAACTTAAAGCAAATCAAGTGAGTAGAATCAATTATTTAAAGCAATTTAGCTGTATTTAATTTCAAACGGTTGTGCCTTGTACTAACATTGAACAGTGCAATCTGCAGCTTTCAATTTATTTTGCTCTTACTAAAATATTAACAATTGTAACATCATGTTGTAGTGAGAAAATATAAATGCGAATTTAGCTTAAAGAAAAAAAGCCTGGTGCAGTTTTTTAAAAATCTGTAAGATGCAACTCTCTTTGGTTTGCTAATGTTCCACATCTTCCTGCACTGTTCTGCACAAGCTTAAGAGACTCTAGAAAAGGAAAATAATGAAATTAAAAGTCAAGGTTGCTTATTTAATAAAGGGAAAAGGTTGCTAATTTAGGAATGTACAGATTGTTTCATATAGAGCTTCCTTGCTTGTTGCACAGAAAATAAGTGGAACATTAGTGTTCAAAAAGAAGATTAAAAAAAATTAAAAGCGTTATTGGTTTATTTATGACCGTGATCAATTCTTCACCTTAAAGAGATTATCTCTAAGATGTTATGTTTAATGTGCTGTTTTGCTTTTGAGCTTTTTATACTGCTGTGTTTACTCCTTGGTAATAACGAATTGCTAGCTTTACTTTGTGGATATCCAAGAGGTCTATGCAGAATAAATAGAACAGCACTTAAGAGTGTCAGTGATTAGTTGCTGTTGAAGAAAGTATAAGTTAAAAACAAACTGAATCATCAAAAATATGGTATAGATCCAAATGGTGATGCATTTCCCCATTTCTAAGGCTGGGTAATGTGCATTCTAGTTTGGGTACAAAGCATGTACTAATGTAGTATGTCAACTCGAGTTTGTTTTGGTTCATTCTTTTTAAAGGTCAGTGCACAAGTGTGGCAATAGTATAATGTAATAGTGGTGATTGGCAGTGAGTTACAAGGCAGTGAATTTTGAATTTGTCAATAGCAAAATGTTGAGCACAATGATGTGTACTTTAAAGGGTACTAAAGATGAGGCTAATAAAGGTGCTACAGAGTGGTAGGATCTGAGATCATATTTATTTTTGCCACACTGTATGTTCCCTATCTCAGCTATGTGATCTAGGAGTCAAACTTCTTCTCCAAAGGAGATACGTGGAGATTGTAGGGTCAGTCAGCCACTATACGTTTACTTACCTACTATTAAGCAATCAATGTTTGGTGGAGGCCTGGGAAGAGATTATTGATATGCCTTCTCAGCTGAGGTAGAGTTGATGGAATTCTTAGAGAAGGGGAGGAGGAAAAATAGAAAATCACTTAAAAGGTGTTAATTACATGGTCCGAAGGTGGAAAATACCTTGTGATTTTTTTCTAAAACTAGCAAAAAAATTATGCATTACTGAAGTTTATATCTAAGTTTATATACTGAAGTTTATATCTAAGCCATGAAGTCAAAATGTTCCTAAAATAGTTATCAATCAATGTTATAATCAAGTATGTGGTGGAATAATAGTTTCCTTCTGACATGCGGACTCGATGGGTCGAATGGCCTCCTTCTGTGCTGTAACCTTCTGTGATTCTATGCAAAGAAGTTGAACCAGCTTCAGTATTTACTAGCTTCTACACAATCTAATTTTCTTTTAAATGATAGTACAATGCTGTTTTGTGCCTACATGTTTTGTTTGTGGAGTAAATGGTGCAAAACCAGAGAAAAGTGGAATACTGACTTTATCCCACTTCTAAGAGTTTTTTGTCCTGTTTTAGATTCTGTAACATGGCATATGAAGTCTCACTTGTGGCATAAAGTGTGCAGCATATCCTTCTGTTCATTATTGTTTCCTCTGAATAAAGTATAGCACACAAAATTACGACAGCATGTCAAAATAATTTTGAGGTATCTTATGCAAGACACCAATAACTTAAATATTGTTTGACTGTAAAAATATGTGGAAGTCTTAGTCCTTTGTAAGCATTCCACACACTGATTTAATCCAACTCCAATGGTTGCATTGCATCTACAGAGAGCAAAAGGACCCAATCTTTCTGCGGGATAAAGGTACTCAAAAAAAACATTCCAAGGAACAGTTTGAGGCTGCTCAAAAGATTGAACAGGAGTACAGCAAGTTTTTCACAGGTAGGTATCTGCTGTGTTTGCCTGCATCTGTTAAAATGCAGATTTACAACGAGCACTCCAACATTTACATTTAAGGGGGGGGATGTTTATCTAAATACAAATCCACTGGTTTGTTCATTTTTATCTGACAATCATATGCATGGATTTAGCTAATCCAGTACAGAACTGTATTGCCTTAATATTAACTGGATTGAAGTTCATTCATGGAGACTTTTTGTCAATATGGTGTTTAACAAAACTCAGAAACTCATTGGGACACACAGAAATCTCATTTAATTCCATAAATGTTGACGTCAGTGTTAATAGATATTGTATTCTTAAGCTGAAGTCTTCCTTGCAATATATTTTGTATTGGGATGAATTTCAATGTCATACAGATACTGAATGACATTGAAATTCATCCCAATACAAAATATATTGCAAGGAAGACTTCAGCTTAAGAATACAATATCTATTGATGTCCCAAATCTCTTCAAAAGTACAATATTGAATTCAAGGAATCAAAGTGAAGATTAATTGATACGCAGCTATGATCTGATCCAAATCTATTAAATGGCTAACCACACTTGACTTCAATCCTGCCGACTAGTTACCTTTGTTAGGTTATTCAATTTGGACCTTTTGAATCCTTTCTCTAGCCTTCTTATACTTATGACAAGATATAACATCCAGGTTCATTCTTAATCTGTAACTTAAAATGAATAGTAAACCCATGTTACATCATTGCCACAGGGTGAACCATTGTTGAAGGATTAAATAAAATGGTTACAGTTTCACCAGAAATAAGTGGATTGCAAGAATGGATCAGATTATCTAGATTTTAAAATCTAGATTGACCTTGTTTCAGCACTCTAACATTATTAGAATCAGGATATTCGTTTCATAGGAACAGGAGTAGGCCATTCAGCCTGCTCCGCCATTTGATAAGATCATGGCCGATCTGTGATCTAACTCCATATACCTGCCTTTGGCCCATATCCCTTAATATCTTTGGTTGCCAAAAAGCTATCTATCTCAGGTTTAAATTTAGCAACTGAGCTAGTATCAATTGCCGTTTGCGGAAGAGAGTTCCAAACTTCTACCACCCTTTGTTTCTAGAAATGTTTTCTAATCTCGCTCCTGAAAGGTCTGGCTCTAATTTTTAGACTGTGCTTCCTACTCCTAGAATCCCCAACCAAAGGAAATAGTTTCTCTCTATCCACCCTATCCGTTCCCCTTAATATCTTATAAACTTCGATCAGATCACCCCTTAACCTTTGAAACTCCAGAGAATACAACCCCAATTTGTGTAATCTCTCCTCGTAACTTAAACCTTGAAGTTTCTTCCAGTACAGTGAGTTCATGTAGTTTCTATAAGTGAAAAAGAAAGAAAGCTAAGTGGAATATCCTATCCTCCTCACATGAAGAATCATTGCAAAAGGTAATGCCCCAGTCTGTCGGTTCCATTCAGCATTTAATACATGCGTCTTTATTTAAACAACTACACAGCACACTCAAGGCAGATCCATGCACCAGCTTAACTCTTGCTTGTTGACATTGTCCAATCCAACAGTTGAAGTTAAGTTCTAAAGCCTCAAATGCTGTCATTCTTCTTTCTCCTTTATCGGGGCACTTTTGGCTTGCTTGGCAGCTTTTTCTGTGCTCTAACAAAATGGTAACACTAGATGGCAGTGTCCAATGCTGTTCTGCTGTGAATCCCCAACTGCAGTAAACAGCTGTATAATATACATTTTGAATCCTATTTTTGGGGTATGTAAGACTCCTTATATAAAATCTCTTTTTTTTAAAAAATCAGTTACCGTTGAAATTTATGTTGACTGCAGGTATCAGAGACATTGTCTTTAAGAAAATTGAATGAGAACAATATAAAATGTTTAATCAATAATGGTTCATATTGGTTTCAGTGGTGAAACAGAGATAAAAGTGGACAAAGGATGCAGAAGTAATTCATGGAAGCATAGCCATTCAGGGTTGTATAATCTATTTTCTGTGTAATAAGTGCAGATGTGATACTGTAGTACTATGTTGAAAGTAATTTCACATTGGGCACACTTGATGTGAGGCATGATGTGATGTTCCATGCTAACAATGATGAGCAGTTCAACAATTAAATCTATGTTCCCAAGCAACGTAGCACAATGTGTTGGTACAACACCACGCTGTGCTTAACTATGCTTTCAGTTTCTGGTCTTCAAAGTTTTCACGTGTATTATTTTAGTGCAGCAGATATTCTGGGATGACATGTAGCAATGAACTTGCGTTGCAATGTGTTATGCTTTATATGAAAATGTTTGTTTTAATGACTTTTTTGTACCTATTTTTCTGCAAGGAGAGAAAAAGGCCTAAGAATGTTCTGTAAATATGCTGTCAATAATACAAGCACTTTCTATTCAGTACCGTGAAGGAGATGTAATTATAGGAAATTCCCTAGATATTCTAACACATTTGTTCCACTAAAATGGGTACACGTAGAACTCCCTGTGGGAAGCCCAAAATGGTGGATATATTAAAAAAGAGAAAAACAAACCAGCATAAGACTTATGTGGGGCTAATACATATTATTTGCACTTACTTGTAATTTTTTCTTCTTTTCCTTATGCTTATCCTGGGAAAATAATTGATGCATAAAACAGCTTAAGCACTATCCACAGGATATGTGATAAGCCTTAGGATATGACTAGTATTCTTTGAATGGCATGATTTAATGGATGGGGCTACAAGTGGGATATACATGATATTGAATGGTTCTTCATCATGTGTTCTCTTTATCATTCTTTAAGTAAGTAGTTAAAATATTTATAAAGTCCGATTTCCTTATGGCACAGTGAGTAAATGCACTGCATTGTGTGGTACTGAGCCGTATAGACTGGGACGGCCCCAGGTTTAATCCCTGGTCTGTTCTGAGTTAACTGATATCAACCGGGGCACCACAATTGACCTAGGCAATCCTGGGCTAGGGAGGAGGAACTCAGCTCCTGTTGCTATCCATGGACTCCTGCTGGAAAGTGTCTGTGTGAAATTCGGGTGAAGACAGAATCGGGCTCAGCAGTCAAGTCTCCTATAGTAAAATTGCCTGAAGATACTATTTGATTCATGCATAACAAATGGCCATGTGGGTGAGGTAATGTTGTTTTCCTGGTGCCCCCACCCCAGATGAGTCATTGCCTTCAGAAGTAGAGGGCAAAAATAGGAGAAAATTGGAGGTTAAAAAATGTTGGGTATTCATTTTGCTTTTAAATACAGGCTATATTGATGTGTTATTCTTGTGAAATGTTTTTTTTTCTCACATCATTTATTTTGTATTGTGACATCCCCTTGAAATAAAATAATGAATGGAGACGATTTCATCACTTGGCTTAAATATGTGTTGTGGGGAAGTTGAATCATGGGCAGGATTGTAACACCCAGCAGCAAGTAAAGGTTGTGCTTATGATTACCTCTGTAGATACCTTAGCCTCCTATCATAGTTTGTGTCTTTGATTCAGAGATTGAAGAAAACCCGACAAGGTGGACAATTTTCCCTTTCTAACTATTAATCATCCCCTGTCTTTTTGTAGGTATTGTCCAAGGAGGCAGCCTGCCGTACATTTGCACTCAGATCATGACAATTGTTGATCAAGAACAAAATAAAGTCCTGTGGATTCCAGCTGGAACTCTCTAGGACCCCACTTGGGCAGCTCAAACTCACATTGATGTAAAGGTGTTAAAGCTGATGATTGATGTATTGTGTACGCATTAAAACAGTCTGAAGATTGCAGATTACATGGAACAGGCAGTGTGCTGAATAGACTTATAGCGAACAGAAAAAAACTTCAGCCTGATGGTGTTGGTTAAATGCTACTGCACATTGTCCTGGCTTCTACTGTACTTCTGCAATGTAAAAAAACAAAAAATTGGATTTATACAGGACTGATTTTTAAAAATAGATCTTTTATTCCGCTTTCTCCCCCCCCCCCCCCAAATAAAAGTTGGAAAAAGTGATGCTGCAACTAAAACTTAGAAACACACGTTTACAAGTAATATTTCCTGAGTATTTGTTTTAAATGTTTACTTGAATGTTTATATCCTTTTTTCTTATTCTCCGTATTTTGGATAAAACAGCTCTTTTCTGAATGGGGTGAAGTTCGTGCATGTGAACGGGCGGGTTTACCTGGTTACATGATAGCACCCTGTGATTCTACTGGCAGGCTAAACCTAATAAAATTGGTACAGAGTGATCATGTAGTTGGGAAAAGGTATTGTGATTCGTACTGTTTGGAGTGGATTATGAATTTTTGTGCACTCCTGTAAAGGGCAGACCGCTGCATTTTTGTTTCTATTTTTTTGTCTTGTCGAAAATATATTTTTCTGCATGGATCTTGATATTTAAACAACATAATGTATCTGATCATATTGTATAAACTAATACCTTAATTGTTGGGCCTAATAATATGTAGCAAGGGGTAATGAGCTAGTAGCGAGGCCTGGCATGCTGATATGACACTTTCTAAAAGCTGTAAATATTGAAGAAACTCATCTTGGTGCAATTTTGCAGGTTATGTTGAGCATTTTTTTTAAAAAAGAAAAATTCAGAGTGTTTAGCAGTCAAATAGATTTATTTAACTTTGTGAAACTATTTCCCTTGCTTGGGGTTTTGTCTAAGTAAATGTAGTTATGAGGCACAGTAAATAATTGTAGTGTTGCCACTGTCTGGAAATTGGTCATTGAATCTACAATGCAATGCTTATGTATGTTTTTTTTCATATATTGTGCCAAATTGTCAACATTTGTATCCTCTGTTTTCATGTTGCACTTGTGAATCCATGTGTGCCTAACACAGGATTGCTTCTGGTCCTCCAGTTTGTGTCATGTTTTAAGTAGTTCTCTACTGTACCTACAGACTTCAATGCAACTGAATCATTAAAGAAACACAAGACTGTTCCTAACATTTCACTAATTGCCTGGTGCATTATGGCCGTTCTTACATTCAGTGAAATATGTAAACTGCTTATTTTTGCGTTCTATAATGAAAAGGGATGTTTTCTTGCACACTGTTTCAAAGAGCAAAAATTGGTTCTACATTTTAACAGTTGGATTAAAAAAACTGTAGTTACTAAATTAGAAGAATTAAGGCCTAAAGTAGCATTTTGCCAGGTTATTCATTTGACTTCATATTCTGCAGACGTGTAGAACAATTTGATTATTTTGTATTTTCTGTAATAGCATGACCTGGCAGTGAAGAAGCCTCCCTTTTACATTCAAAGCATCCAGTCATACTGTTGGAATTTTAGTTTTGGCTCAATATGCAAATCCAAACTCACTGATCTGGTGACTGGATCCCCACGCACCTACTGCCAGTGTAAGTTGTTGCAGGGTGCAGTCAAAGTGTGACAGAGATGGTACAGAGCAAACAGGTACTGATGTTTTTTTTCTGTGCTGAAAGAAGAATGTTACTTTGTATCAAATGTAAAGCAATTGATTAGTACAAAAATAAAGGTCAATTTCTGATACTCAAAATGTGTGTTTTTCACATACCCATTATATTTGAAGTGGACCTGCTAGAGTCAGGGTAAGCAGCTTGGCTCATCTATAAGGCTTAATCTTAACACCCCTGAAGGCTAGTGATGAATTTTTGCTTCGGGCTTGATGACCTGAAGAGCAAAAAAGAAATAGATACCTTGGTTTAGCGGTGTGCTTTTTTTCCCCAATTTGCTGGTGCCTCGATATATTTTCTTCAAAGGGGTTGCTGTAATTTTGGCCAAGCAAAAGAAAAGCTTTGTAGGTGACTGCAACACTGTGTAATATCTGGTTGCTTCTATAACTGTGGTAGCAATAGTAAAATCTTGTTTAACTGTGTTAGGAATTGGAGGGCGATATAGGACTGCATAGGGCTTTTAAAGGATTGCCCAGGACAGATTCAGATAAACTCCCAAGATATGGCAGAGGTTTTACATGGCGGCTTTGTATCAGTCTTCATTCAAGCAGTCCATGCTCAGTAACCATGCAATGTACAGTTGACACTAAAGTTGTAAAGGTCAAGGTGAATGCAGATGTAATCCTGGAAAGAATGAAAGTTCTCAAATCAGATCGGCTGCTAGTCCCAACGGCATTCACCCGAGGGCGTTCAACGAAATGGAAGATGTGCTAAGTGACCCCCACGCATATATATTTAAACAGCTCGCTAGAATCGGGGTTATTCCCATGGACTGAGGCTAACAAAATTCAAAAAGGGCACCAAGTCAGAACCGGAAATTATAGACCCATTAGCAAGTTTATAGCAAGTTTCTTGAAGGGATCGTTAGAAATACTCTTTTTAAAAAAAAAATAATTCTCGGGATGTGGGCGTCACTGGAAAGGCTGGCATTTTTTGCTCATCCCTAGTTGCCCTGAGAAGGTGGTGGTGGGCTGCCTTCTTTGTAGCAGTTTGATACAACTGAGTAGCTTGCTAGACCACCAGAGGGCAGTTAAGAGTCAACCACGTTGGTGTGGTACTGGAGTCACATATAGGCCAGACCAAGTCAGGATGTCAGGTTTCCTTCCCTAAAGGGTATTAGTGAACCAGTTAGGTTTTTACGACAATCCGAGAGCTTCATGGTCATTTTTACTGATATCAGCTTTTTACTATCAGAATTGTTTTTTTGAAACTGAATTCAAATTCAGGTTCTCTGGATTATTAGTCCATTAATCTCTAATATCACCTATTAGAGATTCTCAACAAGGCTTCTGGAAAAGGTCATGTATTACCAATCTGGTTGAATTTTCTGAAAAGATTACTAAGTTGGTGGATGAAGGAAGCCCGGACAACATAGTTCACTTGGATTTTCAAAAAGTTTTTGATAAGGTACCACATAATTGGCTGTTTATGAGATAGAGTTCTGTGGGATTGGAGGACATTCTGGGATGGATAAAGAATAGGTTGCATTCTCATCGGCAGAGGGCTGTTATTAATGTTAGTAGTTCTGCTTGGAGACCAGTTACATGTGGAGTCACACAGAGATCGGTGTTAGGAACGTTGCTGTTCACGATCTAGAGTAATGATCTGGGTGAAGGCGTTGAGGGAACTGTCTGCAAGTTCACAGATGACACAAAGATTTGTGTTACTGTTGGAACCTTGGATGAAAAAAAAAGACCACAATCAGATCTAGATGTGATGGGAGAATGGGCCTGCGTTTGGCTAATCTCATTTAATGTAGATCAGTATAGAAATGTAGCGTTATGCTCACGAGTAGTGCTAAACACCAAGCATGTGTATACCGTGCAGGGTTCCGAACTAAAGCAGAAAAGAAACCTAGGTGTTATAGTGCATTAGTCTGTAAAGGTTCACGACCAATGCTGCAAGGCTGTTGCAGAAACAAATAGAATATTAGGATGTATTGCTAGGATGATCCAACATAAAACAAAATGCACTATAGTGTCCCGGTACAAGACCTTGGTTTGGCCTCATTTAGAATACCGTGGTTGATATTCGACTCACACCCAAAATGGACTATTTTCAGCTTAGGCCTGCTGCTGGAGACCTGAGGGCATCAACCGGTTGCCTTGCTGCAGCTCGCTGGTTGTGGGAGGGCAGGTAATCGTCTGGCTCCTTCCCCTTGCCGGCTGGGAGAGGGGGAAATGATCCTGGGGGAATGTGGGGATTGGGGCCTTACATGGGCCAGCAGCAGGCCAGCTTTCTTTTATAGGCATCCCTCATTTTACTCATTAAATGGGCATAATTACAAATTATATGTGGTGGAGAAACAGAATATAAAGATTATTGATTTTACTGTGGCATTTTTTGTACATTGTCCATTATATGTAACCTTGGTTTGGGGTGATGGGTTGGGATACTATTGGACATATTTTCCTTTACTGAATAAACATAAGCTGCACAATAAAAAGTGGCTCTGTTGAAAATAAGTGAGGAATGGTCTGTGGGATTGTTAGATGATCATGTAACAAGCTCGAAGCTCCTCGAAGAACGCTGTCTGATTCACTTTCCCAGGTAAACAATGGATCCAAAGGTGGATACATACATGATGTGGAGATGCCGGTGATGGACTGGGGTTGACAATTGTAAACAATTTTACAACACCAAGTTATAGTCCAACAATTTTTATTTGAAATCTACAAGCTTTCGGAGGCTTCCTCCTTCCTCAGGTAAATGTCAAGAGCTCCTTGAAGCCTACGCATTTATACATATAGAACAATACATGGTGTTTACAGACTGCCCCTGCAACTGCCCGTTACCAAGGCAATCACCGTGTTCAGACAGAGAGGTGTCACCTACAGAACCCCCGAATACACATTCAACAAAAAAACAAACAGGAAACAAAACAGAGAGAGGCAGAAACATCCGGAAGGCAGAGAAAGCCAGCAAATGACCCATTATATTAAAAACAGATAGCTTTTGTTCGCTGGTGGGGTAACGTGTAGCGTGACATGAACCCATGCATGGACAAACTACATTCAAAGAATGAAGACGACTATATGAAAGGTAGGTAACACATTGGTAGACAATGACACCAAGGATAAATTGTAGAGTTTTCAAGACAGAACAGATGTTTATATTGTCAACACAAACACTGGAAACGTTAGATAGTTGAGTATAAAGGATGACATGATACATAGCCGATCAATCCATGTTACCTCAAATAGATTGAACAGCACTCACTGAAAAATGACTCTTGCCTTTTGTGGCTGCTTCATTGTGGGCAAAATGTAGCCCAATCAGCATGAATATTGCATTGGATGATATCACACCCTGAAGTCAAACAGGTAAGCCAACAACGATAAAAAACAACAAATCTTCACTGTTAACCCTCTATTTGTTAACACTTACACCATGTTTTTCTACTATGTAGATGAACCATCTTTTACTAAGTGTCAATTTGCTGCCAATATAAAAAAGGTCCCAGCCTCCATAGGTATCTCACTCATTCCATTCAAACCAGGGGTTCAGAGCAGTTGACCCACGTATTCCTCAAATTAAGATGCAGGAGATGAAAGTGATTAAAAATAAGAATGTTATGAATAGAATACTCAAAAGGTAACAGATGGTCTTCGTAGAAAGTGTTTAATTCTCTCTTGTTTAGAGGTTGATGGTTCTTTGTAATGCGGGCAACAAAAGCAAGTTAAGAGAACACAAATTTCTTCAAGAAGACATAGCAGTGTTCATTCCGTGTAGTCAATTCTCCATTATTTTTCAGTGTCTCAATTCCTTGATTAACAAAAGTATTGTTTCTTGCTCTTGGTGTGTTACAATTTTTTTTAAATGTTGCCCTTCTTCCTTCATCTAGTCTCCACATGGCACTTACCACTGTGGCCAAGAGGATGAAGCAAGTGGCAAACACCAAACACATGTCTGCTGACATCACATCGTATGATTTCAAGCCTAATTTTCAGCAACTGTAACGCAGTTAATTATATAACCCTCATGTACTTGTACATTCCCTCTGTAAGTGTCAATTAGTATAATTTCCAATTATATCTTACTGCTGATATCCCTGAGGTGATACAAATGTACCTGGCTCTTCTGGATAGCAAAGACTCACTGGAAACATCACTATTGTTACCAGTGTAAAAAGAACAATTGAAGAAAATTAGTCCTGCTGGATATTGGGCCAACATATGCAGGGGCCATTTCAAGTGCTATGAAATTCCTTTGCCAGTTCAGAGTAGGACTAGTCGATTCAAGGTATAGATACCGCTGCTGAAATATCTTGTAAAGGAGGTCGGAGACAAATTCAGAGTTTTTTTTTCAATTTGGACTGTATAATCTGCACTGAAATGAGATTGTTTTCAAAATAAGAACTGGAGACTTGATCTGCATACAGCTGACCTTTTGTCTGCATCTTGAAAGGAATACACAGATGTGTGATTTGGCTAATTGGAACAACTTTGAACAGGAAGTTTTACCTTGGGTTGGCATCCTATCAAAAGATCTTGACTGAGCCCAAGACAAGAAGGTTATATTCAGTGCTGCAGATTGCCACATCCCATTCAAGGAACTGAACATTGACATTAGCCAAAAGTTGTGATCTAATGATAGATGTGCTACAACGTTAGCTAAAAGGAAGAAATAGTTTCTTCGAGGGAGGTCAAATAAACCTGTCTCTATATCCACACCCTGTCATCAATTCACCAGAGGTTCAAATGTGAGGTTATTTCCAAACTGATTAATTCCCAGACGGCACCCCTCTTCACCACCCCCCCCCCCCCCCCAAGGATTGATGGTCAAATCAGCTCCAAATATTAGGCCCACCTCCTCTTAAATTGCAAACCATACTTCTGTGGGTAAAGCAAGGTTGAATATCATTCTGAATGAAAGTATGTGTTTGTAAAAAGAAAGTGAACCTTTCAGATATAGACTTTCTCTCCAAATTGAGCAATAATGAAGGGTGGGATGTGCACATAGATGACCTGGTCATACTCTTTCTGGAAAAGCTCCAGTACGAACATCAGTCAGAACTATGATTTTAAATTGCAATTTCCAATTGAGGAACTGAATTCTGACCAAGGGTCTACACCGGAAATGATGATCTATCTTTGTTAGTTAATGAACCTGCTGTGTATTTTCAACATTTTCTGTTTTTATGGAGAGCAGGTAATGTATGTTATACCAAACGTTGGCATGGTATAAGTCTCACTAAACTTGATGCCGAAACATATTACAATAATTAGAACCTCCTTGGTTTGCTTGATCATTTCCCTTATTTCTGATCATGTCCCTCACATTCAGGTTGCTTCCTAGATCAGTCCAAGTTGCAGACATTTCTTTGGAGAATTGGTCAGTTTGGCAGCATGTACACGAGCTTTGTAGACAATTTAGCCACTCAACTGGGGGAAAACACTAACTGTCAGTCAAAACTAAGGGTTTTTGTGAGGGTTCAACACTCTAAATGTGCAGCTACTTAATACCCAAGTCTATGATTGTGTAAAGAATATCATAATTCACAGTATTACTGCTTTTGTGTTAACTTGTGCTCTGAGTCTGACATAAAATGTGATAAAAGTGTATTTTTGTCTATCAGATTCTTGATTTCAATTCCTTATTACTAGGGACAGTCCATGCAGGATTCGTTATGGTTCCCGTGGGCTGTCTCTGCAAGGAACAGGGAAAAACCATTTCGTTCTGGCGGGCGAAAGACTGATTAATACCCATCTAGATCTTGTTTTTTAACCAATAATAGGTGGTTTTAATCTGCTGATGTCAAATGAAAGCAATGGCAATAGGGTGTACCAGTTCAACAGAATCTTTGATAGCTGGTTGACCAAATATTATGTTCCAATTATTATAGATATGTCAACTAGGGGACAAACATCCTACGTCATTGTCAAAGAACGGCTAACCATCAAATTTAGTTGAAGGAAATGTTCTTTGTGAAAGGCAATGTTAAGTATATCTTCAGAGGAATTGGAATGATATTTCTGTGGCTAAATTTGCCTCAGATGTCAGTCTACAGTCAACAATTGGTTCACTCATGGTCCATACACTAAATTTGAGTAGACTATCTAACATGAAATCCAAAAATATATACACATGCTCATTGCAATAAAAATAGAAAATATTGAAAATACACAGCAGGTCCTTCAACATCTGTAAAAACAGATAGGTTAATATTTTAGGTACAGACTTTTTGTTAGAATTCAATTCCTCACAAGGAAACTAAATATTAAATCTTGACTAACATTTGTACTTGAGCTTTCTCCAAAGAATGACCAGGTCATCTATGGGAAGTAAAAGAAACCCTGACCCGGGCTTCAATGCAACAAAGCTCGTGTGCACATCCTGCCCCTCATCAGAACTCATTTCTGATGAATGGTTTATACCCAAATGTTAACCTATCTTTTCTCTCTTGGGGTTCCAGCAAAAATAGAAAGGCATAAATATGAGTAAAATACGAAAACTTCTTTCACAATAATGGCACCAAGAATTTTTAAAAAACATTTTTTTTGTCTGAATTGTAATGTAAATCTAGTGGAGATTTATAACCCTATTGATAGTACATTAAATTTGCATAAGAGGACGTGGAGTCACAGGACATGAAAGCAGCAGATTAAGCGAGCTCCAGTTAAGCTTTAAACGAATGTATTGGCATTCACAATAGTAATGGAATCACAGTATCATGCAACACCAGGTGAAAGGCAGACTCAGTCTAACCCTCTAATTTGTTTGGACCTCAGAAGTTTTCAATATGATCCAATATAACTAAAATGGGCTTAAATTCATACCCTTACTTTTGTTTGCACAGACTATTTAATTCCTACAAGCTCAGCTTTTAGGAAACATCGTTGAATTCTGTACAAAATACAATTTATTACTGGACTGAATTTTGCATTATATTTAAGGAAATTACAGATGATGATGTGATGCTAATCATTTGTGAACTTCAGGCAGAATCTCTTCCCTATCAGAACCATCAAATATCATGTGGCAAAATTGTAATGGCAGGAAATCTGCTAGTTTGACCATATCAATTTGTTGGTTTTAATTTACAGTGTGAGCTTATTACCCTCTAACCCCTCTCGTGCTTATATTTGGTTCACAAATGCAACCATCTCAATCCATTTCCAATTCAATTATAAGGTGAAAGATTAAAGGCAAAGAAGTGAACTACCATTGATGAAGGCTACAGACAAAGGGAGCAGCAAATGTAGTGCCAGGTTAAACTGTTGGTACTTTTAATAGAACTGCTTTTAATTAATAGCTGTAAATGTCAACACAAAGTGAAGAAGGGAACTATATCACAGCCAACTTAATATTAATACCATATAAAAAGTGAGCCAAAAGAAAAAGGATTGTTAATAAGGTAATATTGTAAATAGAAACCAACAAGTTGATGTGGCCAACCCATCAAAAATAGTTTTCTTCAGAAAAATATCAAAATATTGAATTATGTATTATAAGCAACAAAATTAGAACCTGATTTCTATTAGTAAGTAAAGTAGTATAAATTTTGCATCTCATAGATTTTGATATAAAGTAGAAGGCTGTCTACTGGATAAGTTTTCCATAGGTATAGAAAATATTTTTCAACAGTGTGGTTTTTTATATAAAGTAAATCCAGGTTATAACTGTGTGGGTTGCAAGATCACTTGCCATTATGATTTGAGACTACTCAGACAATGAATTCTACATGTTATGAACCCAGGTTTTCTCAAGTTGGACTATGATCATTGTGTCTTTTTGTTGAGAAGCTGCTGATGCTGCTCAAATTGGCAATAGCTTGAAGCAAGTTCTTATATGAAACTGAATACTTAATTAGATTGCCAAAGTTAATAGACGTGTATTTGGTTGAAATCTGTCAGGTTTTAGTTTTACTTAAAAGTTTCTATCATATGCAAAAATATTTTGAATCTTGCAAGACCAAGATGAACTATTTTCTTTCTAAAAAAAAAATCCCATCTCCTTTGTTTGGGTCTCCCCATAAGACACAGCACCTCTGGCAGAGGTTAATTATTTCTAATAATGGAACTATGCATTAGATCTTGTAGCTGAATTATTAACTGAGAAAATTAGTCTTTGGTACGGACATAGAGACACAATGACAAACCCACACATAAAGTTTAGCATTTGTTTTGCAGCTTCATATATTACACTAATGCTGCATTATTAGTAACAATACAGATAGCTTACAGTCATGGTTGATATATGGCATCTTTGAAAACGACAGAAGTCTTTGCTCAGGAATATGTCTGAGGCCAAGAATGGAACAGTAGTTTTACGTGATGAAGGATCCACTCTATAGAGGTCAAACATTTCAAAGTGCCCCAGTAACTAGGACAGTGTAATTCATTAAATGTAAAACCAGTAGAGAGTAGGTCATTTGCAGACGTACTTGTCAGGCCTGCCATTTGAATCCTCCAACTACATAAGAGCATAAGAAATAGGAGCAGGTGTATGCCATACGGCTCCTCGAGCGTGCTCTGCCATTCACCAAGATCATGTTTGATCTTCTACCTCAACTGCACATGGAAATCATCCATTTTGTCCCTAAGAAAGCTCTACCAGGTGTTTGTGGAGGTACTTTGTTTTCTGCTAATTCAGACTGACTGGCCCCAACTCAAATGAGAATAGTGAAACTCCCATAAATCACAAAATTGCCCTTATTAAATTAATGCTCCCAACTGCTGAGTGATTTGTATAATGAGGTGGTTCCCAGATGGTGGATGAACTAAAATATAAGGAACCCCATTGGCGCAGGAAGATGAAGGGTGCAATAATGCTGCGACTTTCGCATTAGTGAAGTGCTTTCAAATGCGCTTTGATACATAACTTGCAGTATAACTCAGGAATCAGATCCTGAGCTCTTGACTCCTTTGGACGTTCTGGACATCCTCTAAATTTACCTTTCAGTGTTCTTAATATTAAAGCTCCTGCTCATGCTCTTTCATAAGAACATAAGAAAAAGGAGCAGGAGGAGGCCACATGGCCCCTTGAGCCTGCTCCACCATTCAATCAGATCATGGCTGATCTTCAACCTCAATTCCACTTTCCTGCCCGATCCCCATATCCCTTGATTCCCCTAGAGTCCAGATATCTGCATATCCTTCCTTAGATGAGACCAAAACTAATATTCTCAGTGAGGTCTCACCAAAGCCCTGTAAAACTGTAGTAAGACTTCCTTACCTTTGTACTCCAACCCCCTTGCAATCAAGGACAACATTCCATTTGCTTTCCTAATTGCTTGCTGTACCTGCATGCTAACTTTTTGTGTTTCTTGTACGAGGACATCCAAGTCTCTCTGAACAGCAACATTTAATAGTTTCTCACCATTTAAAAATATTCTGTTTTTCTATTCTTCCTACCAAAGTGAATAACCTCACATTTTCCCACATTATACTCCATCTGCCACCTTCTTGCTCACTCACTTAACCTGTCCATATCCCTTTGCAGACTTTTTGTGTCCTCCTCAGAGCTTACTTTCTGCTTTGTATCGTCAGCAAATTTGGATACATTACACTCGTTTCCTTCATCTAAATCATTAATATAGATTGTAAATAGATGATCCTTGCTGCATCCCACTAGTTACAGCCTGCCAACCTGAAAATGACCCATTTACCCCTACTCTCTGTTTCCTATCTGTTAACCAATCCTCTATCCATGCTAATATGTTACCCTCAACCCTATGAGCCCTTATCTTGTGTAACAACCTTTTATGTGGCACCTTATCAAATGCCTTTTGAAAATCCAAACAAACGACATTCACTGGTTCCCCTTTATTTACCCTGCTAATTACATCCTCAAAAAACTCTAATAAGTTTGTCAAACATGATTTCCCTTTCATAAAACCATGTTGACTTCGCCTGATCATATTATGATTTTCTAAGTGCCCTGTTACCACTTCCTTAATAATGGATTCCAGCATTTTCCCGACGACTGATGTCAGGCTAACTGGCCTGTAGTTCCCCTTTTTCTCTCTCCCTCCTTTCTTGAATAGCGGGGTCACATTTGCTACCTTCCAATCCGCTGCAACTGTTCTAGAATCTAGGGAATTTTGGAAGATCACAACCAATGCATCCACTCTCTCTGCAGCCACCTCTTTTAGAACCCTCGGATGTAGGCCATCAGATCCAGGGGATTTATCAGCTTTTAGACCTATTAGTCTCTCAAGTACTTTTTCTCTACTGATATTAATTACTTTAAGTTCCTCACTCTTATTATACCCTTGGTTCCGCACTATTTCTGGTATTTTTTTTGTGTCTTCTACTGTGAAGACAGATACAAAATATTTGTTTAACGCATCTGCCATTTCCTTATTCCCCGTCATAATTTCTCCTGTCTCAGCCTCTAAGTGACCAATGTTTACTTTTGCTACTCTCTTCCTTTTTACATACTTGTAGAAGCTCTTACAATCTTTTTATATTTCTTGCTAGTTTACTTTCATATTCTTTTTTCTCTCTTTTATCAATTTTTTGGTCGTCCTTTGCTGGTTTCTAAAACTCTCCCAATCCTCAGGCTTACTACTCTTCTTGGCAACAGTATAGGCATCTTCTTTTAATCTAATACTATCTGTAACTTCTTTAGTTAACCGTGGGTGGATCACTTTTTGTGTGGAGTTTTTATTTCTCAATGGGTTGTATATTTGTTAAGAATATTGAAATATTTCTTTAAATGTTTATGATTGCATTTCAACCATCATACCTTGTAATTTGGTTTCCCAATCTACCTTAGCCAACTCGTCCCTCATACCTATGTAATTAGCTTTATTTAAGCTTAAGACTCTAGTTTCTGACTTAAGGACGTCACTCTCAAACTCAATGTGAAATTCTGTCATATTATGATCACTTTAAATATCCTTAAAAACGAACCACCCAAGTCGTGAAGCTCTGTCCTAGCAGAGCTACATAGTGGTTGACCTTTGTGTGACCTGCAACAGTGCGCAACTGGCAATATATCTCCAGTCTGTCAGCTGTGCATTGCACTTATTGATACCGAACTGAGACTGGAAGCTGCGGTATCACTGGTAGTAACTATGGAAAAGGGTTCATCCCTCATTTCATACGGATCTATGGTAATGTGGGGTAGGGATAGATAAACTGAGGAACAAAAATGAATCAAAGAGCTATGTAATTCAGTGTGATAATTGTGCTGAATGGCGGGAAATGGGTCAGCGGTATGGGAATGTGACTCGGTGGTTAAAATCGCTGTGGCCTCGTGGTGCCTCGTATAAGGAAATATAGTTTCCACACAAATTAACGGGGTTATGGGTGAGAAACTACAGGAACCAATGCAGTAATAGTGGTTAAAAACACACAACCATGCTATCCAGGGCATAAACAGTGAAACAAGGTGGGCCTGTGCGTCTGAACATGTTACAAGGCAACTACACTCCAGAATCAATATACCTTGACTCATTGTACCACCTGTATTTTTGATCTGTGTAACTTTTACTGCCTTTATATGATCAGCTTTCTGTCTAAGTTGCAGAGGCAGGCCTCCTCTAGTGTTGGAAGCGGATGATTGGTCAACATTTTGAGGGCCTCTCAATCGCCCTTGCCCGCAAAATGTAGAGCTATGAAGTGGGCCGACACCTCTTCCTTTGTCCAGAAAATTCACCGCGCCCTGCTGGTCACCTCGCCCTTTAGAAAGACCTCGATAGGGTAAATACCTATGTCAGTAATAGCTCCTGTGCCTGCCCCCAAAAGTAGCATAAAAGAGAGACCCCTTCCGAGAGTCAGGTTTTAGAGAAGTTATAGTGAAGAGAGGTCGAGCACAGAAAAGAAAGTACCAGGCAGGTAAACGAGAACAAAAGTACGTGCATGAAGGAACGGGGAGCGAGGTCGCGGCTTCCACCCAAAGAACAATGTAATATGATTCCTTGTTTTCTGATAATTACCGCTTAAATACTTGCATGTATTGATCCTTGCTTTTGTTCAAATAAAAAATCGTCACTATAAGCAATTGGTGTCAGGTCAAAATACATTAAACCTCAGACGTGGGCTTCTGGGAAACTAACTAACTGCTGCGGTTTCCTCCTGGAAACCCGTTGAACGTTACAATCAAACCCTGAATATATTTTGTGAATCAGAGAAGAATATTTACACTGGTGGTGTCTGAGGTGAAACACTCAAAAAAAAAAAAAATTGCTGTTTGGTTGCTTGGGGAAATTAAAACAGTGTGGGACTCGGGCTGGTATTCTGGAAGGATTAGCGCTGTTGATTGGCCTGTCATCCTGGCTGATTGATTGGATGTGGAAGGGTGGACCATCGATGGGGGCTAGGATTCTGCCCAGTGGACTCTAGGTAAACCTGCAGTCTGGTGTAGCAGATAGGGTGGTCCTTGCTGGATAAAAAGCAAGAAGCTTTTCAGTGTTTTGTATCCAATGTAGGATCTCTACCAATTAAATGCCAATTGTACCTCTGCACACACATCTCAACCTTGGTTCTTGTCAACTTAAACATACATTCTCTGTTTGGTTTAGAGCTTTGTAAGAATAGTCATGAGTTTACATGTCTGACTGATCAAAAAAAAACTTTACTTGAGTAGCCTTGACGATCATACTTATTTTTTGATGATTAAGAAAAATATTAATTCACTAAAGACATAAACACATGACAGTGGAAAGAGTGAGAAATCAAGCAGAACAATTTCCTTGCTGTAGGAATATGGCAGACAAGTTAGCACCTATTTGTAGAACTTTAACCCTGTATATCAAACATTACGGCTAGTAATCCACGCTAGAAAAACATGTAAATACCAGGGGGACACAGCCGCACATTCTGTCTAGCTTTTCATCAGAAGGAATAACAAAAATTCTCACTAGATTACAAAGCCAGACAGTTCCAATGTGTTTTTGCATTCATCAGGGGTCTGGCGATTTAAAGTTGGAGCAACGAACAAAGCCAAAAGAAACATATTTGAAAATTCCTTTCCAAGCGATGTTACTGAATACCTCCAGATATAATGGCCTAAATTTTAACTTGGAAAAACGGGGGCGGAGGGAGGGCAGTAAAAATTTTTAAAATCTTAAACCTGCCTCCAACCCACCCATTTCCAGTTTTAACATAGGCAGGACGAGGGGCGGGCGACCAACCTGCTCTCAGGATGCAGGTCGTTCACTAAATGCTTTCAAGGAGGCTGCGGGCCTCCATTTTTACAGCTTTTTTTTTGCCGGGATTCCCAGGCCTTCTACTTCACTCCACGTGAGAGGAGGTGAGAAGGACTGAAACAACAGGTAAGAGCCTTTATAGCACTGCTGGTAGGCCGGGAGAAGCAGGTGTGCTTCCCCCAGTCCCAACAAGCTCACCGTACAGCGCCCCCCCACCCCACTCACGATCTCCAACCCCCCCACCCATGATTTCCAACCCCCCCTGACTCCCAACCACAACCCCCCCCCCACTCACGATCTCCAACCCCCCCACCCATGATTTCCAACCCCCCCTGACTCCCAACCACAACCCCCCCCCACCATAACCGACCACCACCCCTCCCCCCATCTAAGACTTACCTTCTCACATCTGTTTCCTTCCTCTTCTCCCGTCGGACTGACCCCAGCCTATCAATCTCAGGCTGGCCTGTCGGGCGGGAAATCAATAAAAAGAATAAAAGACGTTCTTACGTCAAAGTCGTAAGGACGTCCGGGAAACCTTCCGGACTTCCCGTAAGGAATTCCCTCCTCTGACCGCCCACCCCACCGTCCTCCCGGCTCAGAGTAAAAATTTAGCCCAATATTTAGCACTGAGCCAAATTCAAAAGTCTTATCTTTTCTCTTTATTTCTAGCAAATTTCTTACCAAATGGTATTACCAAAGTTGAAACATTTTTGGCCATGATCATTTCGAACACCAGAGCCAGAAAAACGTGAGTGAAGAGTTTGTGTCTTATGAGCTGATGGGGAAATGAATCACTGAGATGAATCACCATTGGACAATAACATTAAAATAAGCCCATCTCCGATACACTTGGACTAAATTCCTTGAGATGAAAAGACTCTGTACACATGCTGTGACAAGCAGTTCCCTCAGTAATAGTACATATTAATTTCATTGAACAATTAAACTGAGAATCTTTTCACACTGGGCTCCTCCCAACTGTTCATTTTCTCTCGTAAAAATTCATTCAGCTCCATGAGTCTCTCTTCCTAACTGAGAATCTTTAGTGTACAGAATCTGGACTCTTATCTGAAACATTTCTAAAATATCAATGAACTTTACAAGGTAGTTTGCCTGAACCGCACCCATATTTTAAATTGTAGTCGTGTGCTGTTGATATGTAAATCATTAGGAAAGTCCTCACTTGCCACGCAAGAAGCCTTGCTGTGGAATATCAATTATATGTTCACATTTTGAAAAGTAAGCAATGCTGCACGCTGTCAAATTCACACACAAAACAAAACTACAATTTGTTGGACCTTAGCCAAACCTTCTTAAAGCACATTTTTTGATAATTGATCTCTTGCTCAAAGAATTTTTTTTTAAATGTTGTCTCTCTCTCCTGTAATTACCTGTCTCATCTGCTCCAAACTACTTTCTCTGCCTTTCTGGTTGCCTCCCACTCTCTCTGTTGGACTCACACACCTTGATTGTCGTCTTTGTGCATCTGTCTGTCTCTGACACTTTTTCTCACTTTACTTTCTCTTTGTGCAGACCTCTGATTCCATCTGTCAACGCTCTCTTCTGTAAGTTTGCTTATTTTTCCCTATGCCTCTCACACATGGTCCTTTACTGATTTACTCAATTTGTTTATTTTACCTTTTCTACAGCTCAGGATATGCAACAAGACGGCATCTAACATGTACATATCAGAGGTGAGTACTGGGGTTGGGGAGGGTCTGTCCCCGTACTAAGGCAACATATGTGGGCGAGAGAGAAGCTAGTAGCTAAGGATTGGGCTCGGAGGGAGTGGCAGTTCATGCGGAATGAATGTTGAGATACTAAAAGTTGAGGTAGGAAGAGTGGTGGCTGTGGCCATTGCTCATGGAATAGAAAATACATTCTTTTATAAGGACAGGAGCATTACACCATGTATTTTTTAAAAATTTGTTCGTGGGATGTGGGCGTCGCTGACAAGGCCAGCATTTATTGCCCATCCCTAATTGCCCTTGAGAAGGTGGTGGTGAGCCGCCTTCTACGTATTATTCCATTGCTTAAGTATAGCTGTGTGTAAACTGGCTTGCCCTTTTAAGATCAAAAAATAGACACATCCTGAGGTCAGTTAGAGGTTAATTTTTCTTGCACGTCATAAAATTAATTAAAAAGGTGATTGTTTCTCTGTAGATTAACACTGTCGTCCTCCTTACTTTTTCTTAAGATTGTTATCTTCCGTAACAGATTGTGACAATTTAAAGTGTTATGGACTCAAAACTTTGCTATATTTAGATTTATACCAGTTGACTTTCTGTGGCATTGCTCACACAAAATAACAATGCCTCTCTCTTTCTACAGCTGTTTCTCTCCTATCCGTTAATTCTTTGTGACCCTCTCTGGGTTAGAAATTGTTGTGAGTGCACTATTTCAGGTTAATTGAGGGTTACTAAAGATTTTGGGACAATTAAATCCTGCTCATTGACTCCCCAACCCCTGATATCACTGGATTTTCCAGCAGATGTAAATCATTCATTATGATGCTCACACAATGAGTTGCCCAATAGAACAGCAGAAGTATTAATGAGGCACAGCATCGGTTAACTGCGCTAAGGAGGCGTTTAAACCCATTTATTTGTGGGGGGGAAGGGTTAGGTATTTATGCAGCAATGTTGTTGTAAAATGCATCACAGACGTTGTTTCAATGGCTAGATGCTGGGAATACTGATCCAGGAAGCCAGGCTGAGGAGGGCTGCACTGTATGGGACTGAAGTACAACAGACTTGAGAACAATAGTAGACAGTGCCTTCAGAACTCAATAGACCCGGAATGCTGTGAGGAAGAAGATAGCAGACCAGAACAAAAGAGCTAAGGTAAGACTAAAGTATAGTTTGCAATGGAAATACTTGTCACAAGATGCATCCCTCTTTAAATCACCATGTACTGATCCATGATAACTGTTAGTGGAAGGTTAACATATTCAGAAGTGCCAGTAGAGAAACTGGCACAATAAATGGGAGAAATATAGTTTGTATAAATATGCACAAAAATAATCTATGGGGCTTAACAGAAGCAATCTTTGCAAGCCAACATAGCTGCATGTTTATTTAGTGTCTTGCATGGTCTGGAGGATGGGCAGCTGCATTTCACTGTCTCTATTATCTAAACTTGACCTCTGTCAAGACTAATCTCTTTTACAGGATAAGAGACCCACAGAGCATCCTTTTTGAGGACACGACCCTGGACATTGTAGGGAATGTGTGAAAATATCAAGGGTGAAGCTGGAGGTCTCCCCCAAACTCTGGGCAAGTATTATCATGCATTATGTCTTGTCTCCTATATCCTGTTCAGTCGCTGGCACATCAGATAGTAAGCTGCAATGAAAGAACTGCTTAAAGATGTTTATTTGCTGCAATATCTTGACCTGTTGCTCTTTTTGTTTGTAGGCCTAAAAGAACAGAGTGATACCACAGCAAGTGTCCCTGAGCAAGCTGACTCCTCAACACCCTGTGTTACTTGCCACTTTTGCCAAGTATCAGTACATATGACCTGGCAGATGTAGATGTGCTGTGGTTGGGGAGGTAGTACCAGGTGAGTCATACTACGTAGATGAAGAGCAGGTACCCACTGCTGGAGGCCAGCATGGTTCCTACTGTAGCACCTTATAGGGATTCTGACCTGCAAGGGCCTGCACACAAGCGATTGCTGTCTGAGCAGGATTGTATACACTAGTCACTTGTGCGCATGCAAAACACCCTGCAAGTCTGGGGAGGATTAGAGGTGTTCACGAGTTACACACTCCTAGATGAATGGTTATCTGCAGTGCAGTGAGCCATTTAGTGCATGGCAATTAATGGGCACCTGCAGTGAAACCTTCAGTGGTGTAGATCTTAAGCACAGTGGGAGCATCTCGACAAAGCTCAGGCTGCTGGAGGTGCCTTGGGCTCGTCTACCAGAAGCTCTCTTGTCTGACTTAACACACTGGGTGATTGGATGGTGAGTGCTTTGAGGCAGGTATTTACAGCCCTCGTTAACACTCGAGCTCTGCTCCTTTTGAAGGTCAGGGTACATGAGGGACTACCCAGTGGCATGGATGATGGTAGCATGGATGAGGCTGCTGTCACTCAAGGCAATCTAGCATCCCTGTGCAAGTGACAGTAGATGTGTCAAAGTGGACAGTGCCGGCCAGCTACAGCAGAAGTAGACTTGTCTAATTCAGATACAGGGACCATCACAAGGAGGTATAAGGCCAGCAGAGTTTTAAATGGCTATCACTGAAACCCTGCACCCAGCCATCAGACATACTCCTTCCACAGGGGAATCACCTGGAACAAGTAGTAAGTTAGGTGAGCGACGTCAATGGAAATCCACCAACGCTAATAGGAAGCACCATGGAAAAACAACGACATCGCTTGCACATCACACTATGTCAGAAATGTTTCATTATATTATACTTTAAAAGTATTTCATGGGCTGTAAAGTGCTTTGGGGTGTCCTGCGGTTGTGAATGGCACTATATAAATGCGTGTTCTTTCTTTTCCTTCTATGAATTGGTTTCACACAATTCACGTGCAGGTATTATGTGAATGCCTTTTTGATGGTAGTTGGGAAAGTGCAGAGGACAGCGTGGCTAATGGTTTTTATTTTGTACATATGGACAGCAGGACTCTTTAAACATGCAGATCAAGCACTTGGCTAAATGTATCTAGTATGAGTAACTAGTGTATCAGTTGTTTTGGCTGCCCTGGTATTTCAACAACCTTGTCTTTTTTGGTCTCTGTCTGCCTCCTATTCTGGCAGTGTTTCCAGATTGGTCATCTCCATGACCATGGTTAGGCCTCTTTTTGTAGAGGAAAATTATGGTGTCTGCAACACACACACATCCTCTTGGAGATCCTGATGGGTGCTATATTATAAAACACTCCCTGATCCATCCAGATCCAGATTAACTTGCTGAGACTTCTTCAACGGCACCTCCCAAACCCACGACCTCTACCACCTAGAAGGACAAGAGCAGCAGGTACATGGGAACAACACCACCTGCACACCATCCTGACTTGGAAATATATCGCCGTTCCTTCATCGTCGTTGGGTCAAAATCCTGGAACTCCCAACCAAACAGCACTGCGGGAGAACCTTCAACCCACAGACTGCAGCGGTTCAAGAAGACCGCTCACCACCACCTTCTCAAGGGCAATTAGGGATGGGCAATGAATGCTGGCCTTGCCAGCGATGCCCACATCCAGTGAATGAATTTTTAAAGAAAAGAAAGCTGAATACCATTGGCATCTTGAAATGGTGCTTATCAATGCTAATCGTGGGTGACTGTATGGGCCTTGTTATTATCAGTGCTCTGATTTGGACCTTGGCTGCTCTAAGGGTATTAGCCAGGTCTGAAGATGGTAGCCTTGGTCTCCCAAGAGCCATCTTTCCAGTCTGCATTTACCTTCAAATATACCTGGCACAGTTGATTGTTCCAAATTGTGACTGTTGCTTGGGAAACTGAACTTAACCTTCCATGATAAGGTGCTGGGGAGTCTGACAGCCCCCAACTCATCTGATTGGTTTGAACAGGTTTTAATCTATCCCTCCCACCAAACTAATTGGTTCTGATAGCACTGAGACTCCACTTCTGACTGATCCGATTGGCTCATTCTGACAACCTCCGACCCCAGGAAGGGGGCCAGGGGTGCAGGAGGAAAGTTATCATGCTTTCCTTATGAAAGCGTGAAAAACTGACCATGGGTTGAAACGTGATCTTAAAAGACTGATGGGAGGTGGTGTTGTTGTATACTTGCATTATATTTGAAAGACTTTCTCCAATCCACCTCTTGGCTTTAATTAGACTAGCAATCAATTAGACTTTTACAGCCTCAATCATTCATTAACAGTCGCTTTTACTGCTGACAGGATCCAGTAGTGAAGAAGTCACGGGTAGTGACTTGATTATTAATTACTGAAGGGGCTTGAGATAGATAGTAGCTGGTAATTACACCAATCTGCGACTAGATTTTCAAACAATCTTGGAGCCCCTCATCATGCATACATGAGTTTTGGTCTCAGGAGGTCAGAATTTCAGTGGTTCTTGTAGCTGCTATTGATTTGCAAAGAAAGAGAAGCACAACAATGCAAACTGGATAACAGTGTGCTATCTGCACGCTGCTTAATACCAATTGAAATTGCTATCATCCTCCGAACCTAGAGACTTGATTTTGGTGCACCATTTTAATGATGATTCTTCTGATGTGAACTGACCCATATTAATTATTCATAAATAAACAGTTTATAAAATACCCTGAAACTAGGTTTGAATGTTTTGAAGTTGGAATATTCGCTTTGTTTCTTTCTGTACACTGCTATGAATAGACTGTAATCTAACCACCAGTATTAAATAACTGCCTCACAAGTTGAATATTTTGTTCTAGGGCAGGGGAAATAAATTTTGTATTACTATCTAACAACCCTTGCTGAAAATGAGGATACATGGGTGATGGGCTAAGGATCGAATGGAGTTCCAGCCCCCCTAGGGTTGAGAAACCTGCCAAATCTCACTGTCCAGACTCTCACATGGGAATGACCCCGAAGTTGGGGGAATTAGAGGAAATGAGAAAATTAGTCTTAAGTTTTCATTAGTTTTGTAACCAGTTGTAGTAGATTAGATTGTAGTAGTAATGAAATTAAAAAGCCTTCAGAAGGTAACATGCTCATGAGCAGCCTAGAAATGGGAGGCAGTCCTGTTGAGTCCAACCAGTTTAGAGTGTCTGTCTGTTCAAACCATGATTTCTGAACTGTACAAGTTGCGTGTGCTGATAAAACACTGAAACTACGCTCTTTGTCACTGTCACAGCCTTATTACCAGATGCTACACAGTGGCCCTGCACAGAATAGGGCAAAATAATTCTTAAGACTGGTGACACCTGAATTCATACAATACACCATGGTGCCAAATCTCTAATGCTTTATTAATGACATTTTGATGCCTTAAGCTACAGCTTTATATTCAATCTATGTTACACGTACTGCAGCCACAGTAAAATAAAAGCTATGCTAATAGTTGTAAGTAGTGCTGAATTTAGTGATTGAAGACTAAGGCTGTTGACATTCATTTGTATTCTATAAACTCTGATTCCTGGGGAGGTTAACAAATTAGTTACTTTTCATTTCTGAAGCAGAATGATAAAAGAATTAAATGCCCAATAGGTAGAATTTCAATGTTTGCAAAAATGAAAGTGGTGTAATTGAATTAATGAAAAATCGAGCTCTCTGGATAGTGGGTGTGTTGCTGCTGTCTGTGATGCTTATGCATCATACAGTCTGATATTACAAGCATGACGGATTAGCCATGCTCATGTAGTCTCTATACAGATAGGAGCTTTAAAAATGAATGCCAGTTGTTCTTAAATGAAACAAAATAACTTTGAGTTTCAACCATTAGTTTTCCTATAGGATCGAGGGGATAAATAGTTTACTTCTCCGTGAAAAGAAGCTTGTGGTCTGGGACCTTACCATGGATGGTAAGATGGTTAAATACTAGTGGGGGGAAGTCTGTGTAATTTAATTAGCAGCAGTGTAAAATGTCTGCTTACTGGAAATTCTGCTCTGTGGCTCTTAAGAATGGTCAAAGAATGAATTGTTTAGTTTTTCTATTTTTAATATCCTTTTGATTTATGGATTTTAATTTTTAGTGCTAACATCTGTTGCTATTCGAACAATGAGACCCTGCTTTCTTTGCCAAAATAACGGCTACATTATCTGACTGGTATCAGCCAGTTGTGCTACACCAAATAGGTTAAAATGGTTAAAGAATTCTGAATGGTTGGGGTGAGCCGTAATGGCTGGAATTAACTTCAAATTGTATCAGCCATGGAAGCAAATTGATAAATGCAGAACTAGAGGACACTAGTGCAAAGCGAATAGTGTAGTGAACATGTGAAACCAGAATACTAGCAAAAGCAGTTAAATGTAGACTTAATACTGTTATAAAAGAACTGGATAGATATCTGGTCAGGAATGGTATTGAAAGTTGCATGGGTAAAAATGGAAAGACACAATCAAACAATCACAATATTGCAAGATAAGTACAGATGGGAAAAGCCATTTGGCCCATCTTAATTCATCCATCCAGAAAAATCCTAAAATCTCCCTATTGTAGCATCCAACTGTTAAGCAATTCAAGGGTTTTCAGTTCCACTGCTCTTGTCTGGATGTTTATTCCATGTGTTTTTCACCCCAAAGAAAAATTTCCTGATTTCAGTCCTAAAATTATCCTTTACTAGCTTGAGCCTGTATCCCCTTATTCTAATCACAATTTGATTTTAAAGTAGTAGTTTGGATTTATTTCATCCAATTCCTTAACGATTGTATATACATCTGTAACAACACCTGCCAGATGCCTCCTTTCCACGCTGGAAAACCCATTCTCCAACTCATAACTTAAGACATTTGACATTGGGGATCAGCGTCATAGCTCTCCTACACTGCCTCCAGAGATTGAATGTCTCCCTTGTGCCTTAGCGATCAGAACTGGATGTAGTATTGAAGCTACGGTATGGCAAGATGGAATAATTTGACATTGAGAAATGAAGAAACATATAAACTCTACAATTTCCACAATCGAGATCAAGGCCCTGATGATACAATAGAATTGTATGTGGTGAACCTCTGCATCTTGGCGAAAACATGTAAATATGGAGCTATAGAGGAAATCTAATCTGAGATAAAATAGTTAATGGTATACAGAATGGTGCAAGATGAAATCTTTCCAAGAACCAACACCAACAATGAAAGCTTGCATCAACATGTGTGAAGCTCGTGAATTGACCGCAAAACAGATGAAATAAATAAGTACCCAAGAAGAAGTGCAATATTTAGCAAGCAGAAAATGACTCATTGTGAAATTAAAGAAATGTTTGAAGACTCCTGAAATAGACTGTGAATACTGTTGGAAAATGTATGTCAGACAAAAATAGGGCTGTGTCCTGCTTGGGTTTGGAAGTATAATATACAAAAAGAACAGAACCATTTCTCAAACGGAGTGTCCAAAAGCCAGAAATCAGAACATACTGGAGGTGAAGCTACTGGCAACTCGGAGGAAGATCACATTGTCTTGCTTCAAGTTGCTGGCCAGATCAAACAAATTAGAGCACCAAATGACATACTTGGGCTGTAGATCATAATCTGATCCTGCTAAAAGTTGAAGCAATGCTCAGGATGCCTCATTCCATTGACCAACAAGGGCTGCAGAATATTCTTAAAATGATTTGTCCGTGCTCCAGAGTTGCTGGCGATAATCTCCTCGTGACCTACTGAAGAAAGGACAAAGGAGGGATTTTGAGTCTGCACTGCTGATAATTATATGAAATATGCTCCAAGAAAGGAGCAGACCTTCAGCTTTAGGCCTCTGACTGAGGGTGGGGTCTGAGGTGGGCAAAAATTGTAGGGTGAATTTCCAGCTGGACACAATTTAATGGGTATGTTGAAACATTTGTGTGGAATTATTTAAATGTTTGTTAGACACTTTACTATCTCTTGGTTTAGAATCAGTACGATCTTCTTGGGTTCCTGACAAAGCAAGGAGATAGTTGAAATCCTGTGTTGAATGATTTCATTCTTGCTGGTGGTTTAATTAGTAGCTGTTCACTGATTCTACATTGATAGCTTCTCTATGTTCTTGCCTGTTCACTGGTAGCTTTCCTACCATACAGTAATATTTCAAGTAAAATACATTGTTCAGTTAACAGTGCTTGACTTTTTTAATGAATATTTGAGTCACTCAAGCATAAGATGCCTTTTTCAATGATGATGATCACTTGGTTTATGCAACAAACAAAGTTTGATAGCGAGCTAGATGCAAGACTTTAATTATACATATTGCACTGGAAAATGAAAAAAATAAACAATTGCTTTAATGGAAAAATAAAGTTCTCGGGGCAGTGGATGACAAATGCTGTATTCATGAGTTAAACATTCTGATATTGAGCATTATTGCTTGGGTGTCTGCCTTGGCTCAGTGGTAGCGCACTCTCTTAGGTTAGGAGTTCAAACCCCATTTCAGAGACTTGAGCACATAATTGAGGTTGACATCCCAGTGCTGTACTGAGAGTGCTACATTGTCAGACATGCCATCCTTCAGATGAGACCAATTTAAAGCAAGGCTCAGGTGGATGTAAAAGACCTCATGTCACTATTTGAAGAACAGCAGGTGAGTTCTCCCTGGTGTCCTGTACCAATTTATATCTCAACCAATGGCACAAAAAAAATTATCCGGGTATGTATCTCATTGCTATTGGAGAACTTGCTGTGTAGAAATTGGCTGTGGTTCTTGCCCACACTACAACAGTGACTACACTTCAAAAGTATTCATTGGCTGTGAAGTTTATTCTTTTTATCCCTTACTCTGTCTGATGTATTTTTTTCCTAGAGTATCTGGTAAATGAATCTTGGGTTTTTCTTAAATGAAGCTAAACTCATTAGGAAAAGTTTATTGTCGAATTCGACAGGACAGGTTTCAACCATAGCGTTCAAGCAGTGATTGAAAGAAAGACTTGCAATTATATAGCGCCTTTCACGACCCCAGGTCGTCCCAAAGGGCTTTGCAGCCAATTAAGTACTTTTGAATTGTAGTCACTGTTATAATTTAGGAAACGTGGCAGCCAATTTGCACACAGCAGGGTCCCACAAACAGCAATGTGATGATCAGATATTCTGTTTTAGGTGTTTGAGCAATTAAATATTGGCCAGAATACGGGGAAAATTCCCCTGCTCTTCGAATAGTGCTGTGGTATCCTTTACGTTCTCATGAGAGAGCCTTGGTTTAACCGCTCATCTGAAAGTGGCACCTCTGACAGTGCAGCACTCCCTCGATACTGCACTGAAGTGTCAGCTGAGATTGTTTTCAAGTCTCTGGAGTGGGACTTGAACAGACAACCTTATGACTTAGCCTTGGCTCAGTGGTAGCACTCTCAATTCCAACACCTATCTGTATATTTGTGTATGGGTATTGGTATAATTCTGTACCCAAAGTACAGGAAGCTCCCTAACAGACTACAGTTTGCATGCTTCTAATTCTTAAACAGGCTTGATTTCTGGAATTTCCTTCTGGGTAATATAGTTCAATACCAGCACATTTTAACAATTAATTTGCTATGTTAAGAGGTAATCGATCTCCCTGTCCACTGACTGGAAAATCTGGCTCTTAATGTATTTTTGATTTCTGATTTATGGCTTTATTTTTTGAAGCAAGTGTCTGTTGCAGATGGAACAATGAGGCCCTGTTTTCTTTGGCAACGTGACTGTGATGTTTGGCAAACAGTCACCCTGTACCAAATGTGTTAAAAAATCATACTGTAAAGAATTGTGGATAATTGGGCTGAGCAATCGGGCTGAAATTTACTATCGGCAAAAAGCAGGTAATGTGGTGTACAATAACTCTGTCATAAAAGCGCTGGATAGATTTTTGCTTTTAGAATGCAATTGAAGGGTATAGGAATAAATATGGAAAGAAGCAGGTTGCTGGTATTAGTTCCTATGCTGCTGGGAAGCAAGCAACCAGGGTTAAACAGTTAAGATACAAGGATTGGATGGATAACATGTTTTATTCAATTACTTTTTGGGTATTGGAGAAATTTGGCACTCTTTCTCTCCGTAGATTAAATATGTGGGGTCGATACTGTGACACAAATGGAGCATTTTTGGCCAAGGTGGAGTATGTTATTGGCTTCTGTCTTGTGTGGTTAAAAACCCAGATATAATCACAGAAAATGACCAGCCCATTTGATACGCAACACCTCAGAATCTAGAAGGTTTGGCCATTTGGGCATGATCAGGACTTGCATTGACAATTTTGTGGCTGATTTTTTTTCCCCTGGTCTATTGTGCTCAAATGCTGTTGTAAACAGGTAACCATTAGACTGTTATGGCAGCAATCAGGACAGGATAGTTTGATCTCTGGTTTGGAGTCAAGCCATTCAGTTCAAAAACCAGTATCCTGTAGATTTCTTTGAAGTATATATTTGAATAGCAGCTGTAATCACCATGAATGGCTCATCACCTAATGTAGTTATGAGATGCATTATTAATAGAATAGAATCATAGAAGTTTACAACATGGAAACAGGCCCTTCGGCCCAACATGTCCATGTCGCCCAGTTTATACCACTAAGCTAGTCCCAATTGCCTGCACTTGGCCCATATCCCTCTATACCCATCTTACCCATGTAACTGTCCAAATGCTTTTTAAAAGACAAAATTGTACCCGCCTCTACTACTGCCTCTGGCAGCTCGTTCCAGACACTCACCACCCTTTGAGTGAAAAAATTGCCCCTCTGGACCCTTTTGTATCTCTCCCCTCTCACCTTAAATCTATGCCCCCTCGTTATAGACTCCCCTACCTTTGGGAAAAGATTTTGACTATCTACCTTATCTATGCCCCTCATTATTTTATAGACTTCTATAAGATCACACCTAAACCTCCTACTCTCCAGGGAAAAAAGTCTCAGTCTATCCAACCTCTCCCTATAAGTCAAACCATCAAGTCCCGGTAGCATCCTAGTAAATCTTTTCTGCACTCTTTCTAGTTTAATAATATCCTTTTTATAATAGGGTGACCAGAACTGTACACAGTATTCCAAGTGTGGCCTTACTAATGCCTTGTACAACTTCAACAAGACATCCCAACTCCTGTATTCAATGTTCTGACCAATGAAACCAAGCATGCTGAATGCCTTCTTCACCACCCTATCCACCTGTGACTCCACTTTCAAGGAGCTATGAACCTGTACTCCGAGATCTCTTTGTTCTATAACTCTCCCCAACGCCCTACCATTAACGGAGTAGGTCCTGGCTCGATTCGATCTCCCAAAATGCATCACCTCACATTTATCTAAATTAAACTCCATCTGCCATTCATCGGCCCACTGGCCCAATTTATCAAGATCCCGTTGCAATCCTAGATAACCTTCTTCACTGTCCACAATGCCACCAATCTTGGTGTCATCTGCAAACTTACTAACCATGCCTCCTAAATTCTCATCCAAATCATTGATATAAATAACAAATAACAGCGGACCCAGCACCGATCCCTGAGGCACACCGCTGGTCACAGGCCTCCAGTTTGAAAAACAACCCTCTACAACCACCCCCTGTCTTCTGTCCTCAATCCAATTTTGTATCCAATTGGCTACCTCACTTTGGATCCCGTGAGATTTAACCTTATGTAACAACCTACCATGCGGTACCTTGTCAAAGGCTTTGCTAAAGTCCATGTAGACCACGTCTACTGCACAGCCCTCATCTATCTTCTTGGTTACCCCTTCAAAAAACTCAATCAAATTCGTGAGACATGATTTTCCTCTCACAAAACCATGCTGACTGTTCCTAATCAGTCCCTGCCTCTCCAAATGCCTGTAGATCCTGTCTCTCAGAATACCCTCTAACAACTCACCCACTACAGATGTCAGGCTCACCGGTCTGTAGTTCCCAGGCTTTTCCCTGCCGCCCTTCTTAAACAAAGGCCCTCCAATTTGCTACCCTCCAATCTTCAGGCATCTCACCTGTAGTTGTCGATGATTCAAATATCTCTGCTAGGGGACCCGCAATTTCCTCCCTAACCTCCCATAACGTCCTGGGATACATTTCATCAGGTCCCGGAGATTTATCTACCTTGATGCGCGTTAAGACTTCCAGCACCTCCCTCTCTGTAATATGTACACTCCTCAAGACATCACTATTTATTTCCCCAAGTTCCCTAACATCCATGCCTTTCTCAACCGTAAATACCGATGTGAAATATTCATTTAGGATCTCACCCATCTCTTGTGGTTCCGCACATAGATGACCTTGTTGATCCTTAATGTCCTTTCACCTGATTTATCTTCGCAGGATTTTGAATGGCATGCCTGTGAACAATTTTCTTAGTCAGCTTGAAGCCATTAGTTCAAATTGAAGACTTTGTGGTAACAAAGTACCACCAGAGACAGTTGGCATAGGATAATTGCCTTGGTTGTTTTTTGATAGATTTCACTATTCTTCTTGGACTGGTTTTTTTAATATAGTTCATTTAGCAGTTTCATGTTGAATAATTTTGATTAGTTAATACCCAAAGCCATGGTCTTGTATAGTTTTTGTTCTTCTGCGTACCAAAGACTAGGAAACTACATGAGACCACATGGTACAGCCGGGATACAGTGATAAAGGTTCTCTGTTCAACCCCTTGGGCTCACTATATTTACCTAGATATTGGGCAGGTAACTGCAGATGGTAGAGAGTGGGAGGCTCGCTTATGAGCATGTTGCGTAGTGCTGAACCTGATGGAAAATATCTAGTGTAAAAACACTAAGACCGTGTGACATTCTGGATTGCATATGGTCTGTGAAGGAGCAGCTTGGATGGTCTGGTTTTTGTTTAATGCTTTTTTGTACTTGAATTCTATAGCTACATGCTTTCACACTCTCCATTTTGTTTTTATAATATATGCTGGTAGATTTTCAATGGTGTTGCTTAATGAGTATAGGATCATTATTAATACTATGTAGCGGGCAATAAATTAATGATTAAGATGCAGCTGTTTATAAACTAGCATGTCTCTTTACAGTCACAAGAATGTACATTGCTGTAAATAGACACTTCCTAAAGACAGAGGCTAATTAACCCTTTGAGTTGATTAGTGGGTAATTGTTGAAGTTTCTCTGTGGACATGAGGCTGATCCCCAGTGTGGGAGATCTCCACTATGAGAGAAGACATTCAGGAAATTATTTTTCTCAATAGTGACCCGCCCCAAAAATAGAGTAGTGAAAACCCTGTAATCATTAAAGAACCAGTTGGATAGTGCAATTGGGGTGGGGGACTTTCGGATCATTCTGGATGGATGAGCTGATGTGGGCTGAATTTCCTCCCAAAAATAATTTGTGAAAACTAGCTTCTTGTAAATCCCTGGCTGCCCTCTTCTCACCTCTTTCCCCTCTTTCCCCCCCCCACGCCCCACCCCACAAAGCCAAGGTCCAGAGCAATGGACTGGAAAATATTTTTCTCCAGAGAAGTTGTTCTGAACATTTTTGTTCGCATATGGCAACTCAATTCTATTGTTTTATTACCATCTAACAATCATACAGTTTAAAACCATCAAATCTCATTCTTCTGTAATCACTTTGCCCCTAGATCTTTCCAGATTTCTCACATGGGGTAAAATATAAGGGTTTATAGCATCTGTCTTTAATCATCCATCTAAACAAGAACTGATGGTCACAAAGTCAGGAAAGAAGTTAGCTTACTGGGTTAAGGTCCAATGGTAAGGTAACAAATGGACCTTCTCCCAGTGGCTTTTCTAAGGAAGAAAGTTCTACATTGAGGATGTAACATTACATTTAGCCCTCCAAGCTGGACTGCTGTGGAGACATTTTCAGTGTGGCAGTGCCAAAGTGCAGTATAATAGACTCCCAAGAAATTCACTTGCTTTGCTGCACATGCACATAATTGCACCCAGTGCATAGCTTTTTTTTAAATAAAAGAAGTGAATCTCCAAATGAAAGTGTTAAGGATTGCGCCACTGTATAGTGTTCTGCTCAAAGGTAGACTTTAATCTCACAGAGCAGATTCTTTTGGCGCAGCTTAGGAATCATGTTTAAAAGGTACTTCACAGAGACATAATCAGATAAAAATGGACACCAAGCCAAAGGAGATATTAGGTAGGCTTGGTCAAAGTTGAATTTTAAGGAGGAGGTTGAGGGGAATTAGGGAAGGAATTCCAGAACGTGGTGCCTACGTCCACTAGTGGTGGGAAGGAGGGATGCACGAGGACAGTTGAGGAATGGAGAGTTCTGCGGGGGTTGCAGAGATGAGGAGGGGCAAGACCATGAAGGGATTTAAACACAAGGATGAGAAACCTATTATACAATATTTAAACTTGGCTCCAGTGAAAAGCAATAGTTTGCAACTTCTATGCTTAACTTTACTGTAATTAATATTCTTATATGGCATTCTTTTTTTCCTTTTGCTCACTATATACAGAAGCTAGCCAACTTAACACTTTTTTTGGAGGTTGTGAACAATCTCTGATTTGAAATCAAACAGGACCATTGCCTCCTGCCTGCTTTCGCCTGATGTGCTGCACAAGCGATGGGAAACCTGAACAGGTTAAATTCATTTTATTATTGCAATACACAAAATATTAAGTACCTGAAGTATCTCAATGGGGTACATTGCCCTTTAAGTATCGGCCCGACAACTTTAAGTGGGGGGCGGGACTTCCTGGTGTCTGCTGTCCGCATGCAGGCAAACCTGTCTGGGCTAACCCCGGAAGTGGGCAAGTTGGAGCCGGGATGCGGTCCCACTCCAAAAAGCCTGTTATTTTAACCTCCCACCCCTATATAACTCTATAACTTCTTTGAGAGAGAAGTTTGCATGTTCTTTGTATTCACACATTTGGATAATGGGCTTACTGCAGCAGTGGGAAGCAGGGACAGGATTTTTTGCACCACTACCAGCCACTTTTGGATGATGGGTCACCTGAATTGGGAAATGGGCAGTTCACGGGACATTTCCTGTTCCCATATAGGCGAGCGAGGGTAATAACTGAATCCGTCATCTAATATATTTCCCATCATTGGCATCAGAGACCCTTTGCCTTTTGGGTGTCCAGTGTTGCTAAGGTAACGGTGGGGTTTGGGGGAGAAAAGAGAGGGGGAGATGTGTAAAAGTTATAGCAAGTAAAGTAATTAATTATTTCCCAAATCGTTCTAGCAGTCTTCAGTTTAACAGACTTATAGAAGTTACTGTTCCGGGTGAATGGCACAAATCCAGAAATCAAAGTAGGCAACAGCAAAAAATATTTTTTTAAAAAAGCCCGCTCCAAAAATTGAGTTTGAAATAATTTTTAAACTGCCAGGATCATTGATAGACTTTAAAAAAAAAAGTTCTCTATTTTCACTCTATTGCCTCCCCCCGTCACCACCTCACAGATGCCCGTCTTACATGGGTGAGACAAGGTAGCCGTACAAACGAGGTGGAAACAATGAAAGATGGGGCGTATGACCACGCAAAGTTGGGTGGTGCTTCTGCAGCTGCTGAAAATAGCAATGGGCTTGGTGTGTGAACAATGTGGGTGGAGACCCACCATAACAGAACGCCAACCAATTTTTTTTTAGGTAGGAATATATGGCAGCCATGCTGCACCAGCAAAGTCCCACAAATAGCAATAAAATGAATGACCAGTTAATCTGCGTTTTTGGTAGCATTTGGTGAGGGTGCAGTGGGCGCTGAATTGGGCCGTGTAACGCCCGTTGTTTCAGCACCACATGGCCTCTGCAACATCCAAGATGGTGTCTTGGCTGTGCACGCACGTTTCCAGCGTGACATGCACCGGACGCCATCTTGGTATAGGATTTAGCGTCGGCGCAGATAAGGAATGCTGGAAGCATATAGAGTAGGGAGAAAATGGCTACAATCAGTGTGCAATGCTGATTTAAAGTGATAAGTCCCAAAATGGTATTTAACGCTCGACTCAACACATGATCTTAACCCCGACCATCTGATCGTGTCGTAGAGTGCCTGGAGGACCCCCACCAGCGGTATTTAAAGGGACCATGCAGGATTTACAGGCTAGTGGCTGGATTATTGCTTGTAGCTGCTGAGATATTTGTAACTGTTTTTAGAGGTCTCCTACACTTTAATACTAGGACCAGGGGACATAGCCTAACATTTAGAACCAGGTGTGAGTGCAGGAGTGAACTTAGGAAATGCTTCGACACGCAATGGGTGGGAGAAGTTTGGAATGCTCTTCTACAACAGCAGTTGATGCTAGCTCAATTGTGAATTCTAAATCTGACCTTAATAGATTTCTGTGAATTAAGGGATATGAGGCTAAGGTGGGTATATGGAGTTGGGTCACAGGTCCAGCATGATCTCATTGAATGGCTGAACAGTCTCGAGGGGCTAAATGCCACTGCCACTTGCTGCCTAATGATATGCGTCACCTTCTCCTGCAAGAAAGTGGGACGTGTGCCTGGGTGATGTGCTTGTCATTGTTGAATAGCTGCCAGTGTGTGTGGCCCATGAGTTGTGGGTGGGCAGCTTGCAATAGTGGTAATGTGTAAGGGTGAGAGGATGCATCTGGTTGGAAGAGTTGAGTACTGATGGAAAGAGTTTGTTGGTATGTCGGTGATGGGGGGGAGGGAGGTGGTGTAGTGCGTGGTGCATATGGTAGGAGACACCACTTGACAGTTGACCTCACTCACCTTGACCACTCGTCAAAGCATTGAACTTCTTCTTGCACTGCATCTGTGTTCATGATGCTACCTTTTGGATAAATGTTTGGAGGGCCTCTTGCACCAAGGTCTCTAGTGCATCAGCAGAGAACCTTGGTGCACGCACTCTCGCAGGCCTGGTACCAACTCAGATCAGCAGATTGGTGAGGTTTGGCGTGCAGATTGGAGGCTGTGGGATTTAGTAGTGCGCAACCTTTATTCAATGTTTTAACATAACTCATCAGTGTGTGAACATAGGGATGGGATCTGCATCTGTGTTTTATATGTGAGATGTCTGATCTCCGTTCAGACTCCGTGCAGATGGTAGACTGTTATTTTCAGCAAATAACAGGTACCAGCTACCTTTATTTGAGATTTCTAAAACATCCTCCCTTTAAGAGATTGGGCTCCTCCTGCTGGTGGAAAGCATGAATTGCATTGATTCCACGTGCAAGGCCTGGAATGGAATGCTGATTGCAGATTGGTACTCAGGCCGGCCGAAACTTGCGTCCTGCCTGCGCAGGGGTCATTTGGCGTGGGGTAATAGCGCATCACGCTACCTGCGCCCAAAAACGGCCCTTATCCAATTTTTCCCCCAATGTTTCTTCGGACAATGAGAGAACTCCCTGCTCTTTAGTGATATTGGATCTTTACCCGTTCAGCTATCGGTCAGAACCTTTGTCCAACGTCTCATTTGAAAGGTAACAATCTGGATTTACCTCTGGTGGCTAATATGCATTAATGACTCTTAAATTCTTTTCAGTGTAATGCAAGAGTTCAACTATGTTTTGAAGTATTGATTTGATTTAGATTTTAGTTTAGTGCTGCGCATAAGCAAAAATTAAAATATTAAAAAGAAATTAAGGCAACTGGCTCTAGCTTCTCAATCAGCGTCTACTCTTACCCTCCAGGTTATTAATATAAATTAGTAATCTCCAGCTTCGCCTATAGCACCACTAGTAGTGTCTTTGTACTTAGATCAAAATATAATGTAATGTTATGTAACCTCTTCTAGAAGTGGGTAAATAGCAGTTGTCACGACACATGACTTTGCACCTGCTTAAAACATTGCTTCCTGTCACAAAGTCTTGTTAACAGCTTGCAGAAGGTTAGTTAGTGTGTACCAACAGCTACAGTCTGACAAAGACAAACATTATTTCCATTGATAACAAAAAGAAAAAGCACTGAGATGCTGGGAATCTGAAACAAAAACAGAACATGCTTCTTTCAGGCTTGAATCCTTTGTCAGAAGTGGAAGATATTAGATGAAATGTGTTTAAAAAGGAATAGAACAATGGGAAAAGGGGGGTGGAAGGAAACACAACACAACACACACGTACAAGGAAAGAAATAGAATGACCTGAATAGGGATTAAGTGGTGAAGAGGAAATGGTTAAATGGCAGACGTGATGGACTCATAATGAGAAATCAAAGAAATACAAGACACCGACAGTGAAGGAAAAAGTGATCAGTAACTTAACAGACTTTTATCTTCCTATCAATAGGATCTGCAATCCTAAACACAATTCTCTCCTACAGCGTTGAGTGCAGAACACACTGAATTTAGAGTTTCAATGACAGATAATCAACCTATTAAATGTAGGACCCAAAGATTTCCATTGTCATGGCCAGAGACCACCCAGATAGAAACCTACCTCTGTGTCACAGATGTAAAGTTGAAGCCACAATGGAATGTGTATCACGAACATTGATTCAAATAACTCAGCAATTTTCAGATCTTTGAGCCCCTGGAAAGCATAGCAAGTGCCATTTCATGCAGATCACCCAACTAAGATTAGGATTTATGCAGCAGTATATCACATTTCAGATTATGTTTCTAAATACTTCAGACAATGAATTACTTTTTGATGTGCAGTGACTGTTGCTTTTAAGAACCCACAGATGGGAATGACTAGCTAATCTATTTTCAGTAGAGTTGGTTGAGAGAATAATATTGGCCAGATACCGAGAGATGGGAGAACTCCTTGCTGTTATTTCAATGGTGGCATGGGATCCTTAACGTCCACCTGAATCACAGGGTGAACAGGGCCTCTGTTTAACCAAAGCTTCTGCCAAAGGACAGCAACTCCAACAGTACTGAGTACTGTAAAACAGTGCCAGCCTAATTTATGTGTTCAAATCATGGTGTGAGGCTTGAACTTGCAGCTTTCTGATTCTCAGGCAAGAGTGCTATCAAGTGAACCAAGATGACATTTAAGTGAGATGTTTTTGAAAATGCTCATTCAAGGTTATTGCGCCCCAGAGAGTTTGGTGTGAGTGTCCTGTATTTTAAAGTGGAGCGAAGCATGTTTCCAGTGATTATAGCTAAATATATCTTTTGGTTTTAAAGTCGTTGTATTTTAAGCCTTTTTTTTCCTCCAGTGAGGACAGGAATTTAATTAAGAATGTTGTGAATCAGTGCATGTTTTTTCACCCTCGGGACTTGGGTTCAAATGCAGCCCAGACAAGTAGGATAACCACCTGCTTTGTCTGAGTTGTGTGAAATAGTCGGACAGTCTCTGCTCAGGACGTGGACTTTTATCAAAGTACGGACTGTTTTGAGCTAAGGATCAATCTCCCTCCGCGAGGGATGACTTGGTGTCTGAAGTGGAAAATGTCAAACTATTACAGTTTGAGGATGTACTCAAGTTTGAAGTTGAGGCGCATTGTTGGGATAACTAGGAGGAGCTTTGCTACGTGACTATCTGTGGTATAACCGACTTGGGAGTACTTACTACTGGCACTAGGTGTTCCATTCCCCAGTGAAACATCACTTATCTTACCATAAAATTCATCAAAATAATGCTTTACAGCTCGACAGTGTGATTCTTTCACAGGCTTCCTGAGCTGCTTTTAAAACATTATGGAGCTTTTATAAACTATATTTTTCATAGACATTTTGTAGATGTCAAGAGTTGGTTGTCTGAAGATGTATGAACTGATTCATCTATCTGCATTACAAAGATTGTGATTACTTTGCTTACTTACTAAAATGCAAGTCAGGTTATTTACAGGCATAGTCATTTCTCTGTGCTCCCTCTGTCAAACTGTTTTGAAATGTTGAAGCATCAATATATAATTATTCCAAGGCAGAGATTAAACTGATCTTCAAGACATTGATGTATTTAGATAATACTCCAGGAATCTGATCTATACTTCAGAAGGAAAGTAGCAGGCTGATGGGTATGATGTTGACATTAACTCTCCCATTGCCTCATATATACAGGATGTGGAGATGCCGGTGATGGACTGGGGTGGACAAATGTAAGGAATCTTACAACACCAGGTTATAGTCCAACAAAATAAATTTGTTGGACTATAACCTGGTGTTGTAAGATTCCTTTCATATATACAGTATCAAGACTATAGCCACATCTCATAAGTGACTATTAACGAATAAAATATTGAAATAAGAAAAACTTCTGAGGGTGGGGGAAATTGCATGAGCGATAAAGAAGGCTGGTTTCTGATGTTGGTTCACAAGGCTAGGGCTAAATCAGTGATATTGCTACTATCAGCTTCTTGATACTAAATTACTGAAAGAACACTTTTTTGTGGTCTTTAAGACGATGCACCATCTCCACCCTGAGTGCTGGCCACCTGAACCCAGGCATCTGCAAGTTCTATGTTTGGCCACTAGAAGGTACCAAAGAGTCGCCTAGGGAGACTCCAGATTTCGGACAAAAAATATAATGGATTACCTTAACGCCTTTATGTTAAATGGAGAACCCGTGTAGATGCAATGGGCTGAATGTTTTTTTTTCTCTGTGCTGTAAAATTCAATGGTTCTATTCCATGTATGAACCTTAACTAAAGGCACTTCTATATTGCGTAAGATCTGTCTGTCTCAGACCATGATGTTCCTCAAGCATGGGCTTTGCGTAGCCAACTGCAAACCAAATATACAAGTGTGAGGACTTGCCAAGACCACCTGTTTTTTCTTTAGTGGGTCTCCCAAGCTGCCGGTGTAGTGAGTCTTGGTGGTCTTATGCTGGGCTTGCAGCTGCCCACATGCAACCCGTGCTTGGGGAACCAAGCGATGAAAGATTGCTACAGGCCGTTTGCTCTTGCAGGGGAGAGGGGCATATCATGGCTGAGCCCCATCCTATCCTCATCTGATGTCCGCATGTATACTTTCCAGCAGGGGTCACTGGATAATCAAGAACGGAAGTTCTTATTTTTGTTCTTCCTTGCCTGGGGGTCATTGAGGCCAATTGTAGAACCTCAAGTCAAAGCAATAAAACAAATATGAGCAGCCAGTAAAACCTTTATAAATCTACATCCAATTTTATGCCTCTGGCTGCTTCCAGGTTGCCACAGGGGATATGTGCAGTGTCGACCAATTGGTTGCCCACAGAAATGTTAAACCAGTGACTGATGAATTGTTCAGCAGGGCCAACACTTTCACTTGCCTTCCTATTGAGCAGCAATAACAGCATGCCAGAGCTACTTAACTTCAGTGCACTGGTAGATTTTACAACACACATTGGATCATTGATAGCACTCGTGGACTCCTAGCCACAATGCCATGGTCTACCTGAACAGAGAGAATTTCTGCTTGATCAACGTACAACTCATCAATGATGACCGCCACCATCATCATATCACGTAGGTTTATTACCCCCTTCCCAGGTAGCAATCGCATTGCTTTCATTTTAAGCCAGTTATCCGTCCCAGCCTTATTTGAAGGCACAGGCAGACTGGAAGGGTGACTTCTCAGAGATCAAGATTATCAATGGCTAACGATTCCCTTTGTGGCAGCCATGGGCAAAAGTAGGAGTCACTACAACGAGACACATGCAGCTACCAGGATTATTATGGAACAGGCCATTGGCCTCTTCAAGCAGCACTTCAGAAGCCTCGCCAATCCGTTGGAGACCCTTGCAGCGCTGTAGCAAAATGATTACTATCTGCTGCATAACTTTGCAATACAAAGATACCTAACTGTTGCAATTCTGTCTGCCTCCAAACACTCTTTACTTGTGCTCACCACAAAAAACAGCTTCCTTACACATTCCCATGCCTATGAACCAAAGTTTTATTTGTTCATATGTAACGAATGGGATGTAGCATGCTTCTGAGCTAACCATCTACCCTTTTACAGCTGGGTGATAACCAGAAATAGTATGGGAGGCCTATTGTGCATTCATGATCTTTCCGTTAGGAGGAAAACCACCATGCTGACAGATCAAATGTTCCAGGCTTAACTATAAATTGTTTAGTATGTACACAAAAGCAAATTAAATCGAAAGATAAAGTAGCAGAGAGTAGGGATAAAGGGAACATTGTGATTGGCAGGGTGTTCCCCAGGGATCTGTACCGAGGTCTCGGCTTTTCACCATGTATATCGATGACTTGAATGAAGGAATACAAAGTTGTATGTCCAGGTTTGCAGAGGATCTCGAGTTCAGAGGCACATTAAGTTGTGTAGATGGGAGCAGGAAGTTATAAAGTAGGCAAGACCATAGCCATTTAAGTACCTGCTGGATCCCTTTAAATTACTGTCAGGTGTGCTCCACTTATGAGTGTTTCTCAGTGCACTGTGTGGGAGCTTGGATAGAATAGATAATTTGCTTGAATACCAAATATTGAACAGAAATAGCTGTGCAAATGCAGTCAGTGGCAGTATTTGTGTTCATTTTCCACTGCAAATACAATAGGAATTTCTACTCTTGTATTTTGTAATGTATTAATGTTGCATTTCTTTTTATGTCTTCGAATGAATAGCAAAAAAAAACCAACAGCAATTCTAAAAACTGTACCATTGTTCAAGTTTGGAGGGAGATTCCAAACAAAAACCCTGATATTTAAAATGTGGTTATGTAAGCAGAAGTTTTTAGCAACACCAATTACTATTGCAATTACTATTTAACCTTTTTATTATTTGGTCCTCAACCTAAACAGATGGACGGTCAAGTTAAGAACCTTTCTTTCAATGTTGCAAGCAGATATATTTATTTATATATTGATGTAACAGTGAGCTCTGCAGAGAACAAATTTACCTGCAATGGGGAAATGTGAATGCTCTTTTTTATTTCCAAGAACTAATATATAAAATAACAATGATTTCACTGCCTCTGAAGAGATCTTAGAAATTACTTTCCCACTCATTCCAGTGGAGAATGCAGCATTGGGATTACTTTTGGATTTGTCTTGAAAGGAGCCGGTATAGACACACTGGGCCAAATGGCCTCTGTTTGTGGTTCTATAATAATGGAAATTGCTTGTAGAAATAACGGTGAGCTTCTCAGCGCTCACCATTATTAATGGGCAAATCGAAGAGCAAGTTCCAGCGACCGCACATGTGCAGTCAAACGCAGAAATCTGGAACTTGCTCTTCCTGATTCCCTGCTGATTTGACAGCTTCACGTTTAGAGATATCGCAGGCTAGAATCAATGGACCAGCGCCAACTTGCTCTCCTGCCCAGTTGGAAACTAACTAATTTCTCTAAGGGGAAAAAGGTACGCTGAGTTATATCAGGTCCAAACGACTTTTTAATGGCATGCTAAGTATTAATGACTGCCAAACAACCTCTCTGTCACTAAAAATTAAGTTTTAAAAATGTGGAGTCTCATTACTTCTGATTTCAATCGTTTTTGAACATTTAACTTTTTTATAAAGAATTTTTTTTTTTTACTTTGTCTCTTTTATCTTTGTCTTTTAATCTTTACCGTCTCTTTGCTTTCTCTGATTTTTATAGCTCATTTACTAATCTTATTTGACACTTCCTGGTTCTTGCTCTGCGCAGTTTGTGAATGAAATTCACTTCCTGGTTCTCACAGCATGGCTTGCTTCGAGCTGATTGGTTGAAGGGAAAGAGATCCCTTCCCCACTCACAGCCGGGAAAGAACACTGCAGTTTTTTTTTTGGACTCTCATTTGAAGTAAGTTGCTTTCGTTCAGTTAGTGGGTAAGTTCAAATCTAAGGAATGGTGAGCATTGCTGATTCTCCGCTCAGCAATTTCTGGGCCAATATATCACAGTAATATAATTTCCAAGTTTTCATTTCAATGTCATTAGATTCAAAATCATTTGTTATAATATTTGAAATAATATCAGATCGTGAAAAGCTGAGTTTCTATCTTGGAATTGAGATAAACTACATGAACTTCACTTTCCTGAATCCCCAGAATAAATTAGTCCTATTACTCATTCACAAATATCCTTAATTTTATCTATTTATCCAATGTTACAAATGCAGATCATTTTTTTAAAAAAAGTTAGCTGGCAGCACCCATAAGGAAAAAATGCATTCTACATCCCCAGGGAGTGTATTTATTGCCTTTATCACCTACCTTATTTGTAATTATCTTTCGATGTCTGCACCTCCAAGCGGCAGGAAATCTTCTGGTGTGCACAGTTAGTGGCAATATGTGCACAATTGACAGCACAACAAAGAGGTGGGTGGGTATTTCCATAATTTATTGTAGAGAAATTAATCCTTGCATTCACATAACCGTTATATCTCAATTTTTATGAAGACCAACAATAATCAGTAATGGAAACTGAAAAGTTGCAGGTAGATTTGGACAATATCTGTTGAACTTCCCATAACAATAAAGGTGGTAAATTGGAATGGTGGACAAAGCTAGGGAAAAGCCTCAAATATGTGCATAGTACGTTGTGTATTATGTTCCTCTGATTTATGGAAAATATAGTTGTTCCTGAGCCTGCTTTGGTTATTCGACCTCTATTAGAAAGTTAGCTTGTTCTTTGCATTGCTCCGATTCCTTGCTGTGAGCAAGGATAAGTTGTCATGAGAATTGGGCCATGATTAACATATATAGTAAGTGGGTCAACCAATACCCCCACCTCCCCCTAACTGCATTAATATTTAAAACCACTGTGTGATTATTAGCAATAGGACCAATATTTATCTTCATTTGCATTCTTCGGCAAGAGAGAGGATGCATAGTTGAGTTATATTACTGTAACTATAAGCTATGTGCCACTCAAATGGAATACCAACCAGACTTTTTTTTAAGAACATTTTTCTATTTCCTTTTCATATTCTTTTGGCTAAATCAATCTGCACTATATATTTGTCTAGCCTCTTCTGCCCCTGAGAAACTGTGCCAGCCACACATGGTAAGTATATCTAATCCTGGTTCTTTGTATACTTGTCTCATAGTGCATTTTCTTGGTTGAGCATTACACTCCCATTCTCTTAATGTCCCCCCACCTTTTTAGGTTTTATATATGCTTATTTTAATTTAAAAGATTTGCTAGTAATAACCTGCAACATGAACAGCTAATTTCTGAGATACCTCATTTCATGTATTTGTTGCATTTTTATATGTAGAACCACAACAGACAATACTTGGTACTTCTGAATTTTCTCCCCTAAGAGATGCCATGTAAATTATTTTTCTAAGGTAATGAAAACTGCTGCAAACCAGATTATTTGGCTAATATTTCCTACAGGAACCACTTTACTAGTATAAGAATCAAAGAGAAAACAACATCAACAAGTCTATTAGAGGAAAGGCAAATCAGAGACCAGATTCATCTTGACCCAGAAGAATACAGAACGTGCATGGAACATTAATGTGGTTATACTCATATCTCCATTTTGGGAGCCATTTGGCCAGGAATGTGCAGACATTCTGCTTTGAGTGTTGTTAACCATTGGTTGTGGAGTTTCACACAGTTATACTTTGGCATGTGATTCACAGATGATGCACTGTTTCACTTTATTTATTTTGAAGGAAAGATTGAACTGTGTGATCCCAAAGCTTATATCTAGGAGTCGATGAACTGTGTTGACATCACAGTTCATCGACTCCTAGATGTGTGTTTTATTCTTATAGAAATCCCATGTGTGTTGCACCCTGTTAACAAGATGGATCAGGTGGTGATTTTTGTTTGAAGGGCTGTTTGTGCTGATTAGCCACAGGAGTCTTTTCATTATCTTAGAAAAGGATAAATATTGAAGTGAAGTTTGATTTGATGGGCACAAGGGCATTGCTGACATGTTATAGCCCCCACCTTGGTACCTTCAAGTCAGAGGGTTGCAACCTTAGGTGTAACTGGCACACAACTGCGCAAGCTATCAACTGCAAGATTTGACTTGATCATATCAAACTCTACTATGTGCTGCTCTCCTCTGCCAAAACCACCTGTTTCAAGATCATTCTGGAGGTTCAGGGCAATCCTAGGCTCCTCTTCTCCAGAGCAAACTGGCTCCTTTACCTCCCAATTCCAAGTGCAAGGAACTCATGAGTTTCTTTGTCTCTAAGATTGAAAACATCCATGCAACTGCCTCTTCTCTTCCCCAAACTTCTCCCCAGCCTTGAAACATTTCACTTTTTGTTTAGTTTCTCCATCAACCTCTTGTGCTTTCTAAACTCATCTCCTCCATGGGATCTAACCCTGTTCCCTCTTTCCCACCCCCCCTCCCACCAACCTTCATTCCTGATGAGTCAGCTATATAAAAATGGAATTTGACTTATTCAGTCATAATAAACCAATAGCCCTGCCAATTTATATGGATGTTGAAAAAATGAGGAAAATTATAGTATCTTAAAACTAAAGGAAGAGTCAATATCCATACAAATCTACTCTGATCATCTCCAGACTGCAACATTTTCTACCCTCTAATAATCTGAGAGTACATTTGTTAATAGGGCTACAAACACATACAGTACACAGGGATGCAGTAACAATTAATATGATGCCTTGGGGCTTATACCTAATGTTGTGAAATTAAACGCCAATAAAGCTTTAACTTTTTGTGAGATATTGGGAGTGCCCGGGTCTTCAATCAGCAGGATGGTTACTTTCCACTGAGGGAAAGAGTTCAATCAACTTTAAAATGATCATAATCAAAACACTGGTATGTTATTTTTCCTTGAGATGCCAATGCTGGTATATGCCACTGGCACCAGTTTTTCTTGACATATTGGGCTGCACACTAGTGCTGCATCTGATCGGGTAAATCTGCAATTATGGAAAACATTTTCTCAGTCCTTTCAAGTGAGCTCAGCATCCTCAACAACTTTGATTAATTCAGTTTTAACTGTTTTCACAGGACATCCCTGCTATGATGTACTGCTGATTACTTCAATGCTCAACAGCATGATCAACTGTTTCTGCTTCATGTTGCCAATGATTGTAGGCCTGATGATTTCTATCAATTATCTGCTTCCTCTTCACTTTTTTTTTGTCTCTTCAGTCCCTCTTCACCATTAAGGGACAACTTTCTGCCAAGCCTCTGTGCCAGTGTCACTTTGTAACCAGCATCTAAGTAGTCCATGAAGATAGCAAAGTGTGACTTGTCTTGATATTTTTTCCCCCCCTCCTTCCTTTTTAAGGGAAGCATCTAGGTTCTGAATTTCTCCAGTGTGTCGATGAGATTGGACAATTGCAAGAGTGGACTCATGCCATAAGATTGTGTGGAACAGCATGTTCTTCACCAGTAGGCTGCCACTTTTTTGGTTACATTGCAAAATGTTTTTTTTTTCCTCAGACCACTAATTTTGTCATACCAGTATTGCAAACTCAAGAGTCCTAAATCTTCCCCAGAATGAGCATTTAAACACAAGTTACCAGTTTTGAAGTTGTGTTTAGTGATAACTGTAGGGGTCGGTTTTGGTTTTACAATCTGGTATCTGCTATGTCAAACTGAAAACAACCTGGAACCCCAAATCTTAAACTTATAATATATTTTATATCTGTTGACCTCCATACAAACTTGTATACAATTGGCTCCCATACTTTCTCGTCAAAAAGTCCTTCAAATATCAGATTCAAATTTCAAGTACAATTCTCTGGAAGCACTCACACCAACACAATGTTCTTATCCCTTCAACTGTATACTCTCTCTCACTCACCTCTCTCTGGCTTGTAATCCGTCTCTCCTTCTGGCTCCTGCTCATATTTCTCTTGACCCCAGTCTCCTAATTACATCCTTCATATAGGTGTCAACTGTGGCTCAGTAGTAACACTTGCCTCTCAGTCAGAAGGCCATTGGAACAAGTCCCATTCCAGAGACTTGAGCACATAATCCAGGCTGACACTTTAGTGCAGTACTGAAGGAGCGTTGCAATATTGGAGGTGTCATCTTTCGGATGAGATATTAAACTGAGGCCTTGTCTGCCCTCTCAGATGGACATAAAAGGTCCCACAAAACTATTAGCAAGGGAGCTCTCCTCAGTGCCCTGGCCAATATTTATTTATCCTTCAACCAACAACACAAACACTGCTGTGTTTCCTACATTACAAAAGTGACTACCCTTCAAAAGTAATTAATTGGCTGTAAAGCACTTTGGGATGTCCTGAGGTTGTGAAAGGCGCTATATAAATGCAAGTCTTCTCTCTCTGTCTGTCTGAGTGGCCAAAAGTTTGATCAGAGGTGGGTTTTAAAGGGGAGAGGAAGATGGGAGGGAATTTGTGTGGGACTTAGGTGCTAAAGGCACAGCCACCAAGGTGGTATGAAGGGAAAGAGGCCAAAATCATGGAGTTAAAAGGTGGATCTCTTAAAGTACAGCAGCACTTGGTTCTGGATGCATTATTGAGGATTGTATAGAGACAACAATTGGGGTGCATAATATTAAATAGGATTGAGTAATCCTCTTTCTAAAACCAATAGCAACTGCTATAAGTATATTTTCAAAGTTTCACTTCTCCACTGCGACTACACTTCAAATATAAATTTAGTCCAAGATAATAACTTCCTGCTCTAGTTTGTTCCGACTGGATCAGTCAGGACAGTCAAATCTTAGATAAAAGGAAAATACTATGGATGCTGCAAATCTGAAATAAAAATAGAAAATGCTGGAAAACACTCGGCAAGTCAGGCGGCATCGGTGAAGGGAGAAACAGAGTTCATGTTTCAGGTCAACGATCTTTCATCAGCGTTCTTCCTTTTTAGCGTACCAACAAATAACTAATTGGATGCCCATCAAGTGAATCATATTGTCAGAGGCAAGTAGAGTGAAAAAAGCAGCTGAGTGAGTTCATGGAGTTTGGCCTGAAATGGAGTGAGTGGGTGGGAGTTCCTTCACCACTCGGACTGTTGCAGTCCAAGAAGTTGGCTGGTCACCACCTTGAGGGCAATTAGGGATGGGAAATAAATGCTGGCCTTGCCAGCGACGCCCACATCCCATGAATGAATTTTTTTTTTAAAGTACTAAATTGTAATTTTTGTCTCGTTAACTATTAACTGGGATTTTTTCTTTTTTTGCAAGTACTGACTGGGCTGCTTTGACAAACTAGCTTGGTATGAAAATACTGGCGGTTGGGTGCAGCCTATCATTGGCTGTTTTTGAAGTGATGTTTGAATTGGCTGTTTGCTTTCTATTTTTTTGGGAGAATTAGATTATACAAGCAAGACAGAGTCATGTTGCATGAGGTTAGTGAGTTGAGAAGGCAGCTGAGTGAGTCTAGGAGTTTGGCTTGAAGTGTAGGTGGCTTGATACAGCTTTTAGTTAGGAGTTTTGAGCCCTCGGAGTCCATTTATCATGGCATGACAATGGAAATCAATGTCATGCGCGTGTTGCAAATCATCAGTCAACCATCTCAAAACCTTCTGCCACTAAAAGGAGGAGGCTAAGATTGAAAGGATACATGAGAGTAGGCATCAAGTGGCCTTAACCTGCAGGAAGGTTGTCGGATCTGTTGGTGCTGTTTTTGTCATCGAAAGAGGGTGTCCATAAAAAATGGACAAACCGACTTCTCTGAAAATCGCAACAGGCTCCATTGGCCATTCTTCAAACCAGTGGTTATATGGAGTAGGTGCTGCCTGGTGACACAACTTTGTATCATGACAGCTCCATCCATGGAAAATGTTTTTTTTTTCCTTTGCAGGAAGTTGCTGAGATCTATTTGGAAATTCTAAACCTTTTTAGACAATAAATTCCTTTGTTCAGTCTGATAACTTTGCTTACTCATTCTCAATGCAGCATTTTGCATTGACTTTGTTAGTTGCACAGAAATGCATTTGGAGCCATAATCGCTTGCACTTTCATATAGTTGCCCTCAGATAAAAGTCATGGCATTAAATATATTTTCATGACAATTGGCACTCTGTCTATCTTTGTACAGTCAAGGTGACCATTGAGCTAAACTCTTGGATTGTTTTGCAATTTAGTTTGATGTACAAATCAAACTGTCAGTTCTGCCATGGAGATGAATGATCTGTTTAAGTTGTGCACGTTACAATACTGGAAATTCTGGATATTTTTGCTTTAAATGATCTGAAGCATTTAATTCTCATAGTGAACTGTCATGTCATTGATTGAAATTAGGGTGAATGAAGTTTCTATCTGGATGCATTCCTAACCTAGGTTTGTCTTGGATATAAGCCATTTCAGTCACTGTTCAGCACAAATAACGCTTTCACCATCTACTAAACAAAGATTCTCGATCAGGTTGCATTATGTTCATTTTATGGCTATTTGCCATTATCTACAAACCAGTCTCCTCCGGGCAACTTAAGTTGATGTTGAACAAAGGACCTGCCTTTTTCATAGAAACTGACAGCTCCTTCTTTACTTTCCAACTGAAACTCAACATAGTCAAGGTTAAAATAAATGTAATCAGTGTTGAGTTCAGAATTCTCCAGCTACTGTATGACTGCCATGTTACCCTTTTCATACATTGGCCCAGAATTTACTGGAGTGAGGCATCTTGCAGCGTGTCCCGTTTGTTGATTTTTATTTTTCCCCTCCCCTTTCAGCTTGCAATTTTTTGCGAAGTAAATTGTGAGCTAATGCGTGGTCAACAGGGCATCTGGAACCTTGGTGGACGATGGGACCAGCAGTCTATATCTCCTTAACCAATGAAAATGAATAATAAAGCAGCAGAGGAATGACAGAGAAGGAAATAGGGTGAATTAAAGTCAAAGATACAGAAAGAAAGGGAAAGGAAGATTAGATTAAGAAACAGAAAGACGAGACAAAGGAAAAGTAAGATTTAAAAATCTCCAAGGAACAATTTACTACTTGCAGGAATGAGACTCCACAGATTCAGTTGTTCCCTTTCTGAGCTGGAGTTGAGTGGCGTTGCGGGAACATAAATCTAGTTATTAAATGGGTCCTTGCTTTAAGTACCAGCCTTAACTTTCTGTGGTGAGTTTAATTTCTTTCAGCATCTCAACTGTAGCAATTTCTTGAAACTCACGGGGAGGTTGAGGGCGAGCTCCCCTGTTCGCGAGCCTAATGGCGTAAATTGTCCAGCAATTTGTGGCAATTCTGAACTGCCAGCATATCTCTTCCTCACCACAAATTGCTGGGTTATTTACACAGTAGTAAAGACATGCGCATTAAACTCGCCCTTATTTTCCCAGCAAATTCTGGGCCGTTGCCTTGTATATTTATCTGATCTTCCAACATCGATCTATTAGCATATGTGAACAAGAACCATACAATACCAATAATTGTAGTTAAACCAATGAATTATTAGACCATTTATAACAATCATCCAAACCAAGTTTTTATTCATTGCAGGATGAATGTTGTTATTCTTTCAATGCTGCTCCAATAAAATAGAGAACACAAACTCATTGGGTTACCTTAAACAGGTAGAGGAATGTTGTAAGAATACATTAAGTGTGTATGAAGTGCTTTTAGATGTTTGAGATATAAATTGATAAAATGCTAGAAGTCTGGCCGTTTTTTTCCTCTACATGAGCTATTTAGTCTGATTCCACTCTCCTATTCACTCCCCATGCCCCTTAACATTATCCTTTTCCAAGCAACTATCTAATTCCCTTTTTAAAGTATTTATGGATTCTGCTTCAAAGATTTGTGGCAGAGAATTCCGTATTCTAACCACTCTCTACACTGTATAAAGTTTTCTTTTCTAACCCCCCACCCACCGCCCCCCCCCGAATTCCTTCTGTGCCTATTTTAAAAATTTTTACCCCTTATTTCCATCTCACTTACCAATGGAAATAATCATCACTATTTACTTCATGGTAACCCTTCTTAATCTTGAAGACGTTACCTTCTCAGCTCTGGCGAAAAGCCTAACTTGTCTAGTTTCCCTTCATATCTATAACCTCTCAGCCTAAATAACATCTACACTAGTAAATCTACACTACATCGTTTTCATTGCATTTATATTTTTAATGGGGTGTCCAAAATGGCACCCAAAGACTAACTGTGGACCAACTAACATCTTGTATAAATTCATCATCCACTTGCTTTAATCATGTTTGTGTGCCATTATTAAACTTACAAATGCATGATGAATTTTTACATATAAAATGATGTCTCTTTTCAGATACATTTCTCATTTTTGTGTTCAATTCTTTTCCTTTCTATTTTCTGTTCCATTATTAGGCCCTTTCCCCTTCTCTGATCTGTCTTTGCTCTAATAAGGCCCGTTTGCAATGCAGCACTGGTTTCAGGACGATGGCATCATACGAGTCTCCCTGGCTGTTTCCACCTGGCATTGTTCTCCATTAGATATTGGGGAATGGTGGAGAGGACAGATTCAACAGCAGCTTACAAGAACCACAGTGTACTAATTCCAGAACAAGTTAAGTTGGGCAATATATATTTCTAACTGTGGCTGACAGTGAAAGAAAAGTGCTTACCATTGGCAGCAGTTTTTAAATGGAGAAACATCTATACATTAGTTGGTGTTGTGGAGAAAGCTTTTCTCTTTGGTTGTGCTTTTGCATGAATGATCAGGTTCCAGGGGGAAATACTAACCAAATTGCTTCATCAAATATTCGGTTACTACTAAATTAGAAATATTGCTGCTAGCTTGCATTTTGGTACAAAGTACAATAATGAAGTGGGGAAGTCTCCCTTGTAATGTTTATCAGTCTATTTGACCCATTTTTAAAAAAAAGTCATTTGGTTGTTTCTGTCAAACATATGATGCAAATTGTCACTGTCATTTGCATTTTTGTGATAATGTCACACGACTTTTGTACTGCTTCCATGTTGAAGGCCGTACTCCTTTAACAGTGCAAGACTTGTTTAGAGTTTTAATGCTGGTAATTAATATGGATTGTAATCTGAGCCAGCATTCAGCTGATTAGGCCCATTTATTTTGTGATGCTTCCTCTCAAATAGGAATGTTTGTTAGCAGTCATCAGGATGTAGGTCTAAAGTGAAACCAACTTATTGGAGAAACAACAAATTAGAGTAGTGTTAAATTATCTGGAACAAAACAATAGAACATTGCAGAACCCCAAAAAGAACCAGCTTAAATTTTGACAAATGTTATGACTAATTTTATTACAATTTAAAAAATTTATGAACTAAAATATTGTGGACATGTGTACAGCAAAACTTGAGGCTACCTGGACTCATGACATCACTGTGGTCCATTATCCAGAAGGCACGTAGTAAAGAGGTAATGGCATCTCTTCCCTTGCCCCTACCCATTGATATATGGTTCATACACTAGAAAGAGGATCCCATCTATAACTAAACTATTGAAAAGTACCTTTTGTTTTTTGTTAAAAAAGAACTGGATTTACATCTGGCATCATTCTGGTGCTACTCCTTTCAAAGTGTGAGCCCAGAGGCGTCACACCTCCAAACCAGACAAAATAATTGCGATTGGCTGAGAAAACCACTTCTATCTTTTAAGTTATTAGTCAAGTATCCAAATGTGAATGAATCGAGTTCCAATAAACAATGAGTAGCCATCAGAAAAGTGATCGTTTTGTCTCAAAGCTATCATTCATTAACCATTGTTGAAATTTCCTTACACTGTTTTTGGCTGCCATTTTCTTCTGCATTATTTTCTCCACATAGGCCTTGCCCCTTTGTCTGGAGCTTTGTCCTTGAGTTGGAAATTTCATATGCATTTTTGATACTATGGCCCAAATCTGTGCATATGATAGATGCATAATAGGAGGTGTAGTTTTCATGCTGCTCCATAGGAATTACAATAGCCACACTGTAATTTGACACATGATAGTGATGTAGAAAATTTACAAATATCAACTGAGATATGAGGTGAAGGAAAAACATCAGAGGTTTAAAAAATAATTGTTTTATACAGTTTATGACATTCAATTTTTTAAAACTGCAATAATGGTGTTTGGGATGAGGGTTTATTGTGTGCTTACAGGGGACTGATGTTTGCAAAGGGCCAGAGGGAGTGTGTATGAAATGCTCTGAAGCTGATCTCGCACTGCAGTAGGAGTCAGTCAGACCTGGACCGTGGTGAATGACCACCTGTTAAGGTTCTGGTCACTGGTGATTCAATAGTGAGAAAAACGTCTCTGGGAAGTGTTTTTGCAGAGACATTAATGTGTCTCATGCAGGGCAATGTGCCTAACTAAAAGAGATCTTTTGTCCCTGAGCTGTCAAATGATTTGTGGTTTCAAAAATTAAACTGTTCTCTGCTGTAGCATAAAACTCTTGAGAACTGTCAGGATCCATTTTAGGAGTGAATTTTAAACCTCATTTCGCCTTATCAGCTGCATTTCCTATCTTACAAAGACTTTATCTCGAATGATTTTAATTATTGATTTGTACTTGAAATGAAGTTGTTGGAATGAAGCTGGCATTTTTCCATTCCATCAGTCAAAGATTCAGCTCTTTGTGGCTGTTTCAAATAGTCCTTCTAAAGCAATAGCACTCTCTCTCTCTCTCTCTCGTGTGAAATTGTTTCTTTCTAGTCTAAAAGAGAAAGGCTCTTTATTCTTTTAAATAAAAGTGAGGCCTTCTTCAAAAATTAACTTTAATATATTTCTGGCAAATGTTATTACCTCAATAATGGCCACTTAATGCTGGAACAGACTGTATAGTAATCATTACAAGCTTATTGGCACTTGTTGTTTTCATACCATTTACTCTTCTGTATTATTTATCTTCATTTATGCATTGTTTGCAATATTTTACTGTGAATACTCAGTTTTGTTTATTATTAATTATAGCCACTCTTGTCGTCTCCCAACTTCATTGTAAATTAATTATTTAAAATCTAAATTTAGCTATCCTCTATGCAGATTTTTAAATAAATAATGCCTTAAACAGATTTTATTTTCTCGTTTCTTTTGGGTCAGAGCAGAAACTAAGAGGGAAAAACTTAAAAAGAGAAAATATTTTCCACTTGTATTGTTTCAATGAAATAGAAGTGATTCTTCGAATTGTAAAAACAGAGGACGCACAACCGGAAAGAGCAGGATAGCTAGTTTAGTCCATGAATGAATGAGAAGACCTAATGATTCATGTGTAATGGGTGTTAATTGTATGATTTTATATCAGTGTTAATTGTATTCAGGTGCTGGGTATTAATTGGGGACTCTTGTATCCTTTTTATAGGCGAGCTTAGCTCGGCTGTGGTGTGTGTAAGGGGAAGCTCTATGAATAAAGGCTTGGAAACAACTAAAGATCAGGCTCTAGTATTCTATCTTTCACCACATAGCTATCCAATTTTACCAATGGGGATTGCACTGTCCTCACTTGTGTATACTTTTCACGTGACATAGGCAGAGGTAATTTGGTTTCGTTTTTTTGTATTATAAGCAGTTAATATAAGTTACTTCTCAACCACTCTCTAGTTGCAGTTGACACCATCTTGAAAATCCTCTTAACTGAGATGAAGTACTAAATTCAATGGACTACGTCAGCCCCAGATGTCACTGTTTTGCAACTTTGGCAGGGAACCATGTCAGTGGACATCTAATATGTAACGGCGGGGGAATGGAGTTCAGCGGTAGTTCTTTCAAAGAGCCAGCACAGGTGCAATGTGCTGAATGGCCTCCAGCTGTGCTGTAAAATTCTGTTGCACAATAAATGGAAGTCTGTTCATGATGTTTCAGTTCCATACAGCAAGATATAAGCCTGCTACAACTGCCATCGAGGCTTGAGTATGGCACACTTGCTGCAGCTCTGAGCAATAAGTATTTGCAACCATGACATTTTTAAAATGAGTGACAGCCTATTGAATAGATATTTATCAAATCACTTGTGTAAATAAAACATCACTACAAGTACCTCCAACTTAGTCTGTGAACTTGGATTAAATGATAAGAACAGCAGTCATCTGGTAGTGACAGCTCTTCATGGGTCTCTAGGAAATTGATTTGTTAGCTTGTAAACCAAGTTTATGGAGAAAAGTCCATAATAGAAATTGGCACTAATTCAGCAGTTCAAACATTGATGTATCTCTCAAATGTCAAAAACAGAAATATCGTGACAGTGCAGAGTGCTATTTTGTAGGACTGCCTTTTCCAGATTGAGTTGAACTTCATTGTTGACGAATGTTGGGAGAACACAGCATTACTCCTGCACCATCTCAGTATAAAGAAGGTGAACAGTACTGTCATTGCATAGGCGATTGTAAAACATTCCATTCTCCTCTCCAATGTTAAGCAATGATTTAGAAAATCAAAAATACACTGAGGTTGGTGTATGTGACCAGATTGATTGCAAGTGTTGCTACATTAAAAATGTTGGATTTTCTCCCAAGGAATGTTTTGCACTCACAGAGCTCCAAAATACTGACCTCACATATGCCACTTTTAAAAGCATTTAACTAAAAACAATTTCACCAGAGTCTGTGTAACTGCTGCCTTCCCCTTGACTCTTAGGTCTCGCTGGAAAAGAATGTAGTGGCAATATTGTTTGTCTTTTGCACTGTTATTAGGAATTTCTTGTTCATAAACAAGAAATTCCTGTTCATCAGCCTTCCCAACATTGGTCATTGGTGTGACTGAGGACCACCAGTGACATTTATTGACTGGATTATAATTAGCCATCTTTCGCATGATGTTTATTGTGATCAACTATCTTCAGCTGCTTCATCAATGACCTTCCCTCCATCATAAGATCAGAAATGGGGATGTTCGCTGATGATTGCACAGTGTTCAGTTCCATTCGCAACCCCTCAAATAATGAAGCAGTCCGTGCCCGCATGCAGCAAGACCTGGACAACATCCAAGCTTCGGCTGATAAGTGCCAGGCAATGACCATCTCCAACAAGAGAGAGTCTAACCACCTCCCCTTGACATTCAATGGCATTACCATCGCCGAATCCCCCACCATCAACATCCTGGGGGTCGCCATTGACCAGAAACTTAACTGGACCAGCCACATAAATACTGTGGCTACAAGAGCAGGTCAGAGGCTGGGTATTCTCTGGCGAGTGACTCACCTCCTGACTCCACCATCTACAAGGCACAAGTCAGGAGTGCGATGGAATACTCTCCACTTACCTGGATGAGTGCAGCTCCAACAACACTCAAGAAGCTCGACACCATCCAGGACAAAGCAGCCCGCTTGATTGGCACCCCATCCACCACCCAAAACATTCACTTCCTTCACCACCGGCGCACTGTGGCTGCAGTGTTTACCATCCACAGGATGCACTGCAGCAACTCGCCAAGGCTTCTTCGACAGCACCTCCCAAACCCGCGACCTCTACCACCTAGAAGGACAAGAGCAGCAGGCACGTGGGAACAACACCACCTGCACGTTTCCCTCCAAGTCACACACCATCCCGACTTGGAAACATATCACCGTTCCTTCATCGTCGCTGGGTCAAAATCCTGGAACTCCCTTCCTAACAGCACTGTGGGAGAACCTTCACCACACGGACTGCAGTGGTTCAAGAAGGCGGCTCACCACCACCTTCTCAAGGGCAATTAGGGATGGGCAATAAATGCTGGCCTCGCCAGCGACGCCCACATCCCATGAACGAACATTAAAAAAAAACACAAACAGTGGGAGGTCTCTTAAATAGGTACAAGCTGCAATATGAATGCATACCAATACAAAGGTACTCCTAAAACCATTGTTCTTAAAACAAAACAAATGCGCACCAAAGAAGTTAACTGCAAAGCTACAAAAAGAGCCAACCTTCTGTGAAATAATTTTGTATGTACCAATTTAAAATAGCCATATATTCCTAGTTAGATGAACTCAACTGCTTTGCAAACAAATATTATTCTTGGATAAGTAATTTCTTGCCCATGGGACAGTTATTTGGCTCATGCGAAAATCTGAAAGAATACTTGACACACAAAGGACACTTAATTATGAGTAGAGTGCCTGAAGTTGTATATTCTACAGTCATACAGAAGATTCTTGAGGATTAGTAGCCCGCAGAATTAAACAAAATGTCACCTGTGATTTTAAGTTCCTGGCAGTCTTTCATTCCTGCAAAAGACCATCATAACTCACTCACTTAGCTGCAGTGCTCTTGAGTTATGGGCCTTTCATGCTTATTAAGGAACTGCTCTAACTTGACAAAATTGGTAAGGAGCCTTCTATTTCTGTTAGTTGAAAGGTCTCCAAAGAATACAGTGTAAAAGGCAAATTTCAAACCGCAGAATGTCAAAATAATTCCCATTAGTGACCTGAAAATTTTGATTTCTGTTGCTTTTCATTTCAGTGATCTATCACTGTGTTGTATCATAGACATTTACTTGTAAGAATTTCAGGAATTCATCATTCTCAATGGGAATTAGAAAGCCACTTGGTCTTGAATCAATGGGATTTTGTTGACGCAATTCCCTCTCCCTATTTTCAAGGTTAGTGCTTTGTTTATAGCGGCTCTTTGAGGAGAGTAACACCAGTCTCTATTTGTGGCCTCAATAGAATTGAATATCGGGTGTGTCGAATAGCAGTCGGCCAATGCGATTCCGTCTGTTTTGCGTCCCTGGCCAAGTCCCAATTTCACCCTCCTAGTATCTCCTGGAATGTCACAATTGAGAACAAATCGAACCATGGGGAACTCTTCAATGCCATCATTGGAATCACTCTGCAACCTACATGTCAATTTGCCAATAGAACCAGAGGTGAGATGAGGAGAAATGTTTTTACACCGTGAGTTGTCATGACCTAGAATGCACTGCCTGAAAGGGTGGTGGAAGCAGATTCAATAATAACTTTCAAAAGGGAATTGGATAAATAGTTGAAGGGGAAAAGTCTGCAGGGCTATGGGGAAAGGGCAGGGGAGTGGGACTAATTGGATAGCTTGTTCAAAGAGCTGGCACAGGCATGATGAGCCGAATGGCCGCCTTCTATGCTGTGTCATTCTATGACCATTAAAACTTTACCTTTTCCCCATTATCATTTTAATTAGCTAATGTATGGTCGAAATAGAGTGCATGAATACAGGAGCTGTGTGGGATGTGATCTATATGGGATGGACTTCAAATTACGGAATGACAAGACAATTCCCACTTGGAATCTGAAAATGTTTAGTTTCTCTTTTTGTTTGTGTGGGATGTCATCTATCATCCAACTGGTGAGATTGACTGTTTGTCAGGAAAGTCTGCTCATGGATACTAATCATACTGCATGGATTCTCATCGGCTGCTTGTTACTTTCATGCGTGTAATTGGTTTCTCCAATATGCCTTGTTAAAACCATAACCATGTTTTAAAGGAGTTAATTAAAAACAATTCCCTCTGATTGTAGGCAAAGAATGCAGTGGCAATATTGTTTGTCTCTTGCACTGTGTTATGAGGAGTCTCTTGCTCACAAACAAGATATTCCTGTTCATCAACCTTCTGATGTTGCTGCTGCTAGGACAACCTCTTCCATTATATCAAAAGATGGAAATGCTAAATCGAATAATCTGCTTTTTTTTTCTATTTTTCTTTTCTGTACTAATTGTAACTTTTACAATATCCCTGCAGCTCATTTTATTGGAGTAACGGGCCTGACGAGTTCCACTACCCATCCAAACAACTGGAAGCCAGCAAAAGTTAGAACTGATCACCTAAGGAAATATCAACTGCAATTATCAGGCAAGTTTAGCTTCCTTACTAAGGCAGTACAGTATTAGAGTTCAGGCTTTTCCCCAGTGTCTTTTTTTCCTTGTGTAAATGGTTTGATGATTGCTTCCATTAGCAGACAAAGTATTGTAGAAACTGCATTATTCTCTGCTGTGCTTGGCTTGACTTAGCATAGCCCAGGTCTGAAAATTAACGTGTGTGTGTGTGTGTGTGTGTGTGTGTGTGCGTGCGTGCGTGCGCGCGCACACTTGGGCTCTGTTGGGATGGAATTTCCTTGATCCTTCTCCCACTCCACTGCCAGAACTTTGGATGTTCAGAGGAAGCCCCATTTACACGTGTAAAGGGAGTTTTTCAATGAACTTCGCCAAAGTTAAGGTGGTGGACCAGGGAAAATCCCAAGGCAATTCATCCCCTATGTGTGCACATGGACTCCATTGGCTGGTCTGTAATTGAGAACACAAATCTAACAGACAAACTCACCCTGTTGACAAAAAAGTCTCTTTAGAGATTGTTATAGTCAAAAGAAATTTGGAAAATATCTGATTTTTTTCCATAAAACATCACGTAATTTTTTTTTACATTGTTTGGTTATCGTATATTTTATCTGGTGCAAATACTTTCCAGCCTGCTAATTCTGTAATCGGGATTATTTCCTATACTTTAGGATCATCAAATGTGTCAACTTTTGAGGTTTTATTATGTTTAAAGGCTCTATATAAATGTGGATTATTGGTTATTCTGTATTTTTAAAATGTGGTTATAAAAATTATACCACTGCTGCAATCCACTATGTATGAATCACATCTTGTAAAGAGTTATTGTCTTCTTGAAAAAGTAATGGACATATTATTTTCTTGTTTTGGATGAAATAGAACTGTCATTTTGGCCATGATATCAATCACAAATGATGTAGAAACATCATTTCAGTGTGACCTTATGTCACTGTAATTGTCGTTAGTTCACAAATAAAAGATTTGCCAAACACTTTATGATGAAAATGGTAACCTATTGATCTCTGACATTCTTTGTGGTATCACAATAACGTCCTTTAGGAGCTCCTATCCAGTCTGGCCTACATGACTCCAGACTCTTAGTGTATGGTTGACACTTTTGAAGTGGCCCAGCCTGTCACTCAGTTGGAACACCACCTCAAGGCACCGAGGATGGGCAATAAATGTAACCTTGCCAGTGTCACCCATGTGCTGAGAACAAATAGATTTAAAAAATAAAATCAATGAGAATCACACTATTGCATTATCTGCAAACAACACTATTAACTGACATCGTGGGGAAAAAAGTATTTTTTTTTAGAACAATACGATACTGTGGACCCAGACCCTGAACTATCTTCCTGATGGTTCATTGGATTGTTTGTCCTACCCACAGAAACAATCACCACACTGCATTTTCCATCTCTAACTTTATGGCATTCATTTCTGCTGAGAGCAAAAGTACACATTTGTATGTTTGGTATACGTGGGGGAGGGGGTGGTTGTGTAGGAGTGCGTGTGTACATGTATGTAAATAAGATCGTGGTGGAATGCCACTCACTAAGGCATATGCCATTTTGAGAGGGTGCGGTAGATTTTCATTTTTTTTTAGGGAGAACGCAGGTTAAGGTTGGTTTATTGATCATAGAATCATAGAAAGTTTACAGCACGGAAGGAGGCCATTCAGCCCATCGAGTCCGTGCCGGCTCTATGCAACAGCAATCCAGCTAGTCCCACTCCCCCGCCCTAGCCCTGTAGCCCTGCAAATCTTTTCCTTTCAAGTACTTATCCAGTTCCCTTTTGAAAGCCACGATTGAATCTGCCTCCATCATCTCCTCTGGCAGTGCATTCCAGATCCTAACCACTCACTTTTTAAAAAAAAAAGTTATTCCTCATATCACCTTTTTGGCTCTTTTGCCAATCACCTTGAATCTGTGTCCTCTGGTTCTTAACCCTTCTGCCAATGGGAACAGTTTCTCTCTATCCTCATGATTTTAAATACCTCTATCAAATCTTCTCTGTTCCAAGGAGAACAACCCCAGCTTCTCCTGTCTATCCCCGTAACTAAAGTCCCTCATCCCTGGAATTATTCTAGTAAATTTTTTCTGCACCCTCTCTAAGGCCTTCACATCTTGAAGTGCGGTGCCCAGAATTGGACACAGTACTCCAGTTGAGGTCGAACCAGTGTTTTATAAAGATTCATCATGACTTCCTTGCTTTTGTACCCTATGCCTCTGTTTCTAAGGCCCAGGAATGCATATGCTTTCTTAACTGCCTTCTCAACCTGCCCTGCCACCTTCAACGATTTGTGCACATATACCCCAGATCTCTCTGTTCCTGTACCCCTTTTAGAATTGTGCCCTCTAGTTTATATTGCCTCTCCTCGTTCTTCCTATTGAAATGTATCACTTAGTATTTTTCTGCGTAAAATTCATCTGCCATGTGTCCGCCCATTTCACTAACCTGTCTATATCCCCTTGAAGTCTAGCACTATCCTCCTCACTGTTCACTACACTTCAAGTTTTGTGTCATCTGCAAATTTGGAAATTGTGCCCTGTACACCCAAGTCCAAGTCATTAATATATATCAAGAAAAGCAGTGGTCCTAGTACCAACCCCTGGGGAACGCCACTGTACACCCCATCCAGTCCGAAAAACAACTGTTCACCACTACTCTCTCTTTCCTGTCACTTAGCCAATTTTGCATCCATGCTGTCACTGCCCCTTTTATTCTATGGGCTTCAACCTTGATGACCAGTCAATTATGCGGCACTTTATCAAACACCTATACATCACATGAACTGCATTGCCCTCATCAAAAAACTCTATCAAGTTAATTAAACACAATTTGGCTTTAACACATCCATGCTGGCTTTTCCTAATCAATCCATACTTGTCCAAGTGACTGCTAATTCTGTCCCAGATTATCGTTTCCAAAAGTTTCCCCACCACCGAGGTTAAACTGACTGGCCTGTAGTTGCTGGGTTTATCCTTGCACCCTTTTTTGAACAAGGGTGTAACATTTGCAATCTTCCAGTCCTCTGGCACCTTCCCTGTATCTAAGGATGTTTGGAAGATTATGGCCAGTACCGCCACAATTTCCACCCTTACTTCCCTCAGCAACCTAGGATGCATCCCATCCGGACTGGGTGACTTATCTACTACCTCCTTTATCAATTTTTGGCCCATCCAGTATCTCAACTACATCGTCCTTTAATGAGACTCTGGCAGCATCTTCCTTGGTAAAGACAGATGCAAAGTATTCATTTAGTACCTGAGCCACGCCCTTGTTCTGATGTGACACAATGATCATCATCACTTCTCACCATTAAACTGCAGAAGAGACAATGAATTTGTCGATTTCATGTAATTGGCCATTTTGAAATCCAGTTATGCACTTTACGTAGCAAAACCACCAGTCTCCTTGTAATTTTAAATTTAACACTTATGTTTATGACACATGATAAACTGTTAACAATAGATAATTCAAAGGAAAGAAAGAACTTGCATTTATATAGTATCTTCCTTGACCTCAGGATGTCCCAAAGCACTTCACAGCCAATTAAATGTTTTTGAAATGTAGTCACTCTTATAGGAAAACGTGGCAGCCAATTTGTGCACACCAAGGTTGCACCAACAGCAATGAGAAGTGACCAGATAGACCGATTTACTGATGTTGGTTGAGGAATAAATATTGGCTAGGACACTGGGAGAAACTCCTCTGCTCTGAGTGCCATGAGATCTTTAATGCCCAGCTTAGGGGGCAGATGGGGCCTCGGTTTAACATCTCACCCAAAAGACCTTTATCTTTGAGTGGAATTTGGAGCTGACGTAGTTAAGAACCAGTGTGTTAGCACTGATAAGTATCAGCAACTATTGTAATTAAACCTTGTTAACAATATACCATGGGGAAGTGTTTTGACCGAGAGCAATGACTCCAAAATTGATGTAGAAATGATTGACAAACAAGCTTTTGGGAAAATAAAGGAGAGTCTTTAATCTTGAGGTAGAAGGAAAGAGATTGTAGGAACATAGGAACAGGAGTAGGCCATTCAGCCCCTCGTGCCTGCTTCGCCATTTGATAAGATCATGGCTGACCTGTGATCTAACTCCATATACCTGCCTTTGGCCCATATCCCTTAATACCTTTGGTTACCAAAAAGCTATCTATCTCAGATTTAAATTTAGCAATTGAGCTAGTATCTTTCACTTGTTCTCTCCCTAAACCCCTCCACCATGCTCTCGTCCTTTTAAGAAGCTCCTTAAAACCTACCAGCACCCCACGCGTCCTAATGTCTCCTCCTTTGGCTCAGTGTCTATTTTGTCTGATTATGCTCCTGTGAACCACCTTGACCTTTTACTGCATTAAAGGTGCTATATTAATGCAAGTTGATTAGTTTTGTTTTAGTGTTTGTGAAACTAGTGTTGAAGTCTTAGTTGGATAGTGAAACTAAAGAGATCATTTGGAGAAGAGGGGTTAAAAAGAACGTGGAACTATGTAAAGGACATTGAATGGTAAAAAAATGTAAAGAATATTAAAGTGAACTGGAAACAGAGAAGTGATTCAACAGTAGCCCAAGGTCTCAAAGTACACGATGTAGAGTAATGAGAAGATATTTGTTGGCAAACTCAGAAGAGGATTAAGCACATAAACTGAAGGTAGAACCAGCACTGTAGAAGAAGGCTGAACTCTTTGAGACTAAACAGGCACTGGACTCAGAAGGTGGTAAAGTTTGAATTTGGACTTAGTTTCTCCGTCTATTTAATTACAATTTCATCTGGTGGGGGAAATCAAGAATAAGAAGGTACAAATCTTAAAATGAGAGTAAGGCCATTTCAGAGTGAAATCAGGAAGCACTTTTTCACAAAAGGTAGTGGAAACCTGAAACTTGCTCCCCCAAAAAGATATGAATGCTGGGGGTCAATTGAAATTTTCAAGACACAGTTCAATAGATTTTTGTTACTGAGTTGGACAACTGAGGAAAGGCATTGGAGAAGGATGGCGTGGTCGACCATGTAAAAGGCTGCTGAAGGTAGTGGACAGTGAGGCGGAATCGTGCACCACATTCAGTCACAAGGGACATCATTTGTGACTTTAGTTCAGTGCTGTGGCAGGAATGGAAACCTGATTTTAAACCGGGAGATGCAGGAATGATGGGCATCAATTTGGGAGGTGACAACAGGCGCAGGTCAATGTCTGTGGATCCCAAATATAGGTTTTCACTGCTTGTACATATTGGGCATATTTTCACCTGAACGATTGATTTAATGAAATGCCCTTCAAATAAATAATCAAAATATCAAATAATCCTTATCTGACGTACACATACCTGCTTCCCAGCATTGAGTCACAATATAGTGATCAGGAGTAGGAAACCTGCAGATGCTTTCTCCTCCCTAGCCTAGGGGTGCAGAGACCAATTATAGCATTTTAATTGCTGCCACAGATGAGATCAGCTCTACTCAGCACAGACCATGGATTCAAACTTCCTGGACTGCAGAGCTCACTATCACATTGGACATTGTATTCACCCAGTGAGCCATCAGGAGCTTGACAAATTGATCCAATATATCTTGCTATTATGACCGTCTGTTCCAAAGCATGTATAGTTGCTGAAGCAATTGTGTTTTTTAATTGCATGTTATAATTACTGTCATAATCTTCTGAAATATGACTTTCATTTATTTTGAGCAAGCGTTTTTAAAATCCTATGTAGGTGAGAATGTACTTTCGTTTGTGTCATCTAATTACAGGTATGTAGGCTGATTAGCACTGCACTTTGTGGCTGTAAAATATGTCAAATGTTAAACCCAAAAAATAAACTTAAAATTTAATTTCACATCAGAATTCCATGTCATAATAAAAGCTTTTCAATCAATACAATGATCTTGGGGTTGATCTAAGCAACTGAGACAGTGAAGACCATGCTGCTAGTGTAACTTTTGTTAAGATTTAGAATTTGAGGTGAAAAACATTTTCTACTATTTAGAACTTTGCTTTTTTTATTGAGAAACCACATGTGAAGGGCCAAGGCTCACATAGCAGGAAACAACGGTTCTTGTATTTTTTGTTTGGTGCAGGGGGGCGGTTTCACATTCTTTATATACACGGGCTTGAATATTTTGGGTATTGGGGTTGCATGTTCCATGTGATGCATTTTGAAAGGAAGAGCAAGGAGAGACGATATAAACTAAATGGTATAATTTTAAAGGGGGTGCCCAGAAACAGAGAGACCTGGGGGTTCACATACACAAATCTTCGAAGGTAGCAGGACAAGTTGAGACAAGGCTGTTTTTTTATATTAAAAAAAAGCATCCTGGGTTTTATAAATAGAGGCATAAGAGTACAAAAGCAAGGAAGTTATGCCAAACCTTTATAAATCACAGGTTAGGCCTCAGTTGGAGTATTGTGTTCAATTCTGGGCACCACACTTTTTTGGAAGGACATCTATGCCTTGGAGAGGGTGAGGAGGAGATTTACTAGCATTATACAGGGATGAGGGACTTCAGTTATGTGGAGAGACTAGAGAAGCTGGGATTGTTCTCCTTTTTAGAGCAGAAAAACTTAAGGGGAGACTTAATAGAGATGTTCAAAATTATGAAGAGTTTTGATAGTGTAAATGAGTAACTGTTTCCACTGGCAGGAGGGTGGAAACAGGACACAGATTTAAGATAATTGGCAAAAGAACCAGCGGGGAGATGAGAAGATTTTTTTTATTATGCAGCGAGTTGTAATGATCTGGAATGCACTGCCTGAAAGGGTGATGGAAGCAGATTCAATAGTAACTTTCAAAAAGGATTTGGATAAATACTTAAAAAGGAAAAGATTGCTGGGTATTGGGGCAAGAGCGGGGGCATTGGACAATTGGATAGTTCTTTCAAAGAGCCAGCACAGACACAATGGGCCGAATGGCTTCCTGTGCTGTATGATTCCAGGTATGGGGGAGTGCACATTTTTTTGGGTATGTAAGCTTGCATTTCAGTGTAATCATATGTGGCCCACACACTGGCTATGAAACCAGTTCCAACCTCTAAAACATTGGACATCTCTTACCTATGAAGACAACAAATGATCTTGTATCCTATCTGGGGCATGAGAGAGGTATTGACAAGTCATGGACACAATGGGGTTTTAGGAAGTTGTGAGAAGTGTATGACATAAGAAGAAACCTCTTGGAAGTAGCTTTTAGCAATGGGGGATCTTTGGGAACTGACTGTACGTTGACTTTTTTTCGGCATTAATCACCATCTTAAACATCAACAATAACTAATACTATATTTTTAACATAAATATGCCTGCTTCAAATAAGCAGCTCATTAATTTGTTTCAATAAAGATCAAAGTATATCTTTACAAGGAAATAGATTTTAATCGGAGGACATGTTTATGCAGGTTTGTAATTCAGGCCTGAATGAGATCTGATTTGAAGCACATCACCCGCGGGAACTCTGCAATGTAACCACAAATTACTGTTCTCATATTCTGAAGATAGAAATCTCAGTATATATGTTAAGAGTTGGTTTGACCACTGATGAACTTGAATTTTCTTCATTTGTGTTTTGTCATTTAATAACACAACCTCGTAAAACAGCAGAAACCATTTTTATACAGTTGTGTGCTGACCAATTTAATGCCTGTCATTAACTTAGAAAGTCAATCAGTCACTGATGTGTACTTGGGATTGATTCAGAAGGTGGGCTGTCAAATGGTTACTACTTTAGAACTAAAATCACATTTGAAGGTAAATGGTTAGGATCACGACATTGCAAATAAAATGTGATGCACCGAAAATACTGGAAATACTTGTATTTATACAGCACCTTATCACATAGTCAAAACATCTGAGTGTCTCACACAACGAATAACCCTTAAGTGCACTAACTGTTATGTAGACAAACTGCTTGTTATGAAGTCCCAGAAAAGTGGCTTATTTTAGCTCACAAATAAAATGCTCACTTGTTGGAACATGAGGATATATTTTCCAATTGTGAATGCTTCATGTTCTTGTACTACATTCCTCCGTTTGCTGCTGTTACGCAAGTGTTGAGCATTCGCACTTGAACGTCATCAATTGGAAAATACGCCCCGTGTTATTTACTCCTAAAATTTAGTCAAGCCAACTCGATGTGTAATCTTCATAGCGCACTGGATCCCTCCTTATTTTCAAGATACATAACTTGTATTTTGCACATAACTGCATTAGATATTTCCTGTAACTTTGTGCCTGTTTTGTATCCATTGTATTTTTGCTTCTATATTGTGAGTCCTTTGACTATAAAATGCTCATTTTACTCTATACAGTGGCCACTGTCATGTGGCAAAGAAAGTAAGAACCAAAAGGTAGGATGCATTTGTACAATATAAAGAAGGATGTTATAGATTATGGTCATTGAAAGATTACAATTATATGCTTGGAAACTTTAAAAACAAACTTGAGCATGCAATGCAATCAAACTTTCCTTTTAAGGGTAAGATTACTATATTTTTGGTGTAATCTCCTCTTGATCTCCCCATCCATGCACCATCGGGGAGATCTGCTTCAGGCTTTTGCCAGTGCGACTAGAAAGCACGTGATTCGAGCCCAGAAATGGTTTTCTTTTCATTTCCCTTCCCTTTACCAACTGCGAAGTTATGATCTCTGCTCAGTACCTGTCTATAGCAATTGTCCCAGAGACTAGAGAAACAGCGTGTGAGGGACCTCGTGTATAAACCTGCATCGCTGCTATCCCATGATGCAAACTGTTGGTGATTCAACCCACCACAGCACAACCCTGTCTTTTATAACCTGTCATCAACCACCCAGTATATTGTGTAGGATGCCAGAAGTATTAAGTGTGCATTCTATACATATTATCTCAGGAAATACAAAAACCAAGAATATGTTTATAATGAATTTTAAATTATTTCAGATTACATTTCTTTGATATATATTTATAAATTTTATAGAGTAAATCCCGCCCCCTCCTCCCCCCACCTTCTCCCTCCCCCTCCCCCCCCCAGCATCTGTGGAGAAAGAAACAGAATTAATGTTTCAGGTCGATGACCTTTCGTCAGAACTGGAAGATGTTAAAGTTTTTAAGCAGGTACAGAGCCAGGGAACGGAGTGAGGGGAGGAAATGGCAACAGCAGAACCATTACCAGCACTTGCTGTCTAAAAAAGTGGGAGCAGGGGTTATGATCTGAAGTTATTGAAATGTTGAGTCTGGAAGGTTATAAAGTGCCTACATGAAAGATGAGGTGCTGTTCCTTGAATTAATTGGAAGAGTGTAGGAGGCCGAGGACAGAGTTCAGAGTGTTTGGGTCCTGGGCCTGGTTTGGGCCCCTTCACAACCTCCCTTTCCACCATCTAGGGCCCCAAACACTCCTTCCAGGTGAAACAATGGTTTACTTGTATTTATTTCAATTTAGTTTACTGTATTCACTGCCCACAATGCGGTCTCCTCTACATTTGGGGAGACCAAACGCAAATTGGGTGATCACTTTGCTGAACACCTCCTGCTCTGTCTGCAAGCGTGACCCTGACCTGGTCGCTTGACACTTGAATTCCCTGTCCCACTCTGACCTCTTTCCTCGGCCTTTTACACTGTTCCAGTGAAGCTCGAGGAACAGCACCTCAAGTTTCATTTCGGCACTTTATAGCCTTCCAGACTCTACGTTGATTTCAATAACTTCAGATCATAACCACTGCTCCCATTTTTTTCGGACAGCAAGTGCTGGTTCTGCTGTTGCCATTTACAGCTACTCTGGACCAATCTTTTGTTTCTTAACTTGTCCCATTACCACCTTCCTTGCCTCGCACCATCATCCCCTCTGTCGTTTAATCACTCCTGCCCTCTACCCTATTGCAGACCTTCCCTTTTGTTCTTTACCCCCCCATCTATTTCTCTCCCCCCCCACCACCCCCGACCTTTCCCTGGCTCTGTACTTGCTTAAAAACTTTTAACATCCTCCAGTTCTGACGAAAAGGTCTTTGACCTGCAACACTAACTCTTTCTTTCTCCACAGATGCTGCCTGACTTGCTGAGCTTTTCCAGCATTTTCTGTTTTTAACCTCCAGTTTGTGTTGGCAGTCTTCCACCACCATCCCCCCCCCCTTTCCCAGTTTATGGTAACAAACTCCTTCCCCACTTTTACTTTGTTAATGTGGGCAATCTCCTTCCTCCTTCACCCCAAAATACAACCCCTCACTACTTCCCTCTTTAACTCCCAAAGCACTGCTCTCAGCTTCTGCCCACTTCCCTCTCACCTTTGTTGCCACCCATTCCCTCAGCGCTCGTCCTACCTAAGTGCTGCAGCTTATAGAAGGGATTCCAGCCACCGTGTACTGTAGGTGGGAATTCCCGTTCTCGTGACGAATCCCTTCCGTAGGAACAGGATTCTTCATGAAGCTTCACTGAGGGGAAAGGTCTCCAACCCACCTAATTTTTGTTAGCAAGAATGTTGCCAGGGCTTGAAAATTGCAGCTACGAGGAGAGATCGAATAGGCTGGGGTTGTTTTCCTTGGAGCAGAGGCGGCTGAGGGGAGATTTGATTGAGGGGTACAAAATTATGAGGGGTCCAGATGGAGTAGACACGAAGTAGCTGTTTCCCCTAGCGGAGAGTTCAAGAACTAGAGGACATAGATTTAAGCTGATTGGCAGAAGGATTAGAGGGGACGTGAGGAAAAACTTTTTTACCCAGAGGGTGGTGGGTGTATGGAATTTGCTGCCCGAATTGGTGGTAGAGGCAGGGACTCTCAACTCTTTCAAAAAGTACCTGGACCTGCACCTAAAGTGCTGTAAGCTGCAGGGCTACGGTCCGGGTGCTGGAAGGTGGGATTAGAATGGGCGCCTGGTTGTTCTTCGAGCCGGCGCGGACACGATGGGCCAAATGGCCCCCTTCTGTGCTGTATCCTTTCTATGGTAAATGTTGATACACTGGGCCACCCAAAGTGCTGACTGTCGGCATGAGATGCTAACTGTTGGAATATGTGCTGGTTGCACGAGATGTAAAGAATGAGATGGTGGGTATAGCCTGCCAGCAACGCATGCTTACTCTATTGCTTTACTGGTCGCAGCAAGAGCTGTGAACAATGCACATTTCATTTTTTGAGAGTTTTTTGTTGCATCATGATACCCACTGACTCAGGCCTGGGAGACATAGTCCCCCTCCACCCCCAGCACTACCAGGATAATGATCACTGGCTGGAAAATTCCAAGTTGATTACTCATACTGCAACCTGGGGGAGAAAGCACACACAGTCATGTGACGAGTTCACACACCCTCGCAAGCTTATGGTAACTGGCCACCAGTGAGTGTATGAGGGAGACCATGTATGGCTCAAGATCTTTTCTTGCCATATCAAATGTCAAATCAGCTGCATTTCAACTGGGTGGAGGGTACCAACTGTCCTCATAATGACATGAATTGGAGTACAGACGGGCTAAGATCAATCAAGGAGACCTTGAGCTGAGTTTGCCAGCTTCCCCTACCAGAACCAATGCTTTTTTTAAAATCTGTTCATGGGATGTGGGAATTGTTGGCAAGGCCAGCATTTATTACCCATCCCTAATTGCCCTTGAGAAGGTGGTGGTGAGCCACCGCTGCAGTCCGTGTGGTGAAGGTTCTCCCAAAGTGCTGTTAGGTAGGGAGTTCCAGGATTTTGACCCAGCGACGATGAAGGAACGGCGATATATTTCCCAAGTCGGGATGGTGTGTGACTTGGAGGGGAACGTGCAGGTGGTGTTCCTATGTGCCTGCTGCTCTTGTCCTTCCAGGTGGTAGAGGTCGGCGGTTTGGGAGGTGCTGTCGAAGAAGCCGTGGCGAGTTGCTGAAGTGCATCCTGTTGATGGTACACACTGCAGCCACGGTGCACCGGTGGTGAAGGGATTGAATGTTTAGGGTGGTGGATGGGGTGCCAATCAAGCGGGCTGCTTTGTCCTGGATGGTATCGAGCTTCTTGTGTTGTTGGAGCTGCACTCATCCAGGCAAGTGGAGAGTATTCCATCACACTCCTGACTTGTGCCTTTTAAATGGTGGAAAGGCTTTGGGGAGTCAGCAAGTGAGTCACTCGCCACAGAATACCCAGCCTCTGACCTGCTCTTATAGCCACAGTATTTATATGGCAAGCCCAGTTAAGTTTCTGGTCAATGGTGACCCCCAGGATGTTGATGGTGGGGGATTCAGCGATGGTAATGCCATTGAATGTCAAGGGGAGGTGGTTCGACCCTCTCTTGTTGGAGAAAGTCATTGCCTGACACTTTTCTGGTGCAAATATTACTTGCCACTTATGAGCTCAAGCCTGGATGTTGTCCAGGTCTTGCTGCATGGGGGCTCGGACTGCTTCATTATCTGAGGGGTTGCGAATGGAACTGAACACTGTGCAAGCACCAGTGAACATCCCCATTTCTGACCTTTATTATGGAGGGAAGGTCATTGATGAAGCAGCTGAAGATGGTTGGCCTAAGGACACTGCCCTGAGGAACTCCAGTAATGACCTGGGGCTGAGATGATTGGCCTTCAACAACCACTACCATCTTCCTTTGTGCTAGGTATGACTAGCCACTGGAGAGTTTTCCCATTGCCTTCAATTTTACCAGGGCTCCTTGGTGCCACACTCGGTCAAATGCTGCCTTGATGTCAAGGGCAGTCACTCTCACCTCACCTCTGGAATTCAGCTCTTTTGTCCATGTTTGGACTAAGGCTGGTGCCGAGTGGTCCTGGCGGAACCCAAACTGAGCATTGGTGAGTAGGTGCCGCTTGATTGCACTGTCGATGACACCTTCCATCACTTTGCTTATGATTGAGAGTAGACTGACGAAGTGGTAATTGGTCGGATTGGATTTGTCCTGATTTTTGTGGACAGGACATATCTGGGCAATTTTCCACTTTGTCGGGTAGATGCCAGTGTTGTAGTTGTACTAGAACAGCTTGACTAAAGGCACGGCTAGTTCTGGAGCATAAGTCTTCAGCACTTCAGCTGGGATGTTGTCGGGGCCCATAGCCTTTGTTGTATCCAGTGCACTCACCCGTTTCTTGATATCACGTGGAGTGAATCAAATTGGCTGAAGACTGGCTTCTGTGATGTTGGGGATGTCAGGAGGAGGCCGAGATGGATCATCCACTCGGCACTTCTGGCTGAAGATGGTTGCAAACGCTTCAGCCTTGTCTTTTGCACTCACATGCTGGACTCCGCCATCATTGAGGATGGGAATGTTCACATCGTCGCCTCCTCCCGTTAGTTGTTTAATTGTCCACCACCATTCACGACTGGATGTGGGAGGACTGCAGAGCTTTGATCTGATCGGTTGGTTGTGGAATTGCTTAACTCTGTCTATAGCATGCTGCTTCCGCTGTTTAGCATGCACTTAGTCTTGTGTTGTCGCTTCACCAGATTGGCTCCTCATTTTTAGGTATGCCTGGTGCTGCTCCTGGCATGCTCTTCTACACTCCTCATTGAAACAGGGTTGCTCCCCTGGCTTGTTGATAATGGTAGAGTGAGGAATATGCCAGGCCATGAGGTTAGATTGTGTTGGAATACAATTCTGCTGCTGCTGATGGCCCACAGCGCCTCATGGATGTCCAGTTTTAAGCTGCTAGATCTGTTCTGAATCTATCCCATTTAGCACGGTGGTAGTGCCACACAACACATTGGATGGTGTCCTCAGTGTGAAGACGGGACTTTGTCTCCACAAGGACTCTGCGGCGGTCACTCTTACCAATACTGTCATGGACAGATGCATCTGTGACAGGTAGATTGGTGAGGACAAGGTCAAGTAGGTTTTTCCCTCGTGTTGGTTCGCTCACTACCTACCGCAGGCCCAGTCTGGCAGCTATGTCCTTCAGGACTTGGCCAGCTCGGTCAGTAGTGGTGCTACCGAGCCATTCTTGGTGATGGACTTTGAAGTCCCCCACCCAGAGCACATTCTGTGATCTTGTTACCCTCAGTGCTTCCTCCAATGATGTCCAATGATGTGGACATTGTGCCACAACATGGCTTGAACTTTAGATCTGCTTCGATCTGCCATGGACTGGCATCTTCAGTCAGTAAATTTCTTGCCGAACAGATAAGTGTTTGATGTGATGCTTGTTCTACCGTTCTGACTTACTCTACTGGTTGAATAGGCATGTGTATGGTATCAGACATACTGTCATAAGTGCATGGTTCAACTGTTCCAACTAATCAGATGGAGCCAGTTGTGCTGACCCAAAACAGACATGTTTGTGAATGCTACAGGGCCCCTTGCTCTATAAAGGGAAAGCCAGTGTCCTCCAGCAACAAAGCACAAAGGTCCCCAGAGCTCACTAACTGCACTTCGACGTCAGCAACAGCTGAGCAAAGGTAACATTTTATTTTTCCCACACTGACACCTTGTGGCTGGAAGATCAGATGTTGCGCTGTTTCTGTGAATGTATCTATGGAGGAGTCCAATCCAGATTCTCTTCGAAGTTTCTTGCAGATTTTAGTACTTTTTAAATCACACCAATCGTAGATCGCAAGCATTGAGCGTTGTTTTTAAATTGTGTCGATTGTTAAGGGGGTTTTAGAATAAATTGAAGAGAAATGCAAAGTACTGCATATTGCAGTGACAAAAAGTAGCGTTTTTGATTTGTATTTGTGTGTGGCTTTCTCTTTCTATGCTGTGTGTGCACGCACTCTTGCTCTTCCTGTGTTAGTCTCACACTCTTGACTGTCGGTCTTTGGCGGTTTAAAAAAAAGGTTGTGAATGCTGCAAATCTTCAATTTTAAGAACTGGAAATGCACACTAGGTTGTTCAGCATCTAACAGAGAACTACAGGTTAACATTTCAGATATTCTGCTGAAGTCACAACTGAAATGTTAACCAATCCTCTTCCATATGCTGACCAACCTGCTGTACATCTCCAGTATTTTCTGTACCTATTATACTTTCAGTGTGTCCGTGTCACTTACGCTGTTCTGTCACTTGCACTTGATTTCTCCTGAAAGGGAGAAAATTAGATTTTGAAATCTTTTCCAAGGCCTTGCCTTCTGACCCTGACAACAGTTGCCACACAGATATGACCTTGCATCCCATAGCCCTCCTTACAAATCCATTCAGCAAAGAAAAGCTCCAGAAAAACTAATTGTTTCTTCAACTTAAAACAGTGTCAAGATGTTTCCTTCTAAAGTTACAGGCTGGAGTGAATCTTGCTGCCAGTGGGACTTGTGGGATGAAATCAGAGTTTGAGATATTAGTGTGTAACATGTAAACATTTCTATAAAATTTCTTTGCTGTTTTAACATAAAAATACTCTTTCAATTTATTTTAAATGGGCTAACCTTTTGTTCAAATAATGGCCAGAGAAATTTCACACACAACTTATGAAAGTGATCTAACCGTGGCTAACTACAGAAGTTAAGGATAGTATTAGATTAAAAGAGGCTTACAATGTTGCCAAAAAGTAGTAAGCCTGAGGATTGGGGACAGGGAGGTTTAGAAATCAGCAAAGTATGACCAAGAAATTGATAGAGGGGGAAAAATTGAATGAGAATAAACTAGCAAGAAATATAAAAGCAGATTGTAAGAGCTTCCACAAGTACGTAAAAAGGAAGAGATTAGCAAAAGTAAACTTAGAGGCAGAGACAGGAGAAATTATAATGGGGAATAAGGAAACGGCAGAAACGTTAAACAAATATTTTGTATCTGTCTTCACAGTAGAAGACACAAAAAACCTATCAAATAGTGGGGAACTAAGGGTCTAATGAAAGGGAGGAACCTGAAGTAATAATAGTGAAGAAAAAGTACTGGAGAAATTAATGGGACTAAAAGCTGACAAATCCCCTGGACCTGGTGGCCTACATCCTAGGGTTTTAAGAGGTGGCTGCAGAGATAGTGGGTGCATTGGTTTTGATCTTCAGAATGCCCTAGATTCTGGAACAGTCCCTGTGGATTGGAAGGTAGCAAATGTAACCCTGCTATTCAAGAAAGGAGGGAGAGAGAAAACAGGGAACTATGGGCCAGTTAGCCTGACATCATTAGTAGGGAAAACGCTAGAATCTATTAAGGACATAGTAACGGGGTACTTAGAAAATCATATGATTAGGCAGAGTCAACACTGTTTTATGAAAGGGAAATCATGTTTGACACATCTGTTCGTTTTTTGAAGGTGTAATTAGCAGGGTAGATAAGGGGGAGCCAGTGGATGTAGTATATTTGAATTTTCAAAAGGCATTCAATAAGGTGTCACACAAGAGGTTGTTACACAAGATTAGGGCTCATGGGATGGGGGCGGGGGGGGGGGGGGGTAATAGCATGGATTGAGGATTGGTTTTCTGTCTTTCAATTGAGAGTAGGAATAAACGGGTCATTTTCAGGTTGTAACCAGTGGGGTGCTGCAAGGATCAGTGTTTGGCCCTCAGCTATTTACAATCTATATTAATGACTTAGATGAAAGGACTGAGTGTAATATATCCAAGTTTACTGACGATACAAAGCTAGGTGGGAAAGTAAACTGTGAGGAACACATAGAGTCTGCAAAGGGATATAGACAGGTTAAGTGACTGAGCAAGAAGGTGGCAAATGGAGTATAATGTGGGGAAGTGAAGTTATTCACTTGTAGGAAGAATAGAAAAATTGAATATTTTTAAAATGGTGACAAACTATTAATTGTTGGTGTTCAGAGGGATTTGGGTGTCCCTGTACATGAAACACAAAGTTGACATGCAGGTACAGCAAGCAATTAGGAAGGCAAATAGTATGTTGGCCTTAATTGCAAGGGGGTTGAAGTAAAAGAGTAAGGAAAACTTGCTGCAATTGTCCAGGCCTTTGGTGAGTCCATACCTGGAGTATTGTGTACAGTTTTGATCTCCTTACCTAAGGAAGGATATACTTGCCTTTAGAGGGGGTGCAGTGAAGGTTCACTGGATTGATTCCTGGGATGAGAGGATTGTCCTATGAGGAGAGAGTGAGTAGAATGGGCCTATCCTGTCTGGAGTTTAGAAGAATGAGAGGTGATCTCATTGAAATATAAGATAAGATTCTGAGAGGGCTTGACAGGGTAAGTGCTGAGGTTGTTTCCCCTGGCTGGAGAGTCAAGAACTAGGGGGCATAGTCTTAGGGTAAGGGGGTCAGACATTTAGGACTGAGATGAGGAGAGATTTCTTCACTCAGAGGATCGTGAATCTTTGGAATTCTCTACCCCAGAGGGCTGTGGATGCTCAGTCGCTGAGTATATTCAAGGCTGAGATCGACAGATTTTTTGGACTGTAAGGGAATTCAGGAATATGGGGATCGGGTGGGAAAGTGGAGTTGAGGTCGAAGATCAGCCATGATCTTATTGAATTGCGGAGCAGGCTGGAGGGGCCATACTGCCTACTCCTATTTATTTTATGTTCTTAAAGCTCTTCTTACTAATATTGTTCAGTGTGATTTCACTCTGTGGATGTGCTGGTACAAAATAAGGAAATGGCAACAAGGTACAAAACCAGGTGCTAATAAGGCTTGCAGTCAAATTATAAGCATAAGTGCAAAATAGCATTTGTCTCCTTGAGTTGAGGGAAAGCTGGGACTAATTTGTGTTGTGATACAGCACAGTTGTGGGAATTAAATTAATGTGTCTAGATTTTTACCAGGCGATTCGAACAGCACAAATCTTTTGAGATACTCTTTTGTCGGTGGGTTAGGAAAATGTTCCAAGCTAAATATATCATGATATTGCCACTCGTAGGTTGATCAAGTATTTTACTCTTTATGTGCATTAATCATATTAACCTTAATTGTTTACTTTCTACCTAATGGAGGATTGCAACCATGTCCAAAAGGTGATACTGAAATGAGGTTTGGGTAAATAAAAATAAATTCTACTGGTCTCAGACTTAGAATGCCAAGTACAATTGGCAAAACTGCAGTTATACTGTGGGCAGCGATTCCCATTCCGCCTCCTATGCACAGATCTTTGCACCTTCACTGCTTTTCTCTGTGTCTATAGCAGGTAGGAGCATCTGTTTCCTCAAACTGCTAACGAGGCTTGATTCTAAGTTTGTAAAGTGCCCAGCAGATCTCACCAACCAGTTGTGAAATTTTAAAGCAGGCCTCACTCTGTACTAGACACGCATTACTTAATGGATTCAGGAGTCAGGCTGGCACCTGACTCCCAAGGTAAATTGCCACTTTTTGCAATTATGCAGAGCTGTTTCCCATATGCATAAACATAAAAATGGCACAATAACCACAGCCTTAAACCATACTGTTACATCCATTCTAAGTTCAATCAATATATTTCCACCATTGCAGAATTTGGAAGTTGTTCAGATGCCAACTAGAGACTGAAGAACGCTGCCTCAGTTTCAAGTATTTTTAGGAAATATAAACTCTTTAAATCCATAATTGACAAACTGGAAATTCACCTCGTACATGTCAGTATTTGAATTCAAATCCTTGCTTTAAAATTGCAGTCATCGACCTGATACGTTAACTCTGTTTCTTTCTCCACAGAGGCTGCCTGACCTGCTGAGTATTTCCAGCACTTTCAGTTGTCACTGCAAAAATAAGTAGACGTGCTGATATATGGACAAATGCTTAATTTTGTAAAACAAAAACCGAAAACTCGCCAGGCAGCAGCTGTTGAGGGAACAAGACCAATCGACGTTTCAGGTGTGAGCCCTTTTATGCTGCAGCTGTAGAACGCACAATAGGCACCAGATGGCGATAGACATACCGCGCTGGTTAGCAAAATGCAAGTTCTCCACATGGTTGAGATGTCCTCAGCACATTAATAATGAATTGACCGATGTTTAAATCGAACTGCTAAAGTAGAATTGTGATCTAAACATTAATTTAAAAATAATTTAGTATTGTGTAATGCTCTTGGTTTCAAAGACTTGCACTTGAAATGCATTGGTCATTTTTTTTGGGTGATGGATTTTTCAGTCTCCGCTTATTACACTCAATGTAATTGTGCATCAATATTTAGTGTTGATCTGTTTTAAACTATTGCATTTAGTTCGTAGTTTTTTTAGGCGCTCTGTGGAACCTACCAAACTTTTTAAAGAGTAAGATACATAGTTTTTAATGATCCTGGTGCCAGGTTTTGAAATAAAACATTTTTACAAACAAATAACATTGCACAAACTAGCAATCTTAGGTCATGTCCCCCATATTTGTAGAAAGTATGACTGATTGATAAGATGCACATTTGGATATTGTTGAACAGGAAGGAGCTTTTCACTCCAGGAAGCTCTGCACTATTTTTTTATGGTTTTAGAGTAGAAGGAAGAATAAATGATTCCCAAATGTAACCTTTTGGGAATATTAAGCTTGAGACTGAAGGAGCTCCCAGTCTCTCGCCTTTTAGAGAAAACTACGAGAATATATTCCTCATTATGGATCCGGTGGCCGATTATTTCTTGGTCCACAGAATAAAATCAAAAGGGGAAACGAGCAGTCGCTGGAAGGGTTAAAATCGAACCATTTCTGCGCAGACTCTGTTGTGAGACGGGTTAGTGGTTGTTACAATCCGGTGTTATCTGCCCACGATATGGTGCTGAACACACACTTAATCTTCCAGATAAGAGCAGCATCGCCTCCACCTCACGAACTAACCCATTGACACACACAAAAATGATACATCCCGTGCAATGTGACATTGTCCTGATCCCATACTTTATACATTTACTGTTTAATGCAAATTAATTTCGGGTTTTCTTTCCAGTAGCAAGACATGCTCTGCACCTAACCAATGCTCCCTTTCTGTTGAGTTGTTGCACTAAGGCTCTACCTGTTTCATTGGACGTGAGAGAGTGGTCAAATATTACAAATCTGATTGATTGTCCGGCAACGATGAATAGATTTTTGTCATAACTACCTCTGATGATCATCCATTTAAGAAATGAACAGGAAATGCAACACTGTCGAGCTCCCTAACACCGCCTAATTCACTCATTTCCCTTTTTGAATCTGGTGTGAAGGGAATTTTCAATGATCTGCAAAAAAAAAACTACCTGCTGTAAAAGTGAGATGACAAACATCATTTTACAAACGAAAGCAGCAGCGATGGGGAAACAGTGAGGAGATATTTGTGGAAACTATACTTTCAATATAAAAGATTAAACTGCAAAAATAATATATAAGAGATGAAACAGCTCTGGTAGTTTTACTGTTTGTTTTTTTTTTGGGAGGCAGTAAGGAAGTAGAATTAAATAAATGGAACCGAAGATAAAATCAGATTAAGCAGAGTGGGACAGTGTCAAACACTATCGGGCTGCGTCACTAAAGCAGAGAATCCTGCTCCTTCCCACCGACTGTCTGTGCGGCAACCGGTGTGTGAGAGAGAGAGAAGGTCGCTGAAGGGAAAAGGGGGGCGAATCCAAGCCAGCAAGCAAGCAGCAACGCCCCCACCCCCCCCTGCCCATCTTTGGGTCTCGGCTCCGCCTTTAGTTAAAAGGAAATAATAATCATGCACCTGTAAATCGCCTTTTGATGCCTGTGACAGGAGCTGTCACTGAAAGTGCTGGTCACCCGCCTCCCAGCAGATCGCCTGCTCCCGTGTCCAGGATCTCCTCTTGGGAGAGGGGGAGAGAGAGAGAGAAAGAGGGAAGAAACAACCGGCAACATTATTGCATGAGAGAGAGAGAGAGATTGGAACTGGTCACTACTGTCTATAAATAATCTTCCAAATAAGTCAGGCGGCTGGGAGAAGGGACATTGGGAGAAAAAACAAACAGTTGCCTGACACCATCGTCCTCCTCCTCCTCCTCCTCCTCCTCTCAGGATCATAAACCTGACTGAACGGAATTTGCTTTGGGGATTAATTCATTCTTGCGTCACTGTTATTTTGACAGGAAACCGAGGAAGAGAGAGTGTGAGGGGAAACAGGCAGGGGGAGGAGAGAGTGTCTTTTTAAAAAAAAAAATTATATATAAATGCATTGTGTTTTTTCTTTTTTGAAAGCGAGGAAATAAGCCGCATTTCTCTCTCTCTCTCTCTCTCTCCTCTCTCTTCCTTTTTCCCTCCCCCTTGTCAGCCAACATGGCTCTTGGCCGGGCGATGGGCCACCGCCACCGCCTCGCCCTCTCTGCCTCCTCTCCATGCTAACGATGGCCCATGGAAAACGCGTCCTCAAGCCGAGACTCTGCCGTGCTGAAGATGGAACCCGTCATCATCCCCATCGACGCCGAGGCGATCTGCGACAGCAATGACCAGCGCATGTGGTGGGCCTTCCTCGCCTCCTCCATGGTCACTTTCTTCGGGGGGCTCTTCATCATCCTGATCTGGCGGACCTGCCAGTACCTGTGGACAGTCTGCTGTCACTGCGGCCTCAAGAACAAGGTAAAAGAGGCCGGGGCTCCCAGTATTAACAACTCCCAATTCGTTATTGATAACTGTTGATCGTGTATCTGTGGATATTTATATTTATTTATATGTATATGTGTGTTTTTTTCTTTAAAAAAACTGCAATTTATTAATTGAGAATTTCCCCCAGTTTAATTCTGGAGGGGAGTCTCCTTGTGTCCTCCTCCTCCCCAGTGCAGGATCTCTGCATTTAACAGGTTGCAACGATCTGTTTTTTTTTTCCCCCCCTCTTTTACCAGATAGTTTCTGGATAAAATGCTACTGTTATCCGCCAGGAGTCGTGAATAAAACATTGTTGCTGAGAGCTGTATTGGGGAGTGACACCGAGTTTATTTTACTCCACAAGATTTTTTTAAAAAAGTGGTCAACACACAACAGTCTGAATTTTGATAATTTGTCAGCAGAGGTGAAATTATCCACTTGTGGCTCTTATCCTGCGCAGCTGTAGGTTGTGAATTGGTATACGGTTGGTTGTTGAGAATTGGTAGGAAATGATCAATGAATTAGAAATGTTAATATCTGGGGATGATTCGGTGTTAAATCGTGAATAGGTTTGAAGTCAAATAGTGCATCGTGGTCACTTATCCTGGGACTCTTGTGTCCCTCTCTCTCCTTTCCTACTGTTAAGAGTGATGGACCATTGCCGGGTGGAGGGTCCCAGAGATGATGGATGTCCTGTGTTAATTCGGTACAGGCAAATCTTCCAACGTAGACTCCCTTTGGAGGGCAATGCTTGCAGTCTGCGTGGGTTGGGGTGCATAATGTGAGCTTCAGTTTCTGAATAAAACTGACCACAGTCCCGCACTGCCCCCGCGTTACTGTGAGCGTCCAGTGACCGAGGGTATCTGGTCAGACACCCCACCAGTGCTGGAACTGCAGGTGACGGAGCGTCAGGTTTAATTACAAGAGGGTTACTCTCTGGTTTGCCAGCCCCATCACGCGCGATCAGCACACAGTTTTGGGCGAGCATACTTTCCTGCTCCACTGCGAGCTTTGAGCCAAATTTAACTCTCCTCAGAGATTGCACTCCAAAGAATGTAACACTTAATTTGTAGCATTTTATGAAGGTGCAAAGCAGTAGTGTCATTGCAATATAATGTAAAACAGCCATGGTTTCTACAAGAGCAATCAAACTTGGCCTCAGCCCCCTAGAGGATATATTTATTGAGTTTTTTTAAAGCATAAACTGCATTTTTAAGTCGTACTGACTTAGCCAGGATTAGGTAGAGTGACATATAGATGGCAGTCAGCTCACTGAGTCAGTCCCTGAGCCACTCACTGAGTGGTACAGGAATCAAACTAACAAGGTATGGTGTAGCTGTCGTTCCTTGAGGTGGTGCAATTCTAAACTGTCCAGCCCTGACTGAAGATTGGGAGAGTTCCTCCTGGTTTCATGATTTAAAATTTAGACGTGCATTTAAGTACAACACAAGTTAGCATCTCAACCATTCAACGGTCCAGTTTGGAGCCTAGTGTGTCAACAGGACCACAGGCCATAAAAATAGATGAGTGAAAAATTAAATTTGGAAAGGATACTAGAAGGAGCCTCTTCCTGCAAAGAGTGATAAATATCTGGAATAATCTGCCAGGTAAAGTAATAGATTCATCAATATTAGTGACATTCAAAGAACAGTTGGTTTTTAGGCTGAGTGAGCTTGAATACTGGAGGGATGGACTTTGAGCTGAACAGGCTTTACTCATCTTATACCCTGATTGTGTGTTACACTTTTTTAAAAAAAAACAATGCATGGCATCAAAATTGATTGTGAAGTTAACGTACAAGATAAGTGTACAAATTTGATTGTGAGGCTACTTTGTGTCAGCTTCGCTCCGTGGCAGTACTCCAGGACCTGAGTACATTCTGTAGGCTGATATTTTAGTGTAGTACTGGGCGAGTGTTGAATATCAGAGGTGCTGTCCTTTGAGATGTTAAACTGTGAGGCCCCAGCTGCCTGTTCCACTGGTTTGGGGTGATGTTAAATGTTAGTATTTGAAGAAGAGCAGAGAGTTCTCCCATTGTTCTTCCCTCGGGCATCACCACCAAAATCAGATCAACTTGTTATTCATGTCTGCTGTTTGTGGGACCTTGTGTACCAAATTGGTTGCTGCGATTGCCTACATAACAGCAGGGATTGACATTTCCAGTGATCTGTGTTTCTGAGATGTTGCATAAATGCAAGTCTTTCTTCTTTAAGGCTCCTTTTTGCAGGAGTTGACAGAAAGAATGAATGAAACAATAAGCATACCCTTAAACCGATAAATAATTAACTCTTGAAATCAACATCTGTGGTTAATTTCGAAGTGTTGTTGGTGGAGCTTTCGAAGCTGCCAGGGAATGAAAGAAGCACAGATTGAAAAGATTCTTTTCTATTGTTTATTAAAGTTTGAGGGTTGTAGTTGCTGAGGGAGAAAGTGATTTTTCCTTCGATTCTGACCTCTTGTGCATCCCCCCTCATCTCACCCCATGCCGTGCCTTCTGCTGTTCAAGCCTCTCTGGAATTCCCTCCCTAAACCTTTCTACCTCTTTGCCTCCCTCTCCTTTAAGACCCTCCTTAAAAAACCCATCTGTTTAATGAAGTTTTTGATTAGCCCTCCTAATTTCCCCTTCTTTGACTAGGTGTCCATTTTTATCTGATTGCACCTTTGTGAAGCACCTTGAGGGGTTTTATTATGTTAAAGGTGCTATGTGAATGCAAGTTGTTTTAAACCGCTGCAGCAACCTAGTCCCCTGCAAAGACATAGTTTTAAAAAAAAACTAATGAGCAGTTTGATTGCTTGTTGTGAACGGTATGATCAACTTATTTGTGATTCCACTGCTAAAAATTAAATTTCCAATATGATATTACTGTGATAAACCCCAGAACAATAGTTTAAGGGTCCACTGTATTGACTTGTCAGTGTGGGTCTAGTGCAATCTTTTTGATTGTCAAAGATCTGTTTTTATCGATGTATCTATAAACAAAACCAGCATCATTAAGGATGTGCAAACTTGCATTCTTTCATATTAGACAAGGCCACTAAGTCACTGAAATAACAGTGTAGATCGTTATGAGCTGTCACTATAATCCACAGTCTCTCACTCACCCCAGTGGGACAGGAGCGCCATTTAAATATTATCTACCTCGACCATTTAAGACTGATTTAAGATTTTGTAATGAAACAAATAAAATATGAATAATTCATTATGAAGTTACAGTCCATCTCACCTGATGGCTCAGTGGGTAAGTGCAGGTCCCAGGGGAGTTCTGAGACTTTCAAGATGAGGTCTGCCCTAGATTCAATCTCTAGTTTGTGCTGTGTAGCTGATTTAAGCCAGGATCACTGCTGGCTGCAGATCCCCTGAGTCACGGAAGGTGGGGAGGTGGGGAGGTGGAGAAATTCAGCTCTGGTTTCTCCTTCTGATCTCCATCCAGTGACCCCTGCTGGAAGGTGTATGTGTAGATGTTGTGTGGGGACAGTATCAGGCTCCACTGTGATGCCCTCCCCCCTCAGAGCTTATTACCCTGCTATACTTAAGGCTGGATTTTCCTCTCTTTCTGTGCCCATTTTCCAGTGGCACTGGAGCAGGTGGAGGATATCATGGGCAGGCATATTTAAATACACCACATTACCGATGTGGCAATGACAGGCAATGCTAGACATGAGTAGCACCTGGATGCAATAGACATCCAGTTTTGCTAGGTGATGCGTAACACAGGAAATTAAATGGGTGGAGTGATGATCAGTGAAGACTTTCGCATGGCTTAGTTAGTGATTTTTTTTAAAGCTGGGATGCTGAGTGCCCCTTTAAGCTGCTGCAGGTGTGGTAATCCTTGCCTCAGTGCTGACCTCCCAAGCGCCTGGTGAAAATGTGAATGGACCTGACCAAGTGAAATTCACCAGAGATTATTGTCCACCCTTCTACACTTAAGCTGGCAATTGCACTGGCAAGGAAAATCCAGGCCTTGCTCTCGAGGCTCACATATGCAGACTGGCCATTTGGGTGAGAACCCTGTCCTGCTGACATACTGATGGAGGAGGTTGATTGACGCCAATTTATAAGTTCTCATATCTAACCGCAACCTCATTCAGGCCACTCTGTCGTCAGGCAAGTTTGAGTATATAGAATGCTGTCAATCTCAATGCTGCATTTTCGATGGAGGGCTACTTAGGAGTGTGTTCCAAAGATGAATGCAGTTCTCTCCCTAGTTTTGTTTTTTCCTTATGCTGTCTGGCTTCAAGAAAAATTGCATCACTTGATGTTTTCATACAATAAAAAGTGTATTTATTTTGGTGCAATTGGACTGTTTGTTTTGTTCACTGTCCATGGAGCATTGAGTTCGCTATGAGTCAACAACAGGTTATTAATAAACCTGCAGTAAGGGCACATAAACTGCTCGTACCTTTTGTGTGAACATCCACGAATCAAGGACATGGGTCACAAGAACACGATCAGCGTCTGCACTGAAAGCCTCTGCCATCAAAGAAACAGACAATTTTTCTACGTACACTTTGAATAGTATATGCATTGTCAGCCTTGGCTCAGTGGTAGCACACTCGTCACTGAGTCAGAAGGTTGTGGGTTCAAGCCCAATTTCAAGACTTGAACATGTAATCTGTGCTGACACTTCAGTGCTGCACTGTCAGAGGTGCCATCTTTCGGATGAGATGTTAAACCGAGTCCCAACTGCTTGGCAGGTGGACATTGAAGATCCCCATGGCACTTTTCGAAGAAGAGCAGGGGAATTCTCCTGGTGTCCTGGCCAACATTGATCCTTCAACCTACATCACCAAAAGCAGATGAACTGATCATTATCTCATTGCTGTTTGTGGGACCTTGCTGGGTGCAAATTGGCTGCGGCGTTTCCTACATTATAACAGTGACCACACTTCAAAAGTAATTAATTGGCTGTGAAGCACTTTGGGACAGCCCGAGGATATCAAAGGATCTCTAGAATGCAAGTTCGTTCTTTATCCACCATTTAAAAAAAAATTAAAGTACTAGCTACCAGGGAATGAATCAAGGCAGTAATGGAATTGTAGGGCACAGATCATGTTTCATAAACTGTTCGATCCTCATTCTTGCAGTTTATTATGTTATCTGAATGCTGCAACTAGATTACGGGCATGTAAACAGTTCCCAGTATCCATTTATAGACTGTCTGGGAGGATTAAAGTTTAAACATGATTCTGAAAATCTGTGACATGAATATGAACATGAGGTAACGCTCATTACAGACCACTGATTGTGTCTTGATGTCTGTATGTACTATTATGCCTTTAGAAATTCACTATAATGTCTTGAAACTTTGCTACAGATCCAGTGTTAGTAGAAGTGTTGTTATCTCTTTTTGGAGGGGTTTGATTGCAGTGCGTGTTGCTCCCAGGAAGCACAGACAATTTGTGCTTTAGATTTGGACCATGTGTGAAAATTCAGTTTTGCGTGGGGTTGGGGGCAGGAAGATTTCATGTGTGATTCTTGTTGTGGTGTTTTCAGCACTCTTTAATAACGAGGATTCTGATCCGTGCCAGTCCCACCGTCAAGTCTCTCCACTGGAACCTTCTGCACCTCGTTCTCTTAGTAACTGCTCCAGCTCTTGCTCATTTTCACCTCAAGCCAGCATTCCTGATACCACCTTGGCTCAAATCCCATATCTGCCATTAATGGATGTGCTGCTTTAGATAACAAAAAACTTTTAAAAGTTTTTTTTGTCATTTTTAACCTAATAAACAGTTTAATTTAGATGGAAGAGAAAGAGCCAGTTGAAATTAGTAGAAAATTGAAGAGTTTTTGTCTTAATTTTGTTTATTTTCAAAATTAAATAGTGAAAAAACTTTTTTTCTGCCTTTTTTTAACATTCTGAAAAAAGTTTCAACTAGAAAAATGTAAGAATAAAACAAAATCTGCCTAATAGTAGATTGGAGGTTCAAACACAGTCAATCTTGGGAGCACTTGTTTCACATTGATTGAACTGAAGAGAAAGACGGAGGTGCAAAAGTATGTTTAATAATTATGTCTGTATTGGCTGTGCCTCTGGAATATGTACTTGATAATTCTATATTAATATATCCAAGTGTATGATACTGGTTCTGATTAATTCTAAATATTGTTATTATAATCTCCCATCGGGGTTTTAATTAAACCCAATTCCACTATAGTCTTAATGATAAGTGAAAACTCTCTTGAACTGTGCGCCCCATCCCCATGTGTTTAACTGCCCCCCACTCCATGGGTCTAACTGCCCCCCTTCCCCCCCCCCCCCCCCCCACCATGTGTCTAACTGGCCCACTCCAGTTCATTAATTGGTTGCTAATCATCTGTCCTGCTGTAAGTGTCCCACTGCTAGTCTGTATGACCCACTGGCTATTTGTGTGTTGGAAGTGAGAAAGTGTAGAGAAAGAAACAAAAAGCAATCAAAAAGGCAAATGGAATTTTGGCCTTTATCTCGAGGGGGATATAGAATACTAAGGGGAGCAAGTTATGCTTCAATTCAGACCCCATCTGGAGTACTGCGTTCCGTTCTGGGCACCACACCTCATGAAGGATATATTGGCCTTGGAGGATGTCCAGCTTAGATTCACCAGAATGATATCGAGGCTTAAAGGGTTAAATTATGAGGCTAGGTTGCATAAACTTGGCTCATATTCCCTTGAGTATAGAAGATTGAGTTGTAATCTAATCGAGGTGTTTAAAATGATAGAACAATTCAATAGGATAGATACAGAGAAACTGTTTCCTCTGGTCGGAGAGTCCAGAGCCAGGGGGCATAATCTTTAAAGTTAGAGCTAGGTCACTCAGAAGTGAAATCAGGAAGCACTTCTTTGCACAGGGTGGTAGAAATCCGGAACTCTGACCCTCAAAAGGCTGTGGGTGCTGGGTCAATTGAAACTTTCAAGACTGAGATTGATAGCTTTGCATTAGGTAAGGGTATCAAGGGATATAGAACAAAGACAGGAGTTGAGGTACAGATCGGCCATGATCTAATTGAATGGCAGAACAGGCTCGAGGGGCTGAATGGCCTACTCCTATTTCTACGTTCCTAAGATAAGACAGAGTTATGGAGGAAGATACTGCAATCTGGACTGATATGAGTCAGCTATCCCTTTTTGTTCTGCAGTGTATGAGTGAGTCAGCATAGCTAGCACAGTGCGCAAAGAGTAGAGAATGACTGAGTCTGTCATCAAAGCCAATAGATAGCGAACAGAACAAATACTACAGGTTTAGCCTCTTATGTGCACCAAAAAGAACCCCAAAGTTAAATAATATCGCAATCCTGGATACAGAAGATCCATGCAAAAATAACTTCCTTTTGGCAACTTCTGAAGGATGTTATTCAACCCACAACATTGTTTTGAATGACAAATTCTTGTTTCATTAAAACTTTTTTTTTAAAAAGGAACCTGACAAGGTCCCAGTCGAGAAATATCCCGTAACCCTGTAAAGGTCCATTACCGCCATAGCAAAGTGTTTGTCAGGCCATTTTTCCTCTGAGCAATGCAGTCACATACTTCATATGATGACGTAATCTGCTTGATCTCATTGAGATAAAAATAACATGCTGCTCACCTCCCTCTAAATGTGCATGGTCCCCAATAGTAGACTCTTCTAGAGATCTAGGGTCTTTGGGCTTCATTTTTGATACTTGATTGATTTCCACTTCTACAGACCCATCAAAAAAGATGCCCTCACTCTAAATCGCTTTGGATGATGTGCAAAACATTTGTCCCCATTTATTTTTTTGTGCATTTGCTTGGACGTGGAGTTATTTCCTAACTGACACCATCAGTAATATCTGCTGGTCTTTGTGTAACATTTTATGAATGTGGTATACAGGTATCAGATAAGAACGTTAAAGGGAATGTTTGTGTGGGTAGGGCAGGTTTTGGAGATAGCTGATTGCTTTAAAAGCATGTAGATTGAGAAAGAGTGTCTCGGCTTGAAGAATTGAGGAAATTTATAGAAATACAAAGTAAGCTTTGTTGGGAAATTTTTCCTGCCCGTGGTTGGACCATCTCAAAACCATCAAAAAGTTGCAAAAATGTAGCTTTTCTTCATAAGCTCTCATTTCCCTCACCTGCACTGTCAAGGTGGGAGAGGTGATTGGTTACCTGTAGAGCCTGTCCTTGGATAACAAACATGATCACGGTTGTGGAAGGAGAAATTGATTTAGTCGCGGGCATGGCTGTTGGGCATTGGTCTGAAAACATACTGTTTGAAGAGAAATTAAGTGTTGTTGTTGGAGACATATTTAGGTAAACATGTGGCTACTTATATGCATTCTCCTAGCATCTTTCTCTAATTTCTCTCCTATCTCCCCTCATGCCCTCTCTGAGCTCATCTTGACCATGAGACCCGATCTCCCTCGACCCTATTCCCGCTAAACTGCTGACCACCCAACTTCGCTTCCTGACCCCCATGTTAGCTGATATTGTTAACGGTTCCCCTCAAACCTGTCATCATCACACCCCTCCTCAAAAAACCGACCCTTGACCCCTCTGTCCTTGCAAACTACCGTCCCATCTCCAACCTCCCTTTCCTCTCCAAAGCTCTTGAACGTGTTGTCGCTTGCCAAATCTGTAGCCATCTTTCCCGTAACTCCATGTTTGAATCCCTCCAATCAGTTTTCCAACCCTGCCACGGTTCTGAAACGGCCCTTATCAAAGTCACAAATGACATCCTATGTGACTGTGACAATGGTAAACTATCCCTCCTCCTCCTTCTTGACCCTTCTGCAGCCTTTGACACGGTTGACCACACCATCCTCTTCTAATGCCTCTCCTCCGCATCTAGCCGGGTGGGACTGAGCTCGCCTGGTTCCATTCTTCTCTATCCAGTCATATCCAGAGAATCACCCGCAATGACTTCTCTTCCCACTCCTGCACCGTTACCTCTGGAGTCCCCCAAGGATCTATCCTTGGCCCCCTCTCATTTCTCATCTACACGCTGCCCCTGGGCGACATCATCCGAAAACACGATGTCAGATTCCACGTGTACGTAGCGACACTCAGCTCTGCCTCAAGACCAACTCCCTCGACCTCTCCACTGTCTCTCATTTGTCACATTGCTTGTCTGACATCCAGTACTGGATGAGCAAAAATGTCCTCCAACTAAATATTGGCAAGACCGAAGCCATTGTCTTTGGTCCCCACTGCAAACTCCGTTCCACTGACTCCATCCCTCTTCCTGGTCACTGTATGAGGCTGAACCAGACCGTTCGCAACCTTGGCATCCTATTTGACCCTAAGATGAGCTTCTGACTACATATCTGCTCCATCACCAAGACTGCCTACTTCCACCTCCGTGACTCTGTCCCTGCCTCAGCTTATCTGCTGCTGAAACCCTCATCCATGCCATTGTTGTCTCCAGACTGGACTATTCCAATGCTCTCCTGACCGACCTCCCAACTTCCACCCTCCATAAACTTGAGCTCATCCAAAATCCTGCTGCCTGTATCCTAACTTGCACCAAGTCCCGTTCACCCATCACCCTTGTGCTCACCGACCTACATTGGCTCCCGGTCTAGGAATGCCTCGATTTTAAAATTCTCATCCTTGTTTTCGAATCCCTCCATGGCCTTGCCCCCTCCCTATCTCTGTAACCTCCTCCAGCCCTACAACCCTCCGAGATCTCTGCGCTCCTCCAATTCTTGCCTGTTGTGCATTCCCAATTTTAATCACTCCACCGTTGGCAGCTGTGCCTTCAGCTGCCTAGGCCCTCAGCTCTGGAATTTCCTCCCTCTCTACCTCTCTCTCCTGCTTTACGATGCTCCTTAAAACCTACATCTTTGACCAAGCTTTTAGTCACCTGTCCTAATACCCCCTTATGTGACACTGTATCAAATTTTGTTTGATAATGTTCCTGTGAATTGCCTTGGGATGTTTTACTATGTTAAAGGTGCTATATAAATGCAAGTTATTGTTGTTGAATAGCTTCTAATGAACTTCAGGAGATCAAAGAGGATGGAGATCCAAGGCTGCACATTCATCAGGTGACCAAGTGAGCAAATCAGAGACAGGTAACTGGAGGACTGGAGTGGAAGAAGAGTCATATGTCAAGAATGAGCCAATCAGAGATAAGCCTAAGAAATAAGGTTTAAAAAATAGGAAGTTTAAGTGTGACCGAAAAATGTAACAGACAAGAACATGGTGAAAGTAGCAGGAGAGCGAAGTGCTGCAGGAAGTAAGCATTACTCTTGTAGGAAGTGTGCACTGTACGCAAGACGCTCGATATATGATTGATATTAAAAAAACTGCCATTTCACCTCAACAATCCCTCCATTTAATTTAATATAAATTCGTCAATAACATTTCATAAAAATACAATAAAAAACCTATGGTCCGGGAAGTATTTGGGGTACATGTAATATTTTAAAATTGGTTAAATCTGCTGAATGCAGCCCTGTGTGTAATTGGTGGAGTGATACATACTTAAACACAGCACATTTTTTTCTCTCTCCTAAAAGTCATCTTGAATTACCAGAAAGTGACATTTTGAACAGATGTTTGCAGTGTTTATTGCCTTTGTGAAAACTGATTCATGATGAATCATTCATGGCAGGTGAGCTATTGGGTCTTAGCACTCATAAAATAAGAACTGTTAATGTTGGAATAGTTCATGGTGGCCTGGGACCACTAAATGTCAGAAAAGAAATCTAATGTACCATCAGAATGGTGTGGATGAGGCATCAGTTTAGCATGTTCAGTTTAATCAGAAGCCGATTTCTGATCGGAAACTCCTAGTGACTCAGAAAAGACTTTCACACTTTTTCAAAAATGTGCATAGTAACACTTTTTGGATTACGATCTATTTTGAGTATTGTGTGGTATAAATTGTTAAAAGTAGCAGTGTAATGCACAATTTTAACCGAGCAAGATTATTACAGTCGAGATATATTTTCCAGTTTGTGTACAAAGACTTAATGCGCCCGTACTATGTTTCCCTGTGTGCTATTCTTAGACAGATCAATCAGAAAATATAAATTCCTAATTTGGATGTCTCGATGCTTTTGCTTGTGTTTTTTTTCTTTTTGGAGATGGGTGTGGAAGATAGTTTAACAGTGTCTACGTTTACTTTACTATATCTGACTTCTGACTGTATAATTCCCATTTATCCATTTGTGGGATTTGGAATGATATACTAGTTCATCACTGTGCTCCTTTTAAGGGGATGCAGTATGTTGAATGACCTAAACTTACTTTCTTTACTTCTGCGTCAAGAAAAAGAGCCGGGAGTTCCCCTGGACAGCATTCCCTCCTCAACCAACACCACCATAAACAGATTGAACTCATTCATCTCATTACTGTTTGTGGGATCTTGCTTTGTGCAAAATGGTTGCCATTTTGCCGACACAAGAACAGAAATTGCACTTCACTAATTCTCTGTGTGTGGTGTTTTGAGACATTTCTGAGATGCGATGAGCTGCTTTATAAACGCTCGGTTTTCTTTTTATACAAGGCTAATAGGCTGGCAAAAAACAAAATAGTCTGATAAGGAGGACAGGTACAGGGCCAATTACACAGAGCCGACAATAAATAAATGGTTTACTTTATAAACAGTGAAATATGTTTTTCATATGTTTTTAAATACATAATGGATTGTGTCACAGGATGTTGACTGTGAAATGGTAGCTAATTGCAGCTGGATATTATATTTTTGCTAATGCCTTGACGAGCTAAAATGCTCATGGAAAAGTGACTGCTTAATCAGCCTGTAGGTTTTACACTTAATGGGGTAGGTTTTCCTCTTTAGTGCCGGGGTATAAGAGCCTGAGAGGGCGGAAGCCCTCATCGCGAAATCGGGAACAACTTGCTCATGATTTTCCGTCCCTTAAATAAATCCTGAGTAGCTTGTACCCGATTTTAATATGAGAGTATCTGCCCCTCCTCTCTTTTTCCTCCACCCCCCCCCCCAAGCTTTTATGAAAGGAAAATATACCCCAAATAATTAGAGGCCACTTTGCCTGGACAGTCCCCAGTTGATAGTTGTAATTCTTTGTTTTATTAAACTTTTTTTCCCCTCTAGTTTTCTCCCTTGAAGTCACTGACTCTCGCTGGGCTCTATTTCAGGCCTGGCCAATCAGCCTTTGATGACTCACATAGCTGAATCGTAGAAAGTTACGGCACAGAAGGAGGCCATTCGGCCCATCGTGTCTGTGCCAGCCGCAAAAGAGCTATCCAGCTGAATCCCACTTTCCAGCACTTGGTCCGTAGCCCTGTAGGCTACGGCACTTCAAGTGCACATCCAAGTACTTTTAAAATGAGTTGAGGGTTTCTGCCACAGGCAGTGAGTTCCAGACGCCCATCCCTCAGCTCCCCTCTAATCCCTCTACCAATTACGTTAAATCTATGCTCCCTGGTCACTGACCCCTCTGCTAAGGGAAATAAGTCCTCCCTATCCACTCTATCTGGTCCCGTCATAATTTTATATACCTCAATTAAATCTCCCCTCAGCCTCCTTTTGTTCCCAAGAAAACAACCCCAGCCTATCCAATCTTTTCTCATAGCTGAAATTCTCCAGCCCTGGCAACATCCTCATAAATCTCCTCTGTACCCTCTCTAGTGCAATCACATCTTTCCTGCAATGTGGTGACCAGAACTGTACACAGTTTTTTTAACCAATGTTTTATATAGTTCTAGCATAACCTCTGCTTATCTGCTGCTGAAACTCTCATCTATGCCTTTGTTACCTCTAGACTTGACTATTCCAATGCTCTCCTGGCCAGCCTCCTATCTACCTTTTAACCAGTGCCACCAAAAATAAAAATTAACTGGTTATTTGTTCAGTGCTCAGTGTGGGATCTTGCTTTGTACCAAATGGCTATCTATCCCTACTTCAAAGCAATTCATTATGTGAAGCACTTTGAGACTTTACTGTCTTAGATGTGATGAGTTGCTTTGAATACAAATCTTTTTATGGAGCAAACTGTCAAGTGAATCTCAGTTGCCATAATGGCAGCAGTAGTGCAAGATGAGAACTTGAATGTGCAAGCTTAGTAATGTTTTCAGAAATGCTGTATATGTTAGCAGTAATAAATGTTGTGAAGCTTTCTATGAGTGTGTTGCAGGACTGTTTACGTAGGGGGCTAGTGTTGCGGCCTATAATTCACCGCCGTTCAGCTGTTGGCCAATACATGTATGTGGTGTGATGGTAATACAAGTGTTTGACACTGGGTTGTAGCATCTAACATCTTGACAGTGCTTTGAGTGTGACAACAATTTTTAAAATCATTGGACAGGAAGAGCGATTACAATGCATTTTATCACAGAGGTCCTTAGCTCAGTGCTAATTCAGAAGTAAAAGGGTTAGTGGTAAATTGTATGTCTTGTACATGTTATGATATTAATGTCTAATGCTGACTACACACATTGTGCATTGGCCTTCGCCACATGCAAGTTGGGTCAATAAAACAACAAATTTCCTTCTACAAATGTAATTCCTGTCTTTATGAATATTGAAGAGTATGATTATTGTGGGATTTGGAAATAACACTAATGAAATTTTCTAATTTGACTGAGTATATATCTGAAAATATTGATAATTAGAAACTAGATTTTCTCAATAATAGAAAATAACTATTCTAGGAAAGTTGGAGAGTGATAATTATCATGCCCTTAAGATAATTTATACCAACAAGGCCTAATTAATTATTGGTGATTAGAAAATTAATGTTCCCATTTAACTCGAGCGTATAGGTAAGACCATTAATGGGCTATAGGTAGGAAATACAGTGATATACGGTAACATATAGAATGTGCTAGGCCCTGGTAATCAGCTGTGAGTTATCACTCCGTGATTTAAACTTGTAGTGATACATCATTAGTGTGGTGGCCATCAGGAATCCTGGCTGTGTTGGCCGACAGCTGATAAAGACCCAAATTCCCCCCAAACTCCACATTATAAATTGGGGGCTGATGTCAAAGCTGGAATCTCATTGAGCAGGTTTAGGCGATGATTGTAAACTGTGAGACCAAAGCTTGATCCATTTATATAATATCCTTTTTAATGACATTGTTATTTTGTAACTACTCCTGGTAATCATTATTTTCCATAAAATGCATTATTAAAAGCATGCGTTCCTCCCTTTCGTAAGCCTTAATTTATTATATTAACCATACCTGTGATCTTCTGCTTTGTAAACAGAAAAAGTCCCATTAAATACTTGTTGCTTATTGTGACTACATAGAATTACATAGAGTCTACTGCACAGAAACAGGCCGTTTGGCCCAACTGGTCTATGCTGCTGTTTATGCTCCAAACGAGCTTCCTCCCATCCCTCTTCATCTCACCCTATCAACATATCGTTCCATTCCTTTGTCCCTCATGTGCTTATCTAGCTTCCCTTAAATGTATCTTTTGCTATTTCAACTACTCCTTGTGATAGCGAGTTCGACATTCTTACCACTCTTTGGGTAAAGAAGTTTCAATTGTGTCGGTGCCTGTAGTGGTACAAAGCACAGTTCCATCGGCAATGCTGGTGCTTTGGATCGTCTCATTAGTATTCCCAATACATTTTGAATTGAGTCACCGTTAACATGACTCATTGTTCAGACACATCTCAATTGCACTTGTGCCAGAGATTGATGCAAGTTCAGTTTTATACCATCACAAAGGCAGCAAAATCCGATGCTCTACTTCTGCAATACACTTTTAATTTTTTATTCTCACATGAAATTGCCTGCTGAGCTCATAGAATGAAAAAATTAACTGATTTTACAAATTGCTCCCATTTTAAATATTATTCTCAACAATAGTATTTATAAATAAAAGTATGCTGTGCTGTTAGATCGATACCCTGGAGCTTCTGTTGAGGTTCAAAGAGAAATTTGAGTGTTTCATTCTCTTGGATGTTTTTCTTTCATTGTTCATCTTCCTCAGAGGATTAAATATATTGGGGGGAATTCATAGCTGCACAATATCTTGGAGAAGGAGATGCTCAGTGAGTCATAGCCTTTTCTCGTTTCATTATATGGTATTCACTGTCAAAACTGGCACATGAATATTCAAGTGCTTAACGCATCCAGCATTCTTTACCCGGCCTCGTCCTTGTGTCTCTGAATGAACGCACCTCTCTATCTCTCACTCACTCTTCGCATGTCACACACTCCCAACTGTCAAGGTGGGTAGTTGACCTGCTATCAACAATTTACCATCTCTCTCTCTCTCTCTTTCTTTCTCTCTCTCTCTTTCTTTCTCTCTCTCTCTCTCTCTTTCTTTTAGTCTCCTTTCAGATGGGGAAGTGCCTCCTCTGATATGAGGGTAATTGTGGTCATAAATAAAACCCACTGGAAATCCACAAATTTCCCTGGTGCCACTCCTTCACTGCCAACGTAACTTTGCAGAAAATTTGATAATGGCCCCCATTGTGTTAGTGGCCGTACCTTTCCGAGAATGTAGCAGAACTACAACTCCCAGTATCCCCTGTGTACTTTAAAACATACATAGGAACAGGAGTAGGCCATTCAGCACCTCATGCCTGCTCCGCCATTTGATAAGATCATGGCTGATCTGTGATCTAACTCCATATACCCACCTTTGGCCCATATCCTTTAATACCTTTGATTGCCAAAAAGCTATCTATCTCAGATTTAAATTTAGGAATTGAGCTAGTATCAATTGCCGTTTGCGGAAGAGAGTTCCAAACTTCTACCACCCTTTGTGTGTATTTGATAGGAAGGCTATGTATGTCTACATTGGCTCTCGGTCCGGCATTGCCTCAATTCTAAAATTCTCATCTTTATTTTCAAATCCCTCCATGGCCTCGCAACCTTCCTATCTCCGTAACCTCCTCCAGCCCTACAACCCTCCAAGATCTATGTGGTCGTCAAATTCTGGCCTCTTGTGCACCCCTGATTTTAATCACCCCACCATTGGTGGCAGTGCTTTCAGCTGCCTAGGCCCTAAGCTCTGGAATTCCCTTCCTGAACCCCTCTACCTCTCTCTCCTCAGAACTTACCTGCCGCCTGTCTTAATATCTCCTTATGTGGCTCGGTGTCACATTTTGTTTGATAACGCTCCTGCGAGGCGCCCTGGTGTAATAAACTGGATAGTGAAGGATAGAATACTAGAGCCTGGTCTTCAGTTGCTTCCAAGCCTTTATTTACAGATCCACATTACATACACCACACCCTGGATCAGCTCTCTTTTTTACATGGATACAAGAGAGCCCCAATTGATACACACCACCTGAATACAATTAACAATAATTGATATAAATCACATGGATACAATTAACACCTGGGATGTTTTACTACGTTAAAAGTGCCATATAAATGCAAGTTATTGTTGTGTGTCGACCCAAAAAAAGTTGTTCAGATTGTGGGTGCTTCTCCCAATGGCTCCTTGACTTCATCCAGTAAGCAGCTGAGGCATACAGTCTGGGAGGATCTTATATTTAATCGTCAGGATGTGCTGAGTTAGCTGATCTCAGATGAAAATACTGGAATCCATTATTAAGGAAGTGGTAACAGGGTACTTAGAAAACCATGATATGATTAGGCAGAGTCAACATGGTTTTATGAAAGGGAAAATATGTTTGACAAATTTATTAGAGCTTTTTGAGGATGTAACTAGCAGGGTAGATAAAGGGGAGTCGGTGGATGTAGTATATTTGGATTTTCAAAAGGCATTCGATAAGGTGCCACACAAAGGTGGTTACATAAGATTAGGGCTCATGGGGTTGGGGATAATATATTAGCATGGATAGAGTATTGGTTAACGGACAGAAAACGGAGAGTAGGAATAAACGCGTCATTTTCAGGTTGGCAGATTGTAACTAGTGGGGTGCCACAAGTATTGGTGCTTGGGCCTCAGCTATTTACAATCTATATTAATGACTTAGATGAAGGGACCACGTGTAATATATCCAAGTTTGCTGATGATACAAAGCTAGGTGGGAAAGTAAATTGTGAAGAGGTCAGAGTCTGCAAAGGTTAAGTGAGTGGGCAAGAAGGTGGCAGATGGAGTATAATGTGGGGAAATGTGAGTTTATTCACTTTGGTAGGAAGAATAGAAAAACAGAATATTTTTTAAATGGTGAGAAACTATTAAATGTTGGTGTTCAGAGAGATTTTGTGTCCTTGTCCATGAAACACAGAAAGTTAACATGCAGGTGCAGCAGGCGATTAGGAAGGCAAATGTTGGCCTTTATTGCAAGGGGGTTGGAGTGCAAGAGTAAGGAAGTCTAGCTACAATTGTACAGGGCTTTGGTGAGACCATACCTGGAGTACTGCGTATAGTTTTAGTCTCCTTACCTAAGGAAGGATATACTTTAGAGGCGGTGCAACGAATGTTCACTAGATTGATTCCAGGAATGAGAGGGTTGTCCTTTGAGGAGAGATTGAGTAGAATGGGTCTATATTCTCTGGAGTTTGGAAGAATGAGAGGTGATCTCATTGAAATGTATCAAACTCTGAGAGGGCTTGACAGGATAAATGCAGAGAGGCCATTTCCCCTGGCTGGAGAGTCCAGAACTAGGGGGCATAGTCTGAGGATAAAGGATGGGTAAGTTAAGACTGAGATGAGGAGGAATTTCTTCACTCAGAGGGTGGTGAATCTTTGGAATTCTCTGCCCAATATACATGCCGAATTCTCAATCTCAGAACGCGCCCACTACTGTGTGAATTTTTCCATTTCTCACTTGTTGCCACCCTGACAGTGTCAATTTGCGTCACGTTCAGGGTCGTTTTGTGTAATCAACTTGCTCCCAGTAGGAATTGGGCTGAGGCAGTCCAAACTCATTTCACGTGGGACCCTTACTGCTCATCATGGGGAAACCTTCACTATCCCATTAGTCTGGCCTGGATTTGAACCCAGGCCCCAAAGGTAAAAGGACAACATACTGATCCACAGCTCTCCACAGTCCTCCGATCTTCTGTTCATCTTGGGAACTGCGTAATTACAATATAATGTTCCTTGTAGTTACATTTTTGAGAGTAATTTCCAAGCAATTTCTTGACACATTCTCTCTGGATCCAGTGTTATAATTTGCAGAGCCTTAAGCTCGCATAGGTGGATGAAGTAGGGGAGGGGTGCAATTGTCAAGTCTATATTTTGAAATGACAAAAAGGTGACTGGAAATCAGATTGTAGGTAGCAATCAATAGAATACAGTGAAGTAAACACAGCTTGCTCAGTGCTTCCCTTAGTGGGTGGCATACCTGTAAGTTACTGAGAAAATGCTGGATGAATATCTGGTAAGGAACAGGTTCACTGTTATAAGGATGAGTACTTGTCGATGCTCAAATACCCAATGGAGTGTAATCATGCTGAGCTGCTACAGTCATAAAATTATCCTCTAGTGGAAGGCAACTGGTTAGGGGTTCAGTCATGTAGATTCTGGAGTTAGATTGGTGTGCCAGAGATTAGTTGAATTACATAAAGGGGAGTTGGGAGAAGTTTTCAGAACTTTCTCTTGGCATTTCTACCTGTGGTTATTTACCACCCTCAGACTGAATTGAGTAGAGTCCATGATCAAGCGATATGTATGTAGCCCGTGGAGGTAATGGGTGTGATGTACTGAATGACCTTCTCTCACTCCATGTTAATAAGTTAGTGCAGTGTGAACTCAAGAACTATCAGCTCCATCTAATGACTGTAACTAAGTGATAGACAGTAAAGTCTTATGATACCAAAATCTTATTTACGTAACATTTGTCATTGAATGTACCCAATACACTGCACTGGGTATTTGAGCATCTACAAGTACTCATCCTTATAACCGTGAACCTGTTTCTTACCAGACATTCTTGGGGGAATGACATGATCCTCAAACAGGGATTCACTGTTGGTTAGATTGCTTCATTCAGGCCATAGAAATACCTTTTTTTTCTGGTGAGGATAGGGTTATTTTTTGGCACATTTTTTTCACAAACAGCCTGCATTTATATAGCATCCCTCAGGTAAAAGGATGCCTTGGAGTGCTTTACGTGGTATAAGAGATGAAGCCTGAGAGGAAAAATAGGCCTCTTTTGGGAGGAGGGGAGATTGAAGGCACTGTCATTGAGAAAGCTTTTAAGGAGAAATTTTGGAGAGAGGAGGTTAATTTTTGGAAGAGAATTTTGGAGGGGATGATTATAGTGGACGAATCATTAGTGGTGGAATGGGGAACAAGCAGTCACCCATAGTCAGAGGAACTGACTGGACAAGTAGGAATGTATGGCTGAACAAGACCATTGTGATAGTGTGGAGTAAGGCTACGGAAGGATTTGAAGACAAGGATGATGTTGTGAACTCAATTTTCTGGGATTCGGCGATTCAGTGTAGGTTGGCAAAGTTGGGAGACTTTATGCAGCAGAGGACATGGGTTGAAGAGCTCTGGATCAATTGAAGTTTGTGAAAGATAGAAACAGGAACATTAGCGAGGAGAGCATTGGAGAAGTTGGTGCTTGAGGTAATGAAGACATGGATGAGGATTTCAATAGTAGGTAGGCCAGAAGCAGGCAATGTTTCTGAGGTGGAAGTATTGGTCTTCACAGTGGACTAGATGTTGGGTAAGAAATTTAGCTCGGGTTGAACAGGACATCCGAAGTTGCACACCACTGGATTTAGTCTAAAAAGCAACAGAATGTTTATAGATTCAACAGCAGAGCCATGAAGGTCCTGGCAGGAGCAAAAAAGGTGGTTTTGGTTTTGCCAACATTGAACTGAATAAAATTTTGACTCACCCAGGACTTGGTGTCGGACAGGCGTTCGGAGAGAGCGCACTAGCCATTGAGCTGATGGTGGCATCAGGAAGCTGACCGTGCGCTTCTGGACAATTTCACTAACGTAATAGATTCAGACGTGACACCAATTGGTAATCAATGTCTCATTTATTAATAGTGAAATCAAACATGTAAAGTTTGTGGGGAATTCCTTATTTTGTGTGCTTCTTGAACATGGGACAAATAGTCAAGCAAAGAAAGTCACCCTCACTCACGGTAGTTTCGTTAATCAAAAGTAATTATTTAATATTCATACAAGCATTCATGGAGGAAAATCAAACCATACATATGACTTTCCTCTATAAAATCACATTATACACTTAATAATTCGCAACATTATTATGTAATGACTTGACAATTCATATACACATCAGGCAAATCATTAATACATATACAACCTTTAAACCAAGGATTTTGCTTATCGGGCCTGAAGGTTGATCGGCTCTTCAGAACTCGATGTCCTCTTTCTTGCATGATGCTCAACTGCAGTGTGCATTCCTTGTGACTGCCGGGTGGTGAAGAGGAGAGAGGAGAGCACCTGTTCTTCTACCAAAGTTTTTAAAAAAAAAATTTTACCAACAGGACATAGGATTGGGGAGGGTCATTCTTTTTGTCCAATCGCTCCCTGTTGCTATGCTTCATTCATTAACATACATTTGACAGTTTAGGTTTTGATCATGTGACTGGAGACCCTTTGATGTAGAAAAGACCACGTGTTCGAACAATGGGTTGTAAAAGGCTCCTCACATTTCTATGCCTAGACATTCTTAATGGTCCTTGCATCTCCAATTTTGATTGCTTCAATGGCGTCAAATCCATTCCTTATACCATTTGACCATATGCTGGGTGCAACACTGTTTGATGTTTTACAAATTCCAGTTCTTTTGAACAGATTACCAGATAGGAATGAGAGACCGCTGCTTTTTTCACACCTATCGTTGCCTTTCTGATCTGAAGCCTTTGATGAATGTCCTTGTTGCCTTTTCTTACATTACCCCCTGCTGTGTTGAAAAGCTTGTGCTTCTAAACGCCTATGTGTTTTGAAAAACCTGACAACGCTTTAAGCTCAATATTATCCATCTAGCTTATGTGTTTAATAATCTAGATATCTATTCGCAGTACAATGTCGTTGAACACATGCTCCTCCAATGCCATTAGCTTCAGTGAGGGAGAAACAGGATTTCCGAGAACACAGTTTACCACATTACTGTGTTTGCATGTTTTTTGTTTAAAACGGGTACAGTTAACCCTTTCCTTCAAATATCTTTTGTTAAAGGGGTTTTGAACCCCTCAAGGTATCAAATATTTCGACAACAGAGATCCAAACAATATTACCCCGTTTGAACTCTGGGCAGAGGTCGTAATTAAGTTGGCAACGTGGTCATTTCAAGTTTTCCCACTGTGAGGTAATCTTCTGATAGTCAGGTGTTCTTCTGACAACGGTGTCGTCTTCAGACAGCTAAGTGTTCTTTCGGCAGCTGGGTGACCTTCGCTGATTCCTCTGCCCTGAGCTCAAAAGACGTTGGGTTTTATGTCCCCCCTGGCCGAAACCTCATACGATATACGGAACAATGTTCATGAGACCCTTATAGATTAACACAGTTGTTTTTCAAAGAATTCAAAATGGTCAGCTTGTTTTAACATTACTCATTTGGCCACGAGACCCTTGCAAGTTTATTTTGCAAAGAATTCAAGATGGTCAGCTTGTTTGACCGCACTCGTCATGTTCCTAGTCTTATTGCTATCTTTGGATTGTTGTTCCTCTTTTATCACATAGCTGCCTTGTTGCACAATGAGGGTGACAAGGGTCAGTCACTAGTCAAAGGTGAACAGTTTACAATTCAGCAAAATAGGTTCTATTGTAGCCTGCAGAGCATGATGGTTAGTAGTATTAAGAAAAAGATGTCAATGTATCCCTATTTCCAATATTCCCTCACACTAAGGGTTAGCACCTAATAGCAGGGGAACCAAGGATAGAGCGCTGAGGCACATCAGATGTGACCATATGGGCATTAGAGGAGAGACTGTTTTCGGAGCTGTAGTGACTACATTGGAACAGAAACGATTGGAGCCAGGAGAGCAGTGCTGTAAAGATGGATATGGAGGATAGACGTTGGCGGAGAATAAAGTGATGTACAGTGTTGAAAGCGGCATGGAGGCTGAGGAGTATACAGTGAGGCATGGTCCCAGTTACACAGGCTATAACTAGTGACTTTGATTCTCACCATCCCCTGTTTAATATTTATTTAACCACATACCTGAAAAATCCCAATCCACTGAGTAGGAACCAGTCAGGTTTTTCTATCCACCACACCTTCACATGTAAATGGTCTATAAATGGATTATTGTTGTGAGTGCTGGAATTAATGTCACTATTATTCTCATTTAGAGGTCAGCAAGGCTGTTGGGTTTGACCAAATGGATGGGCTAATTCATAGATGAATCAGAGGCTTAACAATCAGGCTCTAAAACTGTGAAACACATCACCTGAAAGAAAAAAGGAGTGGCATTCTTTTCAGGATCATTTCTGTTGTGGTAGAACTAAAGGCATAAATTAAACAAATAGCGGCTTTGCACACCTTTGCTCACTCAATTTAAATGTAGTTGATTCAACATATGTTGACATTTCTGTGTTTTAATTAATTAATGAAGAAATTGAAAGCACTTCTTTCCTACCCCCATTGCATTCCTCTACAAATTCCTATTAAGGGAACATCCCGATAAGCTGGTTATATATTGCCATGTTATTTACTTGACTACAGCTTGTCTGTTGTGAATACCTTAGAGCGTTATTAAAGTACTGTGGGAAGAAAAGGCACTAAATGCCAATAGATTATTTAGCTATGGTTGACTTGCTTTGAATGTGCCAGCCTGTCAACTTTCAAGCTGCACTTCATGGTTTTAAGGAGGCACCGACTTCATGAAAAAGTGAACTTTGGCTTCCCCCACCCCCCACCACACTTGGACAGCAACTCTGTTGACATATATAATGTGGTGTTGTAAATTGTGTTTAAATAAGTCACCGTGTCACAACATCACTGTGACAGAAATGGCACTTGGTTTTCCTGGTTCTGCTCTTTCCCCATAATTTTAATAACAGGTGCTATTAGAATGACGAACTAGGTTTTCACTGGCTTCTGCACTGACAAAAAGGTATGACGCAACCGCTAAGAGTCACAAGCCCAGAGTTGTATTTCTCCCCACCAGCTGAGGTAAAGTGTGTATTTGTTGAAGGTTAACCCATCAGCAAGTAATGGGCACACTTTTCTCATGCAGCTTCCAGCAAGATTTTCCTGCATTTTGCATGAATATCCATGATCCCTTCTCCCAAAAAAAACAAAACCTGATTGTGTTCAATTATTTATAAATTTATATCTTGAAAGCTAAATTTAAAAATATACATTCAAGAATACATTGAGTTTGTTATTCAGTTTTCACCCCTTTCTCCTCCTCCTGAGGGCATTAACTTAAGTGTGGTACTGTTCTACAGGTACCAGCAGTCCAATATCTGTGTGAGGCAGCAAAGTGAATGTCGGCCGTCTAAGCAACTATGGGGGGCACCAAACTAGAGCCCGATCTTCTCCACAACAAATTCGACAAGTACACTTTTTTTCCAGCTGTGTTACTGGATTTCAGTCAAGAACAAGAACTATGGCGGATTTATCCCTTCCCTATCCTCGGGTACTGGAGCCGGTTGTTTTGCCCCTGTTATTACCCCAGCTGAGATTGTGCACTATGCATTGTGCCCAGGATCTTCTGGTCTGCATGACTCCGTCCCCACAATCTGTGCTGCATTGATGTTCATTTACTAAGCCATTGGTGGGGCTGGGCTCATTATTGAGTATCCTTCTGGTGGCTTTTTCTGTTCCGGTTTCTTTTCCAGTAAGGCGGACATAATATCCAAGAAATTCCATTAAGTCACAGACGGTAAGTTTCCATCTCGAGTGTGCAGGTGCAGAGTGGAACCATTGCACCTCCCTGTTGAGCCACCCTGAGCTAATCCTGAACACCTCCCAGAGACTGACCAAAGGAGGGTTCGAGTTAGAAGTCTGGGAGTAACCCACCTTGAGACTCCCCTCCCCCTACTCAGCAGAGCAGTGGCATCTGCTACAGGGAGGCCTAAAGAGGGAAAATAATAAATAGTAAAAGAAAGGGAAAAGTCCACAAAACCGCTCATTTTGAGATACTTGGGTAGAATCACTAAAGAAACCGATGCATTGTTTGAATCACTTCTTAAGAAAGCAATATTTAGACAGCAAAGTATGTTCTGTATTACAGGGTTACATATCGTTTGATGGCTCATTTGTTCGCTGGATAATAATGAACTGGAACGTTATATCCTTATTCCATTGCAGACACTAAGACAGTTTAAATTTACTCACTTTAAATTTAAATGATCCACGAAAAGGCTGATACAATAATTACAGCACTGGAGTGTTATCCTCTGAGCTAGGAAGACTGAGCTCAGATCCAAGTCTTGGCTCTCCCTCGCCCTCAGATTGCTACTGGGATCTGGTTGTGCCAGTTTTGTTCAGCTTGATGATTAGATCCCTGTGCCTTTGCCAGGCCAACCAAAGAGCGCCAGTGATGGTGTCTCTGAAAGGGTTCAGCAAAAACTCCCTCCGTGGAGGAGGATATTGGGGGGATGGGCAAGCTTTGCTTTCATTGCTGTTCATGTGCCAAGGCTTAAAACACACTTTTTACACTGCTGCTTGTTAACCAGTCTGAAAATAGACTAATTAAAATCTGCCTGGTATTACGAGCATCCTTCCATGGGCACTGTAAACACATCACATGTGGTAACCTGAAATCACTTGATGTGGATTTGATGACTCAGATCTAATTAAGTTTGGTTTGATAGACTGGAGTTGAATTTGACCTTGGAGTCCTTTCAATTTTTCTCACAAATAGGCACATAAAAGTAATTGTTAAAATATATAGTTTTGTTTGGGACATTATTCAGAATTGCTGCTACTGACTTTTGCCTGCTTTCCTTGCCTCACACCCCAGTTGTAGTATTGTACAATACTAGTTTGTAGTATTCCAGACTACAAACTTCTAGATGGGGGTTCCACACCGTTCGTCAAGAAGCAGGAAAGGAAGAACTTGCATTTTTTAGTGCATTTCACGACCTGTGGTCGTCCTAAAGCGCTTTGCAGCCAATGAAGCACTTTTTGCGGTGTCGTCATTGTTGTAATGGACATTCGCATTGATTCCATTAGTGTTTTTAATTGTATGTAGGGTCAAACAAAATTAACTTCTAACTCAAATTTATTTAAATAGTCAAGGAAATCCATCCACTGTATTCATTTAGCTGACTAAACTCACTTAATCTAATACCCTGTCTACGCTGCTGATTGGAGACTGAAGCGGACTTGACAACTTTTTACAAATTTGTCCTCCAGTCATGTTGCTGTGTCTGATACTGGCACATCACCACACACTTAACATTGCCATTTGTGAATTCCTAATTTTGCATTTAGTTGTCTACAGAGCCAGCAATTGAAACTAAGCATGTCTGATGAATGTTACAAATTAAATACTAAATAATTACTTTGCCTCAGTTTTCACAGAGGAGATGGATACTGGGATTATGGGTGTGGAAAAGTTAGTGGAGGCTATTAATAGTTTTTTTAAAAAAAGACACTCAGTACCAATGAAGTTACCAAACTTAAGGAAGACAAATCACTGAATATTCTGAGGGAAACTAGAGAACCAATAGCAGGGGCTCTGACTATTTTTTTCCAAAATTCTGTGCAATGGAAAGTTTGTGCCAGACGACTGGAGGGTGGAAAATGTCACTCCCTTCTTTGAAGTGACGGATAAGACAAGAAATTGCAGCCCAAATAGACTTTCTTCGATTGGTGGTAGACTACAACCATCCATAATATGGGATAATATTACTAGGCACTTGGGGAAAGGTCAGTTAATCAGGGTCAGGTGCATAGATTTTTAAAAGACAGATTGTATTTGACCAAGCTTATTGAATTGTTCGAAGGAATAATGGAGAGGAAAGACAAAGGAAATGGAATAGATGTGGCTTATATCGATTTTCAAAAAAATATTTGATCAGATAGCATAAAAGGCACTTCTGTCTAAGATAATGGCACATGGAATTAAGGGAAATGTGTACACATGGTTGCAAGGTAGTTGAAGGACAGAAAGCAAAGGGGAGATGGAAGTTTCTCATAAGAAGTGTTCTGTTGGGTCTGTGTTGGGCTTCTCTTATTTCCTATATACAACTAAATGATTTGGACTTGAGAATTAAGGGAGCAATATCAAAATTGGCTGATTGAGTGGGGGAGGGGTATGGCAAATTGTAATGAGAATTGTGAAAGACTACAGGAGGACATAGAATAGTAGAATGGGCAGGTGCAGTTCAATGTAGGGAAACGTGAAGTAATACATTTTGCATGTAGGAGTAGAGGAAGTAAATACATCTTAAATAGAGTAGAGAAGCAGAGGGATATTGGTGAGCAGATACACCTATTGTTGAATGTAGCAGCACAAGTCGATAAGGCCATAAAATAGGTAAACCGAATCCTTTTTTTTAATCTAGAGATATAGAATGGAAAATCAAGGAGGTAATGTTAAATGTGCAAGTCTTTAGTTGGGTTACAGTTGGAGTACTGTATGAGGTTTTGGGCTCTGAAGTATCGGAAGGATAGAAAAGTAATGGAAAAAGGTGCAGTGCAGATTCACCAGGATGTTACCTGGGAGGAGGGGTTACAATTATGAAGAGGGACTTGAGAAGCTCGGACGCTTTTTTTTACTCAACCCGAGAAGGTTAAGGGGTTCACTGATACTGATCTTTGAGATTATGAAGGATAGACTGTTTCGCTGGTTGGTAATGGGGGGTAAATTAAAGATGAGGTTAGAACATTTCATTTGTTTTACACAGGGTGGTTAGAATGTGGAATTCTTTGCCAAAAACTATTGTTGAAATAGAGTCCTTTTAAATTAGATAGTTGCTTGAAAAAGAAGAAAGTGGTATGGGGATTGAGCAGGACAGAGTGCGGGGGAAAAAATTGCACAAACTTGATGGGCCAAATGGCCTGTTTCTGTCTTGTAACATTCTATGAAACCGACAATGAGGAAGCATCACTGGACATAGGTAAAGAGGCCAAATTTCTCATTGAAATCTCATGTGCATATGGTTGAACCAATGTATTTGAAGTCTCTGGCCCACTTATGCAGATGGAATCTGACTGCCTCATTTATAGTGGCAAACGGCAGATAAACTAGCGAGAGTAATTGGCCGATTCAGCTCGCATTTTTAGTCACTATAAATATTGTCAACTGAGAGAACTTGGAACAGCTGAGCCTGGCCTTTGCGCCTAGGTTTTGTTCTATTCTGAATTTCGTAAATACAGAGTTCCCTCCAGTAAAGATGTTGGCAGGCTCCAAACACCAACACATTGCAGTGAATCAATATGGCCACCTGCCTGCCTTTTACCCCTTTCTTCAGTCCTGGCTGTAGTTGATTCAGTCTCAACAACCTTGTAAGTTGTTCCTAAAAGAAACCATTTAGGTGAAAAGAAATCTTAGAAAACCGCAGCAGTAACAGCATTTAGCAAGAATACAATATGTTGACGGAAGCAGTTTAAAATTTATTTTTCGTGTTCTTGTGCTTTTTAAGCATCTGTTACAAGTAGTACTTAAGAGATACAAGATGTCAGGTAGCTGGCATTGGGATCACTTGACGAGCACTGGGACAGAAGTAGGAGGGCAGCAGAGAGGAAGATAAGTGGTCATTTGAGATTTTATTTTTGCCAGCAGCATGATCTTTTCCCCCCATGGTATAATCGGCCTAGAATCATCAACAGGATTGTCTCCTGAATGTTGTTGTGATTTGGCTCTTTTCCAAACTTGCAGCTGTTCCACAGTGAAATACGCTGCTCAAACACTGCAAATGAGTTTACTCTGCTCTTGATGCAGAATAAAAACACAAACTCAACATCTGTGCAAATAGCCTGCTTAAATTGCTGCTGGTTTTCTGTGGGTCTAACTACCCAACTACTTATTTTTATGAACATTGGTTATGTTCTCATCAAGTCAATAATTTTAGCTTCTTGGACCTGAGTAGGTCACATCTCAATCAGTAAGCAGGAAAAATGGTCACTATTGATTCACATACTCTTATTCATGGAATCATACAGTGCAGCAGGAGGCCATTTGGCCCATCATGCCTGTGCTGGCTCTTTGAGGAGCTATCTAATTAGTCCCACTCCCTGCAACTTTGTCCTTTTTAAGTATATATCCAATTCCTTTTTGAAAGTTCCGATCGAACCTGCTCCCACCACCCTGTCAGGCAGTGCCTTCCAGACCATGACAACTCGCTGCGTTAAAAAGAAATTATCCTCATCTCCCTTCTGGTTCTTTTGGTAAACTGAGCCTCCTCCCACCCTACTTCATCTAACCCTATCAGCATATCCTATTAGGTCTGAATATCCAAGCTAAGCCCAATTTGCATCTTGTGTATAATTACAACTTTCCCAATCATTTAATTCATATTTAGATGTAACTTTGCTGCACTAACATTTCTTTGCCTTGATTTCCATCATGCATTGAAGTAATGTGAGCTTCTTTAAATGTGCTTATTTAACCCTAGAATATGTGTGTGAGTGGCTGCTTAATGCTGTCTAACCCTATAAGTTTCATATTTTCTTTCAGGTGTATTAAGTAATGAGATCTGCGGGATAAAATAAAAATAGTCTTTGCACACATATGCTTTTAGAACAATAACATGCAGCTCAATTTTATTTATGGTTTAATTGATTGAGATTTTCCTGGCTCAGACACAAGAAATCCCAATTACATCAGGTGCACAAGTAAGAGAGATCCAGCTGAGGAGAGGTGTTTGTGTGCTGAATCAGGAGTCACCCAAGAGCACGTTATACCTCCTTATTCAGCTCTCTTATAGACCAGGTAGACCAGGACGGCCGTTATAATGCAGACACTAAAGTTTTGTTCATTTAAAGTTGCATACCTTCCCAAATTAACCTGATTTTTTTTTGGATCTTTTAGTTTAAAAAGTAAATATCTGCTCAGTTGGCCAGAGCACTGTAAGGGACTACAGATCAGCAGTTGAACCTGAGACACTCCTGTTGTGCATGTGCCAGTACCACACCTCTGTCTCCATTGGATTTACCCATTGAATCATCAAAGGGAGTAACTGTATTCTTTCAATCAATGCCCAAGATTTATATCTTGGGAATTTCAGCTAAGCTACACAACCTCTTCTTTTATGTGGAGATCAAATAATTATTGTACACTGGCTTCAGAAAGCATATTTAATACTTAAACCAGCCCCTCTGTTCCTCCCCTCCCTCTTATTAAGAAGGATATATTCCAGGCAGTTGCAATAGTTTTTTGTTGCCTCGAATGGCCATCATGCGAGATCAGGAAATTCTGCCCTCCTACAGTGTGGCGTGTCTCTAGCTGTGAATATTAAACTTACTGATGTCAGGGCTGGTGTGAATTCTCCAGGCTGCTGTGATGCTGCTATTCAGCACAGGTGCCTGGAGATTCGGGGTTGAGACTCCTTTCCAAACACCAGACAATCAGTTAGGCCATTTCAAAGCAATTATATGTAACGTATGTTGAGAAACAGACGTTGCTAGATCTGCACCCCTTGGATTTTACAACATCTTTGTCGTTTTACTTTTAAAATCTGCGAAAATAGTTTCACAGGCCCCAATATTTGCGGGGGGCGGGAGAGGGGATTTTGTCGTGGCTGGGAAACCCAAGAAATGCGGGTAATGTGGAGTTCTTGCTAAATTTAACGGCAGAACCTTATATGAATTTTTTTTCAACATTTACTGGCCAGCAGCCAGATTGAGAGGTTGTTTGGCGGGAAGGTCTGCGCTGGAAGACCACAACCGAGGAGGGAGGGAGGGAGGGAAGGAGAGAACGCCGGTTGGGGGCAGATCGCAGGGTGCATCGGATTGCGGGTCGGCCTGGAGATCTGGGTGGTGTGGGGGAGTTTGGTGGATCGCGGGAATGGAGGCCAATCGCAGCAGTTTTTCTTTGCGGGGGGGGGCCTGTGGGAAGTACTCCTGCCCCTCCTGGACCCTAAGCAGTGCTGGAAAGGCGCTTATCTGCTGGATCCAGCCATTCTCTCCTCCCTTCAGCTGTCGGGTTTCCTCACAGAAACCTAACCCACAGCCGTTAAATGTAAAAGACTGTTAAAATCTGAGGCACGCAGCCTCGTTAACATATTTAAATAACTGAACCGCCTCTCGAGAGCAGGTTACTCGCTCGCCCCCCTCCCACAACCCACCTCCGTTAAAACCGGAAGTGGCTGCATTCAAGGTGGGTTGGGGACAGGTTTCAGATTTTTGAAATTTTAACCTCCCCCCCCCCCCCTCCCCCACTGTCCCCCTGTCGTTGGAGGGGGGTGGGGTTTAAAATTCCCCCATAGAGTCCACAGCACAGCAACAGGCCATTCAGCCTGACTGGTCCATGCCGTCATTCATGCTCCACACGAGCTTCCACCCACCCCTCTTCATCTAATCCACCCACCCCTCTTCATCTCACTCTATTAGCATATCCTTCTATTCCTTTCTCCCTGATGTGCTTATCTAGCTTCCTCTTAAATGCATCTGTGCTATTCGCCTCAACTACTCCTTGTGGTAGTTCTTACCACTCTCCTGGGTAAAGAAGTTTCTCCTGAATTCCCTATTGAATGTATTAGTGACTATCTTATATTTATGACCTCTTGGCAGAAATTGGATCAGCTAATATGCGTTTTAGGACTGAATTTGTGCTCTTTGATATCGATCACTGATTGCAGTCACTGATTAAACTCGGGGAGAAAGGACGTCAGATTTGTTTGAAATGAAGCGCATCTAATTCTCATGACTGTGCACAAAGAATAGGTTCCATTTTGAACAATTCATTTCACATCCTGTTTGAGAAGGACAGTTCCGTGAAGATATAAATGAAACTGGAGGGAAACATCCAGTAGCTGCACCCTGCTACCCATGTAGGATTGGATTTAGAGGAGAAATCTCAACAACTGTAGGTATAAAATTGGGTTCTTCTAACGCACACATTTTAATTCACTTCTAAATTTTAATGCTATTTTTACAGCTGTTTTTGCAATGACACAACCAATATTGAATTCCATCAAATGTCACCTCTGAACATTTTTACATATTCTATAGACTTTTTCTGCTCTAGGACATGCAAATAATATACATTTTGAACCATGTCTGCAGTGGCTGAATAACTTGCAAAAAACATCTTGAAATAAGTTGAGAATTACAAAGTTCCGTATAATTTAAAGCACAGAAACAGGCCATTCGGCCCAACTGGTCCATCTCAGTGTTTATGCTCCAGACGAGTCTCCTCCCTCACCTAATCCTATCAGCATATCCCTCTATTCATTTCTCCCTCATGTACTTATTTAGCTTCCCCTTAAATGCATCTGTGCTATTCGCCTCAATTACTCCATGTGGTAGCGAGTTCCACATTTTATCCACTCTCTGGGTAAAGAAGTTACTATTTACAAAAGAAGCAGTGTCCCTCTTGAATACCAAATATTGCCAGTTGATGAGGATGGTAAAGGATGAATCAGTCTATCTTGAAAGTTTTACGTTTGTAAGTATGTAGCATTGTCGTCTTCGATAATTGGGAGTGCCTCCAGAGTTGCTGATTGGTCAATACTAACCATGTGATCAAGTGGTCAGCTTGGACTAATCACATCCCTCACAATCAATTCCGCAAGAACAAATAAAGCAGCCTTTTTATTATTTTTGCTCTTTTTTTTATACCCGACTCTCCCATTCTTAAATTAATTACTTTGTTTATTACATTTATTTTTAACTTTTAAAAATTTTTAGTTGTATTTAGCTTCCTCACTTTTTAGAGTTTTGTTTCTCTTGAGTAGCGAAGTCCTGATCAGCTCTGCTTCCCCATTCTATCCAACCCAGATCTCACCTCCCTTCTGAGAGTGAGGGTCCTCCTCTGCTCAGTTACTCTCCTGTCTCCTATCTGAATTTCTTCTCCCATCCCAAGTGTGTTGAAGGTCCTAGCCTACTCAACCTCTCTCCTCTCCCAACCTAAATCTCCTCTCCTTCCAAATACAATTGCATGCTAAGTTAGCGACCTGCTCAGCCCCTCTGCTCTTCCTGACTCAATCCTCCCCCCTTCTTTTCTAAGCAGGACTGCAGCCGAGACCCTGCCCTGCTCTGCCTCTCTGCTCTTCCTGACTCAATCCTCCCCCCTTCTTTTCTAAGCAGGACTGCAGCCGAGACCCTGCCCTGCTCAGCCTCTCTCCTTTTGCTAGGCTGACTCGACACATCTCTTCCTTCCCCTTTTGAGGGCCTATGCGGAATGGGGGCTGTGACAGGAAACATGGAAGAGTGAATTTAAATAGTAAATAGAACAAATTGATTTATAAAAAGATATGAAGTCAATCGAGGAAAAAGTAGATTCCAAAGACATAAAGTAAATTGAAAAAATAAATATAGAAAATGAGAGAATTGAACAAAGTATGACAGGCGACTTCTGTTCATGTTATGTTGTCTTGCGAATGTTGAATGCATCACCAGTTGGGTTACTGTAGGTGTGGGTGTTGTAATATTTTTTAGTTCATAAGTTAACATAACATACCTGGGGTTAAATATGTTATAAGGACTTCAATGCAACTGTACAGGGCCTAATTCCTTTCATTAGGAAAGCCTATAAAGTTGGATTGAAATCCTTACAGCTAATGTTATTTTCATATTTAAAATATCTGTAACCCTTTCAGGAGAAGTTAATTTTGGCTTGAAAGGTAGGATTGCAGAGGCTCCAAAATACTGTAAAACGCCCCAAATAAGCAATGTTTTCTTGGGCAGGGGGAGGCATGGCCCAACCCCTGCTAGAAAATAAAGCCTTAAGCGCATATATCTTTCATAATTTCAAAATCTACCACAACTGTAAACTGCACTTTTGTGTACATCAGTTTTTTTTGCCTGCAATAAAAGTGGTGAAATGTTGGATGTGCGTGCAGCTAAATTATGATCAGCTTGTGTTCTGGGCAGTAGGAATCTCGCCAGTTACTTTACACTGTGACATGGCCCGGACAAAAAATGAAAACCATGCATTGAAAATCCAAATTAATTGAACTCGTGTGTGGTGACATCACTAAAAGAGCGACATCGTTCACTTGTGCTGATGCAGTGACAGGAGAGGCAAAATTGATGGTGTTCCAAGGCTTCTAAACTGGGCAATGATTCTTTTGGATACAGAGTCAATGAGACCTCTCTGCTTGGACTGACTGAGTGAGAGAAGCAGGTGGAGGGTGGAAAGCTGAGAGGGGTTGATTAACGGGTGGATATTATACAGCGGCCAAAAACTGCAATGAGAAACAAGAGAATGACTAAGAGAGAGCAAATGATGATTTGTAAAAAAAACTCACGAGTTAAATTAATTTTAAATTTCCCTGACATAAAGAAGCTGTATATAAGTTTTTATTTTCCATTTGTAACTAAAGAATTGGTTCATTAGTAACTCGGAAGACACACTTTAATTTCATTTGAGTGACACTCCAGATGTACAATTGTTATATTTTAGTTCAGTTACAGGTAAGAGTGAATAAACAATGATTGACCCTGACTAATTTCATTGATGTGGCACTTACATTTTGTAAAACTTCCCCCCCCCCACCCCCCCCCCCCAGGTATTAATGGGTTTCAGCCTGAAATTGCTGATTATTTGTTGAAGTGGAGAGCATGTTTTCTACTATATTTTGATTTTCAATTATTTATCATTGCAAGCAAGACTGCAATTATCTCGGCTTCAGACGGTTTCTTGTGGTTTTCCTTTGTTCCCAAATGTAGAAAGAAAGCTGGAGAAAACCAAAAGACACTTAATAACTCCCCTGTGGGTCAATTAGAAACCTCAGTGCAGTTCTAATCTTTGAATGCACCGTTGTGCAGAAACACGTTCAAGTGTTTAAACTTATTTCTTCCTCTTATTTTTCCTTCTGTTCTCTATAATGACGTGTGACCATGGTTTTATAAGGTTATCAGAGCTGAATGACCTGCAGCACTTCAGGAAGAATTGGAGTGCAAAGTCACCCATGGCAGTACTGGGCTAAGCTTAAAAGTGGTCTAGGAACATGGAAGAGCAGAGTGATATTTTCAATGTGTGTAATATTTTAATTTCCACTGATATGAAATATCACCTGCAAGGGTCATAAAAATCCCAACAGTATCCATGGAATAATCTCTTGTACGCTAATTAAGTAATTGGGACTTATTATGACAGGACAAGTAATATCCACTTACGGTATCTCCAGTTTTAAATTTTGAACCTGCACATTTTGCACTGTCCTGTTGAGGAACTAGAATGAATCATCTGATGTGTATAAAAGTAATAACATAAAGTATGGAACAAGAAAAAGCCATTTGGTCCATTAAATTCCTTTCAACTATCCAATCTTCACTGTTACGGACACTACCCAACTACTTAATCTCTAACGGGAGGTAAATGATCCCAGATAAAACATTCCACTATAAAACTATATGTCCCTGGTATAGATATGATTGTGTATAAATTGAACTTAATGACAATTAGTGCTGATAAGATAAAATTGTGGTGAAGTTGAGAGAAATGCTTCATGTATAAAAGCATGTCCATTTATCCGATATCATTAGTAAGATCATGCAATATTCAGATAAACCTTGTTAAATCACTAGTCATCCAAAGTTAACTTTACCACTTTCCTTCCTATACTGAAGTAATGAGTTAGGTCACTGTGTGCTGCAGCTTAAATCCTTAACATTGCTAATCTATATTTTCTCAAATTATTGATTATTGCTTTGCTAATGTTTTAAGTGTGTAGAGCTATTATAGAAACAACTTCCTACATTCAGTGACATGGGGAGTACCCCTTCAGGGGTATTCTCAGCACACTGGAATTGATGGGAAATTAGCTAGCTAGATAAAAAATTGGCTTGCCAGTAGGCAACAGGGGGTGATAAATGAAGCACTATCTTGAGGTCAGTGATAAATGGAGTTCTACAGCAGTGCCTTCTGGGCATCCTGGATCCTGGTGTTAACATATTGCTAAACAATATGGAGAAGAGTGCGACGAACAATATAACATTTGGTGGCACCAAACTGTGTGTCCCGGTGACTAATAAAAGGGAGATTGATAGAATTCTAAGTGGTCTTGATGAATTCAGCAGATGGGCTAAGGAATGGCAAATGGATTTTAATGTAGATAAATAATGCACATTGGAGCATAAGGGGTGAAAAGTATTTACACAACAAATGGATGCACAATAGCAATGGCAGAATAGGAGTAACATCTGGGTGTGACTGAAAGTATGAAATAGTTATTAAAGGATAATCACGCACTTTGAGGACATTTGATTTCGGGTTGTATCAAGTTACTCCAACCCTCTGCTAGTGTATTAGCAAGGCAATTTCTAAAATTTTCCATGCACCCTACCTTCAAAAGGATATTGAGGTACTGGAGAAAGAGGAGAGCACATATTTACATTTCTCACTGCTCTTAGCAAAATAAACTGGCATTTGGGGAACTCACTTTGTACTTGAGCTGAATTTTCACCAATATTAGCGAAGGGAGGAAAACACCCCAGCTGCTAAGTCAGTTAGCTCCTTTGAAAAAGAGTTGGATAAATATTTGTTTAAGAATAGAACTGCAAGATATAAACATAAGAATAGACACAAATAATCAAATACTCCTGGGCACATGATTGTTCCTGTGGCAGTGACCATGTGACCATTCATTCATGGTTTCATCTGCAGAGTGACACTGGTCAAAGCAGAACTGTACCGGGTTGCCCAGTTGTATTAATATCCTGGAGTAATGCTCAATTACCTTTTGCAAGAATTGGAGAAATTTGAAAAAGCTTTACCGCCTTGGTGATTAAGCTCTGGTTGGATGCCTCTCTCAGGAAGTTGAGTGGATTAGATAGAGTCTGTGACGGGGTGAACAATATTTGGAGGGAAGGAGATGTTAGCCCAAATGGAATAATCGCATGTCACTTTTTTTGTCTTAATGAAAAGGAAAAATATTGAGTATGATTCTGCCATTTGATGCTGTATATGTTTCAAAGTATATTAAAGGGTTCTAGTGGCAGGTGAATGCTATTGTGCCAACTATTTTTTGGTTAGCCAATCATTTATTAAACTTGTTGGCTGAGATTTTCCATTTTCGTATTATTTTAACACAGGCGTTAATCCAAAAATGGATTAATGTGGGTGTTAAAGTAATACCCATTGGAAAATCTAGGCTGCAGTGACTTGAAGACTCAGTCACTTAGTGATTTGGTCATGGAATAGGAAGAAGAGGGAATTTGATAAGATTAATGAGAGGTAATTTTGATTATGAGCAATAGTGTAAAACGGGCAATCTTGGATCAGCCAGATGGAAATGGAAATCGGGAGAGATGTATAACTGGCAGCTGATCCAATATTGCCTGTTTTACACCATTGTCCAAAGTCAAAATTACCCCCATGATCTTAATTTTTAGAATGTAATTTTTGGTCTTGGCTTTATAAGACTGGAGTTGATCTCGAACATAGCATGTTAAATTGAAATATAAGTGAATTAAAATGGTTTTGACAGTTGCATTTTGCAATCATAAATGGGATTTAATCTAGTCACGGATAATTTTAAGTGGCTTCCACTGAATCTGATTTATATTCAAATCCTTTATCTTTTCTCATCTTGTATATCCTTTAACTGGGCTAACCCATAGAATTGGTCAGTTCAGCACTTGGCTAAATTAGGCACAGTCACATTAAAATTTCATATTTTCTTGTATGAAAAACTCCAAGCAGGTAACCTGCATATCTGGTTATTAAGTATTAATTTAATTTTTTTGGATTCCTTAATTCTGTTGGAAATGAAACACTGCCATGATTATTGTGCAGTAGATTGCAAGGTAATGTTCCACTGAGTACAAAATGACCTGTTAGTTGTTGAAAATATTCCTTCAAGGTAGTTTAGTTTAGCTGAAACAGACAGTTTCAACCTGGTCCTGTCAGTGAGAAGAGGAGGGGCCATGAATAATAATGATAATTAATGAACCAAACAATGGATGGTTACAATGAAGTATTAAGATGCTGATACAAAAAGAGAATAACAATATTATGTTAATGTTGTTAGAGTTTTTAGGAACAGGAAAAGGTTGTTGAGACTGGCCCTTTTGATTGGCATCAATTCCACTTACTGCCATTTCACTAGTCTTCTCAAGCTCTTCAGTCTCCATAATCAAATCCGATTGCCTCTTGAACCCAGTTATAGGGTTTGGGATAGATTTTCTTTTTTACTACCTGTGTGTTAATCATGGTCTGTGGCTGGCAGGATCGAATGCTTGTAACAGACCTTATCTGATTTTTCCTTCTATTTTTCCTTCTAGAAGTAAAGGGAATTAGGGGTTACGGGGAGCGGGCAGGAAATTGGACATGAATTCAGATTTGAGATTAGGATCAGATCAGCCATGATCTTATTGAATGGCGGAGCAGGCTCGAGGGGCCGATTGGCCTACTCCAGCTCCTATTTCTTATGTTCTTATTTAAATGAATGGAAGGAAAATCGAGCAGGTTCTGTTACAGGCAGGCAATCCTCCCTGTCTGATTTTTTTTCCCTCTGTGCTCCACCTAGGTAATGCCCTACCCCTCTGTTTGACTAGCCACTGCTAACTTATTCCATAAATCTATTGCCCTTTGGGTGAAAACATTGTGCCTGACTTCACTTCTTGCTCCTCCTATAGGATTCATTTACCATAATCAATATGTACTTTGGGAAAACAATTAACCTGAAAGTCCCAAAAGTCCCATGGTGTAAAATCCTAGAGAATCTCCAAACCCTTTGAATTCTCATTACAGTAATCTCTCAAGGACATCTGACACAACTGATGCGTCAGTGAGCAATCTGCGTACATAAAGATTTCAGTTTTGGAACAAGTTTTCTTGAGATTGTTTAGGTCGGACACAAAACCTGGATTAATGTTGTCCTGAGAGAGACCAACAGACACATGCTCTAATTTATATACAAAGCCCTGCAGTAGAACCAACAGATATTGATGAAGAAAATCGTTTTATTTTTATTGCTAAGACCATTGGGGAGACTTTCGGGATGGGGGTAGGTATTGAGAATGGGCTGTCGGCGAGCCAGAAAATTTTTGTGGGGCTGGGAGGAGCACTTCGCTCCTGCTGGTCCCACAAAAATCCTTATTAAAAAAAAAGATCACCAGTTAGGCCTCTCGAGGCCGAGAGATAGTAAGCCTGGAATGCTTCACCCATTTCTCCCTGAAAGTTGCAATCGGTGACCTATAATGGTTGTCAGACTCTGATTTGCATTTTTAAACAGCCTCCTGCCGGACGGGAATGCTGGTCTCCCATTTAAAGGCCTGCCTGAAAGTTGATTCAGGTGAGAAAATGGATGCACAAGGTCCCCAGCAGATATTCGACAGTTGCTTTTCAGGCGAGAAACTGATGGCTGGCAATTGAAGGTCTCCCTGCCTCTCCACGGATGTGAAGTTTCTGCAAAAGATCAAAATAGTTTAATGTTTTTCACGGCTAACCGAACGTGTAGAGTGAATTCAGGCAGTGGCTGGACACCTGACTGACACTGTTGATATATTTATTGTCTACAGATCTTTTATCTTTGAGATAAGAGGATGAGAGTAATTAACATCAGATTGCGGTTTAGGATAGACGTTTACTATTTTCCAGTCTGACAATAGAATGCTTTGGAATGTGAGTTAATTGGAGGTGAAAGAATAACCTAAAGCACACCTTGAAACTCTGGCATCCACCTGAAGGTTTGAATATTAATAGTAGGGTCATATATCTGCCAAAAAGAATTAGTGGGTTGAAGTTGCTCTGAAGGTGCTCACGAGTCACAGCTGATTCATTTAATTGGATTGGGAACCCATATGAATTCTATCAACCAACAGGAAACGGTGCATAAAACAAGGCTAAAGACACCTTCCAAGTGGGAGGATTCTTGTCTCTTAAATAAATCTTTGCTTCCTTGTTGAATGATAGGAATTACGTTGTTAGCTGATGAATGACAAATGTCTCATAAGCCATAAAGAAAGCACCTGTAGATGCATTTAAGGGGAAGTTTGATGCATTTAAGGGAAATTAGATAAACGCATGAGGAAGAAAGGAATAGAAGGATATGCTGAATGGGTTAAGTGAAGAGGGGTGCGAGGAGGCTCGTGTGGAGCAGAAACACCAGTGGGCTGAATGACTTGTTTCTGTGATGTACAGTCCACGTGATTTTAGCACCAAGAGTTACATGT